>NW_027526460.1:2890857-3225988 GCF_048455015.1 Haemaphysalis longicornis
CTGTCTTTGCCCTCACCCAATTTTCAGAAATACATGTTTACTCTCTCTCTCTCTCTCTCTCTCTCTCTCTCTCTCTCTCTCTCTCTCTCTCTCTCTCTCTCTCTCTCTCTCTCTCTCTCTCTCTCTCTCTCTTTGTCTCCTCCTCTGCCTGCACTGGCTGCCAGTGGCGTAGCCAGAAATATTTTTGGTGAGCGTTATACCTCGCCCGTAAAAAATTTATAACGATATAGTCTGCGCTCAACCAATATCCTCTTCTGTTTTCTTGTGTTATTCGTATCATCATCATCATCATCATCATCATCATCAGCCTATCTACGCCCACTGCAGGGCAAATGCCTCTTCCATTATTCTCCAATTCTCGGTCCTGTGCCAACTGCGACCAATTTATCCCTGCAAACTTCTTGATTTCATCTGCCCATCTAACTTTCTGCCGCCCCCTGCAACGCTTGCCTTCTCTAGGGATCCACTCTGTTATCCTTAATGACCAGCGGTTATCTTGCCTTCGCATTACATGCCCTGCCCACGTCCATTTCTTTTTCTTAATCTCTACTAATATGTCCTTAACCCGTGTTTGTTCCCTGACCCACTCCGCTCTCTTCTTGTCCCTTAATGTTACACCTATCATTTTCCGCTCCATTGCACGGCGAGTCGTTCTCAATTTAAGTTGAACCCTCTTAGTGAGCCTCCAGGTTTCTGCCCCGTAGGTAAGTACCGGTAAAATGCAGCTGTCATACACTTTCTTCTTCAGCGACAATGGTAGGCTGCTATTCATTATCTGAGAATGTCTGCCATGTGCACCCCACCCCATTCTTATCCTTCTAATTATCTCTGCCTCATGGTTGGGACTTGGCCTAAGTAGATATATTCGCTTACCACTTCCACTGCCTCGCCACCTATCTCAAACCGCTGTGCTGTCCCGAGGTTATTGAGCATTACTTTAGTTTTCTGCATATTAATTTTCAGGCCCACGGTTCTACTCTGTTCGTCCAGTGCGGAAAGCATGCTTTGCAATTTGTCCCCCGTGTTACTTAGCAAGGCAACGTCATCAGCAAATCTGAGGTTACTCAGGTATTCTCCATTAACCCTTACTCCCACCTGTTCCCAATCCAACGTTCTGAATACTTCTTGTAAACATGCTGTGAATAACATTGGAGAGATTGTGTCTCCTTGTCTGACGCCCTTCCTTATAGGTATTTTACTGCTCTCCTTATGGAGGATGATGGTAGCTGTGGACCCATTGTAGATATCCTCTAGTATTCTTACATAATGCTCATCTACCCCCTGGTTCCGTAATGCCTGAATGACTGCTAGGATTTCGACCAAGTCAAATGCTTTCTCATAATCTATGAAGGCTATATATAGGGGTTCAGTATACTCAGCGCACTTCTCTATCATCTGATTGATCGTGTGAATATGGTCCATTGTTGAATAACCTTTACGGAACCCTGCTTGTTCTTTAGGATGACAGAAATCTAAGGTTGCAGAAATTCTGTTAGCGATTACCTTGGTAAGTACCTTGTAGACGACTGACAGTAAGCTGATCGGCCTGTAATTTTTCAAGTGCTTCATGTCGCCTTTCTTATGGATTAGGATGATGTTCGCGTTCTTCCAAGATTCCGGTACACTTGCGGTCATTAGGCATTGCGTATACAGGTTTTCCAGTTTTTCAAGTACAATTTCTCCGCCATCCTTCAAGAGGTCTGCTGTTATCTGATCCTCACCAGGTGCTTTGCCCCCTTTCATTTCTTTCAAAGCCTTCCTTACTTCTTCGGTCGTTACTGGTGGGATGTCTATCTCCTCTGAACTACTGTGTCGTTCGGCATTATCCTGGATGTCCCGGCTACTGAACAGGTCCCTATAGAACTCCTCGGCCACTGTGACTATTTTATCCCTATTTGTGATGACATTGCCTTGCTTATCTTTAAGTGCATACATCTGATTTTTCCCCACGCCAAGACGCCTCTTCACTGCTTTCAGGCTACCTCCGTTCTTTATAGCGTATTCGATCCTCTCCATATTATACTTCCGTATGTCAGCTGTCTTACGCTTATTGATTAACTTCAAAAGCTCCGCTAGTTCTATTCTGTCAGCTGCGGTAGAGATTGTCATGGTTTTCCGTTTCCTAATTAGATATTTCGTCTCCTGTGAAAGTTTACCAGTATCCTGTCTAGCCATAGTGCCCCCGACTTCTACTGCACACTCCGTGATAATGAGTGTAAGCTTGTCGCTGGCTTCCTGTGTCGTAAGCTTGGCTTCATCGTTAAGAGCTGAATATCGGTTCTGCAGCGCGATCCTGAATTCTTCTGCTTTACGTCTTACTGTTAGCTCATTTATCGGCTTCTTTCATACTAGCTTGTTGCGGTCCCTCCTCAAATCTAACCTAATTCGAGATCTTATCATACGGTGGTCACTACACCTTACCCTTCCGAGCACTTCCACATCCTTCACGACGCCAGGGGTATCGCATAATATGAAGTCTATTTAATTTTTATGGTCCCCATTCGGGCTCCTCCACGTCCACTTACGGCTCTGGCGTTTACAGAAGAAGGTATTCATTATGCGTAGGTTATTCCGTTCTGCAAACTCAACTAGTAGGTCCCCCCTGCTATTTCTACAGCCCAGACCATAGTTCCCAACTGCCTTGTATCCAGCCTGATTCTTGCCTACTTTACCATTGAAGTCCCTCATAACTACGGTATACTGTGTTTTTACTTTAGCCATTGCCGATACCACATCTTCATAGAAGCGTTCCACTACCTGGTCGTCGTAGCTGGATGTGGGCGCGTAGCCCTGTACCACCTTGAGCTTGTACCTCTAATTGAGCCTAATTACAAGACCTGCTGCTCTTTCGTTAATGCTGTAGTATTCTTCTATGTTGCCAAATATGCTCTTATTGACTAGAAATCCCACTCCCAGTTCTCTTCTGTCCTCTAGACCCCGGTAACA
This sequence comes from Haemaphysalis longicornis, assembly GCF_048455015.1. Taxonomy (NCBI): domain Eukaryota; kingdom Metazoa; phylum Arthropoda; class Arachnida; order Ixodida; family Ixodidae; genus Haemaphysalis; species Haemaphysalis longicornis. The sequence continues at coordinate 2,893,804 of NW_027526460.1, forward strand.
TAGGACGTGTCCATTTTTCAGCACCGTAAATGCCTCGCCTGCCCTCCTAACCTCGCTAAGCCCTATTACATCCCATTTAATGCCCTCTAATTCCTCGAACAACACCTCTAGACTCGCTTCGCTAGATAAGGTTCGCGCGTTAAACGTTGCCAGGTTCAGATTCCATTGGCGGCCTGTCCGGATCCAGGGATTCTTACCACCCTCTACTGCGACACAGGTCTGACCGCCGCCGTGGTCAGTTGCTTCGCAGCCGCTGGGGACTCAGGGCCGAGGGTTAATTGGCGTATTCATGGGAGGTTGTGGCCGTTACTACACCAGGGTGGCCAATCCTGCTCTATATTGTATGTTTACATTTAAATTTATAGATCAAATGTGTAAAGAGCATGGACGGAAAAAGACCGAAAAGAGGGAGGCGATGCGCCACTTATAAAATTCTGACTCCGAAACATTCCCTCTGGCTACGCCCTCACTGGCTGTATCCTCGATTCTACAGTGCGAACGAGCGCCAGTGGGAGTCACCATATAGTTTCTTAGTAAGTATACTGGAGAGGAAACTGCGCCTCGTAAGCTATGTCGTCGTGGGGGTTCATGGGAAGACCCCCGTTTTTGTCTTGGGCTTGGCATGACAATTGGATTCTTAAGCGATTTTTGGGATTTGCTTTCTTCACTATGCATTAACACGTTTACGAGCTACAAGGAAGCCGAAATCCTCCCGTTTCTGTGGTAGCCGTGTTCAGTGAAACAGCAGGCAACGCGTGATCGCTCCTGACGTTGCTCATGCCGCAGTCGAAGGACGTATGAGCGAGCGGGTAATATGCCGCCGCGAAATTTGTAGCCGACGAAAGGAAGAAACAAGACGTACTTCGACGAAGACAAGATACAGCAGACACGGGCGATTGTATGCGTCCTATCTTGTCATCGTCCACGACTGTTTAACGCCATGTTTTCTTATTTCTTGTTAAACTAGCTGGCGGTCGGTGCACCGGTTCACCACGAAGGCTGATTGATTGTAGGGTTTAACGCGCCGACGCAACGCAGGCGATGAGGCGCGCCGTAGTGGAGGGCTCCGGATTAATTTTGACCACCTGGGGATCTTTATCGTGCGCCGAAATCTCGTACACACGGGCGTTTTTGCTTTTCGCCTCCATCAGAAAAGCGGCCGCCGCGGCCGGGAATCGAACCCGCGGCCTCGTGCTCAGCAGCGCAACGCCTTAGCCACTGAGCCACCGCGGCGGGTTCACCACGAAGGCAACGTTTTCATAGGCACGCTCAAAAAACTTTCGAAACTCTTCAAACAACTTATTATTTGAAATAATGGTAAAATTAATAAAATCGTAGTCTCCAATGAGTTACCCCCCAAATATTAACACTGTTCGTAACTACAACCTTGGCCGGCGGAATAGCAGTCCCAACCGTTCCAGCAAAAATACGCTTTACTTCCTTTTTCCTTAGTTTTAAAACAGCCTGTTTTTATTTTCCACTTACATAATTGCACTCTATTCTTCACGCTTTTGTGGCACTTTGTTTAAATTTGCGGTCACTAAAACGTTTCAATTCGAGCCGATGATGAAACTAAGGCGAGCGCGATGTATAATGGCGGCCCATGACGACACAGACGACCTTGATGTGAGCCGCATAGACGCTAGCGCCAGATTCCTCTCTAGTGTATACTGTAAGAGACTCTATGGGAGTCACAGCACACGTCCTAGCTGAGGCAGCTGGTGGGGGCGAGCCGCGCTTCGGCTTGTCGTCCAGCGTTGAGAAAGCAGCTCTCTCCTCTCTCGAAAGCAATTTTCTCCGCGCGCTCTCTCCACTCTCTCCTGCTGTAATCTTCTGTCGCTCACTCTATTGACACACCGACGCTGATGGGCGAAAAACTTTTTCCGTCATGTACTGCTCAAGCAAAAAAAAAAAGACAAAGCAGTTCGCAGAAACAAGAAAACACAAGGTAAAAAATTGGGGCAGCTTCAAAGTAGTGGCGCCAAGACTGCGCAAACAGTGAAGCTGGCGGCCCCACCTAGCTTATTCTTGGTTCGGCCAAGTAAATTCGTGGTTATGGTTCCATACTCGGTCAAGTTCTATGCGTGGTGCCAATCGTTAGCCCCCCAAATGAGCAATGAACACTCCAGGACTTCGAGTAGCGCAAAAAACGCAGAAGGACCGAAGGAGGTGACGGGCACAAGCGCTAACTTCTAACTGAAATTTATTGAATAAATGCGCTAATTTAAACAGGGAAGCCGGACGTTATCGTAAACAAACAAAGAAAACAAAAGGACAGAAGCGAGGCATCATAAAATTTGCTGACAAATTTATTCGCACAACGATGTGACGTCGACAAAATAGAGCACGAGGCATTGACTCAGGTTGCACCCAACCCCCTTTTAGATGCCAATCTCGTTACCAGACAAGGCCATGGACGGTGCGGACACGCAACGGTCCCCCAAGCGTGCTATTACTGCCGCCTCGACCATTTCCCAAGTCTTCTGGTTGGCGTGTCAAGCAGTGACGGCACATCTCTCAAAGAGTCACGAATCACCGCTACCAACTGCAGCCCAAACCCAAACTCTGCCAATGAACACTCGGCCATTAAATTATGTAAAATGTACTCGGGCTCACCCGATTTGCCGTGAAGCTACAAAAGTAGCGGAAGGCACAGCGAAACAGGCGTTTGCTCAAAATGTTTGAACTCATTCTGTGGCCATCACTCGGCTTGTGTGGCCTGGTGTGTGGGACGCTATTAAAGAAGTTAACCTTATCGCTTCTCGCTTCAGTTCTTTTCTTTACACCGTTTAAGCCCGTCTATCTCTGACATTATCATTATCTGAATTTTTATCAAAAATCGCTCCTAACAGGAAAACAACTAAGAGTTGGAAAATTTTTTTATCCAGTCCGCATTGACGTTACGTTGCCGTACGCAGCACAGCGTACAGCCCCTTACACCTTTGTATGCCTGCATTGCGTGTTGTAAAGTATGCTTTTGCGGCGACTCGATGTTTATTCCTGCTTTATTGCTGATTTCCAAGCACACCCCCAAGAGATACGCCGACCCGCAAATCATGTTCAGCTGCAGATTTCGCTGCACATTTCACTTTCGTGTTTTACCGATTCCTATGACCGAGGAATCAACCACAATTCTTTTGTTGAAATGAGTCGCGCACTTTCATTTTCTTGTCGACACTGAATACCTGTCTGTGTAAACAAAGCCTGCATGTTTCCTCTTTATCAGCTTAAATAATGTTTATTCCCCAATGTTATGTTATCCACAGAATTATTCTTACTGTTATTGACCATTTCTGTTCATGTATGCCATCCTGTTCTGGTCTTAAGAGAGACTGGCAATATTTCATATAAATAAATAAAACACTACCACTCGTCGCAACAAGAGATAGAGCGAGCTACACCGCGACGCGTTTCCAAAGCCGTGCTTGTACGAGTTGTATCGCGCCTCCGACAGGTGGCGATACGAATCCCGCCCGAGTAAGGTCCCTGAAATTACTTAGGGACCTTACGCCCGAGCGCGATGAGGCAAAGCTATTGTGAAGCGGTACCGGCGCGCGCGATGACGTCATTGCTCGGCGAGGTTTTTCTGCGCACGTCCGCCGACCGCACCACCAGCTTATTAACAACAGTTGTTAAAAAGCAACGGGTGGCGCGGGGTAGCAGCACGAGGATTGAGATTATAGACGCTGAGCACTTCTGGCCGCCCGGTAGCAAAGAAGACATAAATATAAGCATTTGAACAGAGCTCATTTTATCAAGCTACTGTAGAGGAAGTTCAGAGCTTGGCGCTTTTGTACTCACAGAACCACTGCATTCTCCTCGAGAGTTGGGTAAACAATTTTAATGAAAATTATATACTATCTTGTGAACATATAGGTCAAGCTGAACGACACTCGATTAAAAGAAGGCTTCGAAAAAAAAATGACGAAAAGTAGTCAAGCCTAATCAGCTTCGTGTTTGCCTAACGATAAAGCGCGGACAGAGGCATTATTAACCTTCTGACCAAACGCCGCGAATACCAACGGTACGTTTCATTCCTGAAGGCTTATAAGAAATAAAAACTGAAAAAAAATTCCCTCGCACTTCCCCGAGGGGAGAGTGTGTAAGTGCGAATGCACGGTTGTTGATTGCGCGATTACGGTGGATATCGTGATCTTGGAGTGGAGAGGAGGCGCCCAACACCCGCAGTCACTGAGCGGAGAGAGGAGGAGGAGAGTAGCGCCCGCCGTTACGGCGAGGGCTACACGAGCGCCCTCACGCGTCGGAATGCCGAGCGCCCGCTACGCGAGCGAGAGCTCTCCCGCCCGAAGTGGAGAGGAGGCGCCCAACACCCGCAGTCACTGAGCGAAGAGAGGAGGAGGAGAGTAGCGCGCGCCCATCTCCCCCCGTTGCTAGGGAAGACGAGGAGGAAGACGAGGAGCGCGCGCACCCGCAGCTGTTGCTATGCGGACGACGGCGGCGGACGATTCAGGCTCGCTTAAGAAGTGCATTCGCACTTAAAATGTCAGTCCCGGAGGCACACGTTCGCAATTTGAAGTATCCCCACTTCGATTATTTGTATAATGGTCCGTGTACCATTATATCCGGGCGGACCGAACTTGGCTGATGCGTCGTACCACTGAGCCCGATGTAAGCGACTTGATTCCAAGATTTTGCAGCTGAGTTTCTAAAGGACATTGAGAAAAGGCGTAGAGGCCCAGTGAGCTAGAGCTTCGGCGCGAAAATCCTCAATTTGAAATTGATGCGAGAGGCGGCATTTGGCCGGAAGAAATTTAAAGTAGAAACTTAAGATGAAGGTTCTTCATTCGCTGCATGGTTCCAAGGAACTCGTTTCCCTTTTATTGTATGTAGGTGCCCTAAAGCAGTGGTTATATATCTTCGATGGGCAAACCTTGCAGCAACAAACGGTTTTGTGCGTGAGTACGAATTCAATGCAACGGAGTCCGGACATTACATATATATATAACGTCCGCACATTTCGTCAAAACAAATAAAGTTCCACCGAATAAGTAACTGTGAAAAACTGAGCAACGAAATATAAAAAACTTGACCCACTCTTTATAGAACAAAAGAATTAAAGCCGTTCCACTCAATGTGAAAGCTGTCGGAAGTGCAGAGCAGTGATTCGCCATAATGGGCTGCAGCGCAGTTATCCGCTCACTGCTGCCACCCGATGCATTTCAAATTTCCCGCCTCCGCAGTGCTCGCGTGCCCCTGCCTGAAACTACGCCAGCGGGAGTTCTGCTCTTTTTGTGGTTGCTTTAATTTCGTATGCTGGAGCTGTTTTGCGTCATTTCGAACGCGTAATTTTTTTATTGCGCGGCTGGAGCCTTTTTGCGTCATTTCGAACGCACCATTTTTTTTTCTTGCGCGGCTGGAGACTTTCTGCGGCTTTTTGAGCGCGCCATTTTTTTTTTCTTGAGCGGCTGGAGCCTTTCTGCGCCGTTTCGAACGCGACATTTTTTTTCTTGCGCGGCCACTTTTTTCGCTTACTATCGTAAACACCAACCCAACGAGCGTTCCTAACTAAATGAACGCGGGGGCTGGCGGTTATATACACAGATTTTGCCTGAAACGTACCTGCACTTTTCTTTGCGCTAAATAACGGGGAGATTTATGACAAGCGCCAGCGGTTCGCGAGATTCGAACGGTTATGACTATTTAAACCGCGTGTTTTTCGAAGCCTACGTGTGACTCCAGGCCTGGCGACGTACACAAGGCTCTACTTGGGTCCGTTATATCGCTCCGCCGCCTGATTCCGGCAGTCCCATCGACCGTTAGCGAGGTACGACGACAAGGCGAGACCATAAAGTGCTGTGCACTAAAAACGTATTGCTTTCAAACTAACCTAAAAAGTGCCGAGGTCAATTTAGCCTTCAGATTTAGATTTTATGGGAGAGGGAGGGACAAGGGATGGAGGGCGGCATTTTCTCCCCCTAATGGTCCTTTATCGCAGAACGCAAACGCACAACTATAGCGGCCTAACGAACGCGGCTTCCTTTAATTAACTCCGTATCTAGATAAACTGCGCTTTCATCTCTAATGAGTAAGCGATATCGACGCCGGCTGCCTGCTTGGGGGAAATTTAGACTCTGGGTAACGCGAACTTAAGTCGTTATTGTCTCTGCACTGCACAGAACTATGTGGACCAGACGGTGGCGTTTCGGCGCCCCGAAAGGTTCTTTTCGTGTCGCCGAGGAAAAATGCTCGGTTGCTCTCTCCTCGACGGAGTCTTCGAAGCGTCACATTTCGCTTCCGAACGACTCCATCATCGTCGGCTCTCATTCCCGCCGAGTCAAACACGGCACTTTCGAAAGAATTCGCGTTTTTATTTGCGTAGATATCACTGTGTGATACAAACGCTCTTCTTTCTCGCGGCGTCTTTTCTTCAGTTAATGTCGCTTGTACCTAGAGGGAGAGAACGAAAAGAGCAAGTTTTCTTTCGCGTACTTTGCTGATGTCACACAAGAGGCCTCTCCATACTCGCCGCTCACTTCTTCTTCTTCTCGAGAGGAAGAAGACAGACTTCTTCTTCTTCTTGAAAGGAAGTAGACGAAGATCTACCGCTAAGCCCGCTCGATAATCTGTCTGTGCTTTAATGCATGTTAAGTGCGATTTTTCTTTGCAAACCAAGCAACAACTTTCACCATCGGTAGATACCAGAATCTTCGCCGTTGACCACCGAGTGTCCAAGTACTGGCCTAAAGCCCCGGGCCACACCGCCTGGCGCGGTAAGCCTATATATACTAACGCCGGTGCCGCTATGACGGCCGCCGATCAATTTTCGCTCACCAACCCGCCCCCCGTGCGCAAACTCAATAGAATATGACGAAAACAGCAGTAGGATCATCCCGGACCATGGAAAACTCTGCTCAAGCAACGCTGCGTCGAAGCCACGCAGCCCCAACCGCCGTTGCCTGCCTCCAACTCCCCTGCACACCCCCTCGCAAGGTTTCTGCTCCCCGACTCCCCGAAACCGACTACTATAAAGTCGTCTATCGACCTCACGATGGCCTGAGACTTGCCACGTAGAGCGACCGGCAACTAACCCACAGGCTTCAGCAGGCTAGCAACATCCCACAAAACATCTTTTACCAGCAAGTCAAGCTGCAAGTCCGGGCCACGCAGAGCCTGATGGTGGCTAGCGCCCCTACGCCTGCCCGCACGGCTGCCCTTAGCGAGGTTGCCAACATTCAACTCGGCATTGCTACATACGCGCTCGCGCCGTACTTGAAGCCTTCTTGGTACTTTTCGGGGTGTAATCACTGGCCTGGACCCAGGCACAAAAACCTACCCAGCAGCTCCCGGTCACTGCTCTGCTGCTACTGCTACTGGTTCCGAAGGAAAGGCGGGGGGGGGGGGGGGGGGGGGGGAGAGGGCGATACTGCTGTTGACAAGTAAAATAGCGCATCCCCAAAAAAGTTCCATCTTGTGCTTTACGAGATCATGGTGATTACGATGATGATTGCTATTGGTTTCCCCTTTATAGCGGGGTGATGACATGTCATCTTACCAAAAAGGACTAATATACCCATGTTTTACACTCTTGGTTTAATACTAGCGCTGCTTAGGGCAGGCACAAAAGCTTATCAGGCACAAAATACTTTTTTTTCCTGTTACAGGTGGTAACTGTCCTTGGCAATATTCCCCTCTCTGCTTTTCGTCCACCAGCATTCTAATCTTTTTTTCGTCGCCTTGAAGTTAACTCTCTCTGTGCTACCCTAAATCGTAGGGCTTCAGGAAGCTAAATATTTCCCTCATGTAGATTTGGATGGATACACTCGCATTCTAACACTATGTGCCGCATAGTTTCTGTTTCTTGTCCGCAGACAATACATACCCCATTATTTTGTGAATACTTCCCCACAAAGCTCTTAGTTCGCAAGCAACCTGCTCTTACCTCAAAAAGCAAAGCATTGCCCTGGGAATTATTGTAGAAATTTTCCTTTCTGATTTCCAATTTCTCAGCCCTGTAAATCTCTAGCGACGCTTCAGCTTCCATTTGTCGTCTCCATTAATTCGTTTCTATCTGCCTTGCTTCTTTCTTGATTACCTTGGCTGTTTTGGATTCTCTACTGTTCTTTCCGTATTTCACCGTTAGCCTTCTAGTCTTGCTTACCCACTGCGTGTCCACGCTTTTCAAGTATAGGTACCTAAAAACCTTAGCTGCCCACCTACACTGGTCCATTGCTTTCAGCCTCCTCTCAAAACATATCTTACTATGAAGGAAAGTTTGACATCCACCTGAATGCAGCCAAGCGACTACATATCTTACTCTACGCTACTCGAGCTTCAAACGACGCCCAGCCAATATCTCCATGCACTCCTAAGGCCAAACGGCCTCTCTGGTTTACTTCAAGGCCAGCTAGAGCGTCTCATTTTAAGCAGAGTACTGCATTCACAAATATGAGATCTGGAACCATTACTCCTTTCCACATTCCTCTCACTACTTCGGATTTGTTATACCCTCACAGATCTATGTTTTGGGAATCGTAGAAGAAAACGACGTAGCTGCTGTCACATGCCGCCACACTATCATTGTCATTGTAAAATCAGTCAGTCATCGCCATTTTCCATCAGGTGTCTGGTGGCTCCGTTCCCTGGTAGCTCAACCGCAACGAAGTGGTCGCTCCGTGACAGATGGTGCCGAAAGTCAGGGGATAACGAGCCGCTCCCAACGACGTGGGCAACGAGTGACGGCGACGACGAGTTTCATCGAGAAACGGCCTCCGGAGCAACTTCGTCCTCCCCGGAACTGCACACAGGCAGACAACGCGCTGACCTGACTGCCTGTTGAGCAAGTAAGCCGGAAATTTTTCACGCTGCGGTGAACCAGCTGAAAGCGAAACGCGCTGCTAGGCGATCCCAAGTAGCCAAAGTCCTGAACGAAGCGACAGCACGCATTGAGAGCGGCCGCTCTGACCGAACAGCGCTCAGAAAGGTGGTGGACAAGCTCATGCCCAGACGCGAGGAGCCTCGCTACGTCGACGCCCTGGTCGAGGACGCGATTCCTGTCGAGGAGCTGGAAATGCAGTACGAGTTGGCGGCGCACTACAACGACCAGATGCTCGAGGCTCTGTCTAGCCTTCAGTTCCGGCTCGAGGACCTCAGCGTTGGCAGCACGGTGCAGGCTTCCCTCTCGGTGCAGGCTTCCCTCCCAACGACAGCTCCGCTACCCCTTTTCGGACCTCGTCTCCCAACGCTTACCATCAAGCCTTTTTATGGGACGTGTGTCACTGGACGTCGTTTTGGGAGCAATTCAATGGTGCTGTCCACACTAACCAGGCTCTAACCACCACCGACAAGTTTCACCACCTCCGAAACTACCTGGAAGGTGAAGCAGCAGCTGCCATCGCCGGACTGCCAACAACGGAGGCGTGCTACGAGAGTGCCATCCAGCTGCTCAAGTAAAGGTTCGGCGAGAAAAGCCGTATTATACAACGGCATTTTAGAAACCTCCGCGAGCTACAGCACGTGACGTCTCTCTCGGAGGAGAAGGAGCTGCGCAGGCTTTACGACTGCGTCCAGATGAATGTCCGCTGCCTCAGCGTACTGGACGTCCCAACAAACAGCTTCTCGTCGTTGTTATACGACATTCTGCTGGAAGCTTTGCCAAGAGGTCGTCGTAGCTTTTCGCCGACACGTCCGCCTCCAGGAGATATCAACGGCCACGACATCATCTTGGTCTGGGGAAGAAAACGTAACGGCTTGCCGGCAACTGGAGCGACTCTTGAGGTACACGCAGATCGAGCTCGAGGCAAGAGAGCAATGTGCTCCAGTAGGGACTCCTAACCGAATCGAGTGGCCCCTAGAACTTAACGGCCATTCCACCTCGGTACTGCATGCCTCGCATGCTTCGATGCCTGAAAGGAACGAGTGCTTTTTTTTTTTTTTTTGCAAATCGGCAAAGCACATTACAGAGGCATGCCACGCTTCTCTGAGCGTCCCAGAAAAGAAAAAGCGGCTGGCAAAAGCTATGCGGTGCTACCGTTGTACCAGGAGGGGCCACCGATCAAAGGAGTGCCGGCGAAATAAATCGTGTAGTATGTGCAAGGGGAGACATTTCGACTGTGATGCCTGGAAAGCGATGAAAGACGAGAAGCACACTGACTCCGCCTCCGATTTTCCGGTGCAGACGCAGGCCACCAAGTCAGCATCTAGCTGCCAGCTGGACGAAGGAGTCCACGTCCAGACCTTCCGATCGTGGATCATCGGTCAACGAGCGCTACATACGGGGTATTTTGTACGGTGGTAGCCAGTACACTTTTATCAAGAAAGACGTCGCTTCGAAGTTAAAATTAAAAGTCGTGGGAGAGAGAAGCCTCGCCATCAATACATTTGCATCGGCCGTTCCTTATGAATTACGAAAGTGCAAAATAGTTGAGCTGCGACTTCGTAGCCAGTTTGACTATGCACATCAAGTGATCGAGGCACTCGCCATACCCACGCTCTGCCGGAACATCACGGATACGGACATCAACGGCGCTTTCGCTGCACGGCTGAGAACGTTAGACCATCAGCTGGCAGACGAAAGAACGGTTCCAGAGGTATGGGAGAAGCCAGGCATCAGCCTTCTCGTAGGCTCCGACCAAATGTGGAGAAAAGTGACCGGGGACACAATTTGGTGCAACGAGGTTAACGGCTTAGTTGCCCTAAACACTACTCTTGGGTGGACGCTGCAAGGTCCAGCCCCGAAACAGAGCACGACACCTAGCCCCCAGCAAGTAAAGTGTGGCGTTCTTCAGACACAAGTACTTCTGGGAGCAGAGAGCAATGCTGGCATTCGTAACGCCTGCCTCACGAAGAACATCGACACGACCCACAAGGAAACCCTGGGTGGACCTTTGGAACCACAGTATACGCGGCCCGATCATGATTGTTGTGGCAACAAATCAAGAGACACATCGAGCGAACAGTCACATAACCTTCGATGGACGTCAGACGACTTCTCATCCATCGAGCGGGACAATCACATACCCCTACGGTCCTGGTCAAGGAAACCAGCTGTCAAGTTCCATGAACCATTGAAAGATGAGGATGGAGGGTGCACGACCAAAAAAAAAGGAAGAAACCTGCAGGAGGGCCGAAAAAAACAATCTGCTCTGAACAGCCCTCTAGGTTGTGTGTTTCACTAGAACTACGGGGCTATGTTTGGGCCAGGAGAGAGAGAGAGTAAACATCTTTAATTTCGAGATTAAAGGTGCAGGATGGTGAGGGCACCGATGGGGGGCGTCCGCTAGTCCGGGATGCCCTGGTCCTTGCTGGCTGCTCGTGCCCTCTCTATCAGCATGCGCTGGGTCGAGAGGTCCGAGCTGGACAGCCGGTCCACCCACTGCTCGTACGTAGGACGGGGATTGGGTGAGAGGGATGGGGATTGTTGGCACTCCCAGACCAGATGGTACAGGGTGCCTGGCTGGGGGCAAAAGTGGCAGGTACTATAATACTGGGTGGGGTAGATATGGTGGAGGAGGGTACAGTGCGGGTAGGAGTTGGTCTGTAGCCGACGGGGTGTGGTCGCTTCGGCTCTGGAAAGGTGGGAGTTGGGTGGAGGGAACAATTGACGCTCGTGTCTGAAGTGAGCGAGAATGTCCGCGTAGCCATTCAGTGTGTGGGGGGCCTTCTCCGTGTCTTGGCACTCTTCGGAAATGGCCCGTAGGGTGTGTACTCGGGCAGCGGCGTGTGCCGCCTCATTTCCGTCGAGAGACTCGTGTCCAGGGGCCCAAACGATGTGGATGTCGGGAAGTTTCGGGATCGCATTAAGGATCTTGAGGGCGAAGGGTGATATACGGCCGAGCTGGTAGTTGCGGCATGCTGCTTGCGAGTCCGTAATGACTGTAATGTATTCGCTGTTTGTTGTGGCTGCTAGGGCGATGGCACTTTCCTCAGCGGTGTTTGTAGAGATGGTGAATATCGTGGCGGCTGTGACTTCGGTTCCCTGGTGGTCGATAACCGTGACTGCGTGGGCGGGTTTGCGGGTGTAGCGTGCGGCGTCCGTGTAGAGTGTCGTAGGGTTACCTGCGTGCTTCTTCGTAACCGCATCGACCCGTGCTTTGCGGCGTGCTTTGTTGTAACGGGGGTGCATATTCCGTGGCACGAGAGCTATGTGTTGACGGATGTGGAGGGGGACACGTTGGGGCTGGTCTTCTTTGGGCGGCACCGGGTATCCGAGGCGTGTAAACGTGTCTCGTCCGGTAGGTGTCATCTTGAGACGGGTGATTTGGGAACAACGATGAGCTTCGTGCAATTCTTCCAAAGTACTGTGTACCTCTAGTTGGAGCAACTTGCGCGTGGATGTTGAGGGGGGCAGGCCTAGGGCGAGTTTGTAGGCTTGGCGGATAAAAGTATTGAGTTTTTCTTTTTCGACGGATTTGAGATCCAGGTATGGTGTGCCGTAATTTAGACGACTGATCAGTATTGCTTGCGTTATTCTGAGAGTGTCCCGATTTTCCTGCGCTAAAATTTAAACCGAGGTCGGTAGATTCCTGACCGCTAATATTTATGGAGCCGTTGCATATCGGTCTGGCTATCAGCTAAAAGAACAATGTCATCTGCGTATACCATTCCTGGAATACGCTCTTGTACCACTTCGCCTTGCAACATATGTATTAGGTTGAACTCTAATTGACCTTATTCTGCTTTCTTTTCTAACCCTTCTGTAAGGGTTCCAGGCGCCAGCGACGCTGCAAAGTCGAACGCGTGGGAAGCGGCGGTTCCGAGAAGTGGGAATGAATGACTTTATGGTATCCAGCTCGTTAAGAGCAAGCGGTCTCTGGGTCATGCCGCTCGCGGGAGGACACATTGTCTGGGGTCGCAGCTGCGCTGTCGCGTTGTTTTGGCCGGAGTGCGTGGTGTAGCCGTGGGAAAACATTGGTAGCCTGGAGACTCAAATGGCATCCCGGGAGCATGGCGGCCGCTGGCTCGGGGCCCACCGCGGTTTCCATTAGCAGGTTGTAAAACCATTTGGTCCGTCGAGCGGCTGGAGACGGGGAGCGTGGAGCTGTCAACTGTGGTTAGACAGTGGCCGATTTATGGCGATAGCTTTCCTTTTGTTGGCCAGTGCGCGCGCGGGGTGGAGGCGTGCGAGGGTGCTCGCTTCGGCCCGAGATGGGCGCGGCAGAGGCGACGCCTGAGCCGGCCGCCGTGTCCTTTTGTCCCTACGCGCTGTTTCTGGCCCACGGTCCAATTAACGGGGCATCGCCTGTCAACGGCGGAGAATCTTAGGGACGCGCCGGGTCATTAAGGCGGATGTTTATGGGTTTCAGCTGGCTTGAGTAGCTGTCCTGTCTCGGACGAGATGCGTGGGAACAGGCATGCAGACCACGTTCGTGGAAGCGTTTCCCTGGCGCTTGCACGTGTTTTCGCGGGTTTTTGAGTGTTTGCTGTGTTTGTTTGGTTTGCTTTTGATATTTTCCTTCTTCCTGTTGGGAGAGAGGGCGACCGATGTCTCAGGGTTACGGGGGGCGTTGCCCACCGCGGTTTAAACCCGGATGTGGTAACCCGCCCAATCAGATCGCCAAGGGATGCTGATTGGCCTGTGTATCGGGGGTGGAGACTAGGTGACCCATTAAACCACGAGACACGAGGTCTCGAGGTCGAATCCTCTGGGTTTTAATGTGCTATGCACGGCCGGCGTATTGCCGGGCTAGCCAGGTCAGGCTAGAGAGGATCTCACCACTTGGGTAGTCTTAGGTCAGGGTCCGTCGCTGACGGGGGTGCCGCGGGCACAAAGTCTTAGCTGACCTAGGAACCCACTTTATTTCTTACTCTGTGTACTTTAGTCTGTAAATATCCTGTATATGTCTTTCGTGTAAATATACAGTTTTAAAACCCTCAACAACTCTCATCGTCGTCGTGTCATCAGTGCCGTCACCATCAGGCACCAACACAGACCATCAGAAGTCTTCTACACGCCACAACATCGGCGCATCGAAGCAAGAAACAACGAACAAAACATTTACTCCTTCCATGTAAAGCATTACCATTATTATGCTCAAAGGACATCCCTGTTTCATTCCTCGATGGGTGCTGACCTGCTGTGCGCATTTCTGCCCTTCCCACGTCAAGTTCAGTCTATTATCTTTACAAAATGCTATAAGGAACTGTATTAACTCGTCATCTAATCCCTAGAGTTTTAGAATTCTCCACAGCAGTTCTCTGTTTACATTGTCATCTGCCCCTTTAATGTCATCTGCCCCTTTAAACTCTGACCTTTCACCTTCGCGTCCTAAGAAAGTTCTAAGCATCCCCCGTAATTTTTAAAGGAACACTTAGTGCACTAGTTGGTTTCTTGGACTCTTACAAGCGAGCAACAGCGCGGGTGTCTATAGAGACTAAGCGGTATTGTAAATCCCGAATTAAAACAAATGAAATTGTTTTCATGTGAGTTCTCAACCAAGAAGGCAGAGTTGAAGACGCTCACATTCAAATAGAAAACATGGGCGGCACTTCTGTGACCTTTAACAACACGTCTGGGCCACGAATGTCGTTGCTTTACACTTACGACAACCCCCAAAAGCTTACGCGCTAGCAACATACATAACCACAGTCTAAAAAAATTGGGCCCATCTCCCCGCGAGGGGGACTCGAGTAAATGTGTCGCATAGGGTGTGGGTGTATTGCGTTAACGTTTAGTGTTTGGGGAGTTGGTGGTAGTGAATGCGTTGTATCAGCAGCTTCTTGACGTAGTTTGAATGAGTCAAGGATATAAGGCGCGTTCGTAGCCTCCCATTCTGTGTCGGCTTTGTGGCGCAGTGGGTAGAGCACCATGTACATTGCGTTCCGCCCGCAGGGTCGAGGGATCCAAACCAGGCGCCGGATAGTATTTTTTTTATATATAGTGTAGGGGGAGGGGTGCGGACTACGACTACGGACGTCAACGCGGGTGACATCGTGAGTTACTGAAATTCTCTGCATTTAAAAATCAACCCCGATGAATGTATACGTTGGGGAAAACAATAAATCGCCACCCACATATATCGGAATACCCGGGAAAGTTAGCAGACCACCTTTTTGCGTACATCGGCAAATATCAAGGAGTTCAAACCCAACCTTGTGCTGGGATCGACCTTGACGTGTGCCTCATGACTCACACTGTGTATTTTTGTTCTGCTGATCAGCTGTCGGGCTGTGAGTAATGTGCACACTGGCGGCTGAGAAAAACACGTTACTATGCGTGGCTGTGTGGGCGCTGCCCTTACCTCGGCTGTATACCCTGACCCTCTCTATAAAATTTTAAAGGGCCGAAGACGGGGCTCAAGTTCGAATTCAAATTTACTGTTTCCATGAGCGATTATCCTCACTTCCGGCATGCGTAGAGACACAAAAAGCATGAATATACTGAGTCTAAGCAAAAAAAAAAAAAGAATTCTGACCTTCGCGCGCGCGTGTGTGCGTGCGCATGTGCATGTGCTTTAAAGAGACCATAAAAAATTCCCTCGCACTTCCCCGAGGGGGAGAGTGTGTAAGTGCGAATGCACGGTTGTTGATTGCGCGATTACGGTGGATATCGTGATCTTGGAGTGGAGAGGAGGCGCCCAACACCCGCAGTCACTGAGCGGAGAGAGGAGGAGGAGAGTAGCGCCCGCCGTTACGGCGAGGGCTACACGAGCGCCCTCACGCGTCGGAATGCGGAGCGCCCGCTACGCGAGCGAGAGCTCTCCCGCCCGAAGTGGAGAGGAGGCGCCCAACACCCGCAGTCACTGAGCGGAGAGAGGAGGAGGAGAGTAGCGCGCGCCCATCTCCCCCCGTTGCTAGGGAAGACGAGGAGGAAGACGAGGAGCGCGCGCATCCGCAGCTGTTGCTATGCGGACGACGGCGGTGGACGATTCAGGCTCGCTTAAGAAGTGCATTTGCACTTAAAACAACGTGTAAATACAAACTCCCATGTCAGAGTAAGAGTCATGTCAACATTAACTTACCATCTAGCCGTTAAACTGTAATAAGTAAAGTATCAGAAAGCCTGTCCTCTCACATGGGCGACTGCAGGGGGCGGTGAAAAAGGAAAAAGGGGCTCTTGCCCCCCCCTTCTCACCTTGCCCCCTGCCCTCTCCCCCTTCCCCTCAACGCAACCCCCCTCAAGACAAAATCCTGCCGACGCTTATGTCCTCTCACCAGCCATATCTCACACTGTTTCTGTGACGTCACATGACCCATGTTATGCGTTTACAGGCCGCCGACAAAAGCCAGAAACAATAAATGCTATGATGCGATTGCATAGTTCCGCTTGCGGCTCTGTTTGAATGCTAGCATAAAGCCGGCACGAATAACGTCCCTGCTGACGCTGCACAACGGAAGATTTGAAACTTTTTCAATTGGGTTCATCTCTCTATACTTGTCCCAGTTTTTTCAGAGGTCATTGCTGTGGAGTTAATGAGTGAAACCTAAATAATTTTCGCAGAGTTAATAGTAAAGGTAGAATTTTGCTTTGTGCACAGCTTCAACTCTAGCACGTCACTCTACAAGGTTCCAACTATCAGCTTCAAATGTACGGGAATGACACTGGCATCCAATTGCACAAAAGCTATTGCGCATTGCGCAAAGTATTTTACAGTATTCATATCCATGTCGACTCCTTGCCCTGTGCGAAATATTACTTTCCTGCAGTGACTTTGCTAGGTTCCTGAGTGGTCGGCCTTTTGAGCGATAAAGATGGGCATAGTATTGTTTCCTTGACGGGCCCGAAATTTGTCTTCAGCTTACGTTATTAATTTGTTTACTTACCTGTTTTGCTTGCTGGTTTCTTTACTTCTTCATTTATACGTTTATCTGTGTAGCACCGCATGACATTGAAGTAAGGGAGGTCCTAAAAAACAACTTAACTGACAATACTGACGCGGGCGCACCATAATAAAACACTAGACCGAGCGGAATTACGCACTGATGTATAGGCGCAAAAATAACACGCGGCGAATAAACAAATATAACCGGTTACAAGTGGCCCCATAAAAACAACCGAGTTATTTCGGTACAGTACTGACGCAGCTTGTACGTATAATTACGTTTCCAGCCGCAAAAACCTGCATTCCGGGAACACAGCGTCTAAAGAAATTTCTGCATTGTTCTATTATCCATCTAACTTTCCTCAGCTGCAGTCGATCGACTTTGAACTTGAACTTTCCGAGTCTTGTGGCACTCACGTTGTTTACAAAAAAGGATGACGTGAAGGAAACCCTTTATAGGGCGTGATAAATGCAAAATCTCATTGTCCTGTATGGCGACGAGTATGTACACAGCCGCTCAATATCTATGACTTGTTCACGCATAATGGTTAAACACCCGATACGTCAAAAGGTTAGCGCCAGATGCCAAGCATAACCGTCGACCTGCTTATTAACAGCTGCGTGCGCGTTCCGGTTTAACTGTCGCGGGATCATAGGGATGCGTAGAACGAACTTTGAACCGCTGCGAAGTACGTGCACTTCAGGCTAGAATAACAACCGTGTACGCACGGGGCAACTGAAATGTTCCAGCCACCTCTCTCTGCTAAATGTGAGAGCACTAGCGGAAAGAAGGGGCCAGTCGGCAGTACTGGTGCACAGTAGTAGGTAGGGGGTGGGGACGTAAAAGCCTGTATACACATACGTGCCCTAAGACAACGTGTGAAACATTCGCACGCGAAAATTGCACGATCAAGAATTTGTCCACTAGAGCACGTAATACAGCATTAACATTCAATCGGGAGTAAAATAGAACCTCCACATCCAGGAATTTTTATGTACAAACCCCCACGAAAACAGCCGCTTGAGAGCAGCATCAACTTTTCTTCACTGTAGTGGAGGAGTTAAGCTTTACTCTCGACATTAACGCCGCTATGGTTACAAAAAATGACGCTTGAATTCAAACGAACTCGGTAAGCAATTGGAGTAAAATTAGTGAATGAATACGACAAAAACAAATACCGTGTAGTTTGTAAGGAGTATTATCTATAAATTTGTGTACTCACATTCATGACACTTGAAATATTCCTTAAGAATAAATTGCGTTGCAGCATCGCAAAGATACTGCAGGAAATTTTATTGTGCAAACTGCTTCATCGTTGCAGCCGAAATTTCACAATGGTCTGCTCTTACTTTCACAATCGCATAAAAACTTGTTTTCGCCCATGTAAGCCGCTTCCACCGTGTCGAGCTTTCTTGCCAAGCATGTAGTAATGAAAAGCTTGATTGGGAAGAGACTACTCTGGAAAAAAAAAAAAAAAACTTTCCATTTTGTTGCGAAATAACTAAGTAGCTACAGTCGCTGATTTCAACATTAAACCAGATATACACAAAAAAATGAGATTTTCGTGACATTTGCTACATCTTAAATTGCTTTTAGAAGCGACACAACACCGATAGGCAACTATGTGGTTGGCAGGGATTGACAGTTGTCACATTTATAAAAGATGTATATGCAAATGAAAAGAAAAAAAAAACGCATACAGGACTGATACGCGAGCACGAATAGATGTGAAAGTCACATAACCTGCAAGGAACCAACATTACTGTTCATCATGGTGCAGTGAACACGTGCACACCTTTCAGAACCACATGTTATGTTGCGCGACAAAAGAAACGCAGCGCCTACGAAAGCTGTTTCTTTCGATGATATTGATTCGACAGTTGTTGACGATTCGCGTTGTCGGCAGTTCAAGCTTTGCAGTACGTTTTATTTTTGTATTTTGTAAGTGACCTTTTGCAAAAAGCGAAAACACATAGCGCGGGTGCCCTTTGTCTGATTCTATTTTTGTCCTCCTCATATTTTCTGCGTATGCCCGGACCGACGACCCGGACCGGCGATTTAAACGCAGTGAAATAAACATTTTTTATTTATTTATTTATTGATAATACCCTCAGGGTACATTGAAGTACATTGCAGAGGGGAGGGGCAAGAATACAATAAATATACACAAAAGTATACAAGGAAGCAGATGCAACATTTAAAATATCGACAGCAAGAGAAAAAATAAATAAGAAACATAGAAGTGCATGATACATGAAGCAACTAAACCAGGTTTAACAATGCATTTTTGAATAGTATGGCGTCGGCTATGCTTGTTAGGGCGGCTGGTAGACAATTCCACTCATTGCTGGTTCTGGGAAAGAAGGACTGTTGGTATGCTGACGTGTTACAGCGAGGCACGTTGACCTTTTGTAAATGATCGCGTCGAGATGATATGAATCGTGCAGGTTCAATCCAAAGTGAACGCAAAGAAGGATTTTGATAGAATATTTTGTGGAAGAGGAGAATTCGAGACTGCTTCCGGCGGGTAGCAAGCAATGGAAGATGTAAAGTCGCCTTCATGACAGTTACGCTAGCTGTACGATGATAGTTAGCCAAGATGAAACGAGCTGAACGGTTTTGTATGGCTTCGACTGCGTGTGTTAGTGTAGCATGGCCTGGATCCCATATTGAAGATGCATACTCTAACTGTGGACGAACGTACGTGGTGAACAGCAGTAATTTTAATGATAACGTTCCACAGCTTGAGTAAAAAATTCCAAGTACGTGTTTTACTGTTATGCGTGAAGTGATCTGAGCCGGGCATATCGTCGCGAGGGAAAGTCTCCTACTACCCAGAAAACTTCCGCTGTCGCCTTTTAACCAGCATTTGTAACACGCAGAGGTTATAAACGAGCCACACCAACATTCGGGAAATTCGTGCGTTTGTGATCCAGCAGCTTCAAAGCGCGGTAACCTACCCATGAAAGCGAAACACCTCATCAGGCTTCATTTTATTTTGCTTTATTTATTATTCTATGGCCCATTCTAGTTCTTTTTCTTTTTTTGCTTTTGCTTGTTTTTGTTTGTTTTTGTTTTTGTTTTGTTTTGTTTTCTTCCCAAAAAGACTTTTGTGCTATACTATACGTGGCTATTGTTTTTTGTTGCTCTTGTTGTTGTTGTAGACAGTAATTACTGTTTTGATATTTATGTATGTGATGCATGCGTATCACTTTTGTGTTCGCACTACAGCAGTTATGCCTGTATTGTCGCTTGCCCCTGCTGCCGCCTTGCACTGTAAGGGCTGGGATCCCGTCAAGCAGCGCATGCAGTTTTTTTCCTCGGTCCTGCCCACGCAGACTGGGGAAAATAAAATCTTGAAATTCGCAACTGGCAATGGGTCGGAAGGTAAACACCCTTTGTGCCAACCTTAAGGATTTTAATTCGTGGCATTCACGGCAAGGATTTTAATTCGTGGCATTCACGGCAAGGATTTTAATTCGTGGCCGAGCTAGGCGCCGAGATGGCAACCATGCGGAAAGAGCTCGCAGCCCTTCGGAACGCCTCAACGCGCCGTCAGTCGGTCTCTCCAGTACCGAATAGGTCCGCCCCTACATGTCGTAGCCGCTCGCGCACAAGTCGTCGCAAACCCGCCTCTGATGCAGTACTGAAGACAGGACAGCCTAGCCCAACTTACACCACCGAACAGATTCTCACATAGCCGGACGCCCGTCTCAAGTTACGAGGAGTGGCAGAGAGCTTCCAGTAAGATCTTCGTCCTCAAAGGTGAGGTTACCTCGATTAAAAAACTTCGCCAGTTCATGTAGCTACTCGGTTAAAGTATTCTAGCCCCCTGTCCGCTGACGCCCTCTCAGAGTGAATCGAAAAGGAGTAAGAAGCATTAAGCATCCAAGATCTCTTCCGTGTTCCCCAAAATCGCCTAATTTTACAGTTGACCCGCCGTAGCTTTCTACAGTCCAGACCGCTCCTAAAATTCCAGGTGTCAACACTGCGTCCTCTCGCCCTCCTACTCCAAGAAACACGAGGCCCCTGCAAGATACCCAATTACGCCACGTTTATGGATCCAGCTATACCCCATTATACTGAATCTCATAATCCAAAAACCCGGGACAGGCTGCGATCTTAGTACATAATTTCTACCAAGCGGTACAACGCCGCTAGGATGGCGCTTGCAATGAAATCAGAGAAGTCATCATTGCCAGTATTACACCCCCCGGCGGTAAACCTATGTTGATTGCGCCGGTGTATTACAAACCGACCTCGGGTGCCAACCCTTTTACTCTGTATGATTGGAGACAGCGTCTCCTCTCTTAATTTTTCAGGCCCCATCATTATAGGTGGAATTTCAATGCCCGAAATACCCTTTGGGGTTATTCCTCCTCGAACCGCCATGGCCGGTTCTTGGAGCAAACCTTGGAATCCAAGGCGCTTGCAACTCCGGAATGAACATGGAGAGCCCACCCCTATTGGACCCCACCATTCCCAGGACTTGACCATCACCACCCCCAGAGCAGTGAAGACAGGGCGCACATTGGATAGTACGTGGGGAAGTAATCGTTGCCCTGTTCTGCTTCAAATTGGCAGCGAGAAATTAAGATCGAGCGCGACATACCACCGCGTAAACTGGAACACTTTTCGGGAGAGATTCGTGGTTGGCCCCCATTCAACCTTAAATGATTTCGTCACATCCTTGTCCACAACCCGTTCGTTCGCTACTGAAACAATTACCAGTACTGCTGAAGTTGACCGTCTGGATTCGCATATGTTTCAACTTCTTCGCAAGGCCGAACGCCTTACCAAGCGTTAAAGAACACAAGAAAAACGTCACCAGCATTTGATGCACTTTAAACATCATTACCGAGTTATTCGGGAATATCATCTTGCATGCGCTCCAAAGGGAGAATTGACATGATTTCTGCTAGGAATTTGGCCATGAGACCGGGCTCTGTCGACTATGGCGCATTTTTCGCGGCATGAATAGTAATGCGAAGACCGCCTCCCCATACTAGATGAGATGTGTCTTCGAATGGACTACCGTCAAGTGGAAGACACCCTTATCGACACATTTTTCCTGCACGCTGTGGATGGTCCTAAACAAGTTTACTCTCTCTCTCTCTCTCTCTCTCTCTCTCTCTCTCTCTCTCTCTCTCTCTCTCTCTCTCTCTCTCTCTCTCTCTCTCTCTCTCTCTCTCTCTCTCTCTCTCCCCCCCTCTCTCTCTCTCCCCCCTCTCTCTCTCTCTCTCTCTCTCTCTCTCTCTCTCTCTCTCTCTCTCTCTCTCTCTCTCTCTCTCTCTCTCTCTCTCTCTCTCTACACACTCCTGGCTCTGCATGTAATCGATATCGACCACTCAGCTGAATAACTTGACTCCCCTTTTAGCATGGGAGAATGACAGATCGCCATTTCGAAGGGAAGAACAAAGTCGACACTGGGGCTTGACCTAAGCAGGTGGCAGGACCTCTGCAATCTCCCCCCGCAGGGCCTGGATGTTCTCCTGTAATAGGGGAACCAGCTATGGGACTCATGTGAGGTCCGTGACTCTCTCCGGGTGACGATCATCCACCCTATTCCCAAACCCGGCAAGGATTCTCACTATTCCCAGCACCTCCGCCCTTTGCACTAACTCCCGTTATTTGTAAGCTGATTGAACGTGTTATCAACAAAAGGTTTGTTTATCATCTCGAACATACAGGCTGGTTTCATCCTGCACTCCCAGTTTTTCGTCCTCAGATCGTTACTCATGATTACTTGTGGCTGCCTAGACGTGTCATTAACAGGGCATCCCGCAAGGAATCGCCTGACTATGTTCTCGCTCTAGATATCCATAAAGCCTTTGACAACGTTAGTCAACCAGGATTTCTACAAGAACTCACTCTCGCCTTTCCGAGTCAGAAGGCTCAAGTCTGCAGTACTTACTACCTTAATAGGGGTGTCCCTCAAGGATCAACTTTGGGACCCCTACTTTTCTATGTTACAATTAATCGCGTAGCTCGTACCGTGGAACAAGACACTGCCGCCCAGTTTGCCTTGTACGCGGATGATGTTGTGGCATGGATCGAGGCCAGCGATTTTCCTTCCAAAGAGCCCATGCAACTGCAAGCTGCGATCTTCAGTCTGGAGAGCAGCTTGTCCAGTTATCCCCTGTCAAAACAGAACTGCTCTGCGTCGACGGTAAACGTTTTACGAGTAAGGACCAGATTATTTCTCTTCAGCTAGAGTACACTCTATTACAATCTCGTAATGACACTATTCGTCTGCTGGGTGTTCCCGTTAGCAGTTGCAACAGCCCGGAACAATGGATAGCCCTTTACACCTGGTCACCAGGTTGTCAAATAAGTATGGAGGCGCACACCAACACGCTTGTACCATGCTCGCTCGTGCAGTGGCACATGGACGTGTTTGCTACGGCTTCCCGGTGTATGATCTACGCCCGTCCCATGTAAAGTTCTTCACCAGCTGAATCGCCACTTTTTACGTGAAATTAGTTACCTCCCTAATTTGACGCGAGTTGATAAACTGCATCAAGTGGCCCCCCTTCCGCTCCTTCGTACCCTTACAGAGGAAATGAAGTTGCGATTCCAGCATCACGTGGAGAATCCTCAGGGACGAGTGCTCACCGAATGGGGTCAACAAAAAAGCCAAAAGAACTTCCCGCCACCCATTCCTCCGTGGAAGCGACCTTCGATCGGCCTCCCCGCCGCAGGAGACGCCATCAAACCACCCGAAAGCAGTGTGTTCACACCCTCGTCGATGACAAGGCTGAGGATGAGGCACTCATTTAAACAGACGCTGCGGCTGACGTTACAACGTCGGCCATAGCCTCTACAGATCTCCCGCAAATAAACGGATCTCATCACGTCTCTAATACATACGGGCTTGTGGGAGAAATGAAACTCATAGGAATTTTGGGAGCAATCCGGCACATTGGGGATCATTCTTCTACCCTCTCCATCAAGAAGTTCAGAATAATCCCTGACTCCCACGTCGCGATTCGGGAGTTGAACCGTGTATTCTCACCTAATAGCACGGTGACCGGCATTCTGACTTTGGTGTGCGACCTACAAGCAGAAGATTTCACGATTCGCATCGCCTGGACACCGGGGCACACCATGGGTGCACATGGCAATCTTCTGGCACACACTGCTGCCAGGGGGCGACTTCAAGCACCTCCAGGGGTTCCCAATGCACCAACCCCTACCCTCCAGTCGGATTGACAACTTCGGCTTCGGCATCTGAAAAGACTAAGCATACAACGTATGCAAGATGCGACCCCGGACGGAGTCCCCTACCTTCTCAAGCATCTTTCACGCTCGGGAAAAATCTTCGCGGAGGAAGTCTACTCTAATGCGGCCTACACCCCTCACGTCATTTACAAATGGACAGCCCCTGCAGGGTCCGAGCTCCACCGCTGCACACACTGTGGTTGCAATGGCCCGCCAAATTTATTTCATCTAATCTGGCTCTGTCCCGCCTTCACAGAAACCGGGCGCAGCTTTTAGCAATTGGCCCGGTACCTACATCCGAATCCGAACACATACGTCATGTGCAGGAATATCCACCAACCCTCGAAATGATTACCGAACGCGCTCTTGAGAATAATCTCTTCAAAATAGTGTAGCCGTTTGTCCGTGAGTGCGCCACACATGATCCATCGGCCCGATTTAACTTCGTGTGAAAAGTAAAAAAAAAGACTGAGTGAACTGTGAACCCCATATGAACAGTGAGCCTTTGCATGAATATGCAGAAAACTTTGTGTGAACAATGAACATTTGCTGAACTGTTCTTTCCGCTACTTTTCTTCCCCCTACCTTTTTTACCTATCTCCCCCCAGGGCATCGGGCCTTTTTACCTCAATAAAGTAGATCTCTCTCTCTTTCTTTCTGCCGGGGGTGCAGATAAAAGCTTTAGGTGAAATAAAAGTGTGAGAACCTGCAGTAACTGGCTTACCAATTTGTATTTGAAGGCATGGTTTCCGCAACCTTTCGCCGAGTTATTTCACGGTTTTAGTTATTAGATATTCCACACTGCCGCCCCTCCGCTACCCATTCATACTGACTTCTTATGTTCATTACTGCACTCCCTTCACGGTTTTACGGGTCGGTTGGTCCCGCTAATGTGGTTAACGTATGATCGATTGATCGATCTTGCCAGTCTCAATTCCTTGAGAAATACCTTATAACCGGGATAGAGCTGTACACGAGATGCGCATGAGCAACACACAGCATACAACGTGAAGACTCAAAAGGGAAAAAGAAGCGAGAGGGAGCAGGGTGTATCAGTGCAACCAAACACCACTCTTCCGACCTGTCACTCCGCGAGCGCACATCGCTCTCGATAGATGCCGCTTTCCTTTTTTCGAACGGAGGTTGCAACGTTGCTCCGCGAGTGGATAGCGGGGCTGTCACGTCCCCGCTCTGTCTTGACAGATTGGATGGCCGCGGCTCCTCGAGTGTAAAAACGTGTCGCAAACGAATCCGAGCCATCGCGAGCACGTCGACTTGCCTGGTTCGGCGGCACGCAGCGTAGGTATGCGCGTCGTAAAATGAAGACGAGTCGCCGGGTTGCGTAATCGCCACAATGCTCGGCTCTCCTCTTCTCTCTTTCCGACTCCTGTTTTTACGTCCCATAAATCTCGCCCCCTGTAGAAAGCAGGAAGAGGGGCGAAGGAAGGGGCGAGCTATACCATCGGCAACAGTGGTGCTTGGAAGAGTACGGGAGCGGGGAAAGGGAGAATAGTGGCTTTAACAGCGGCCATGAACTTCCTCGACGTTTTGCGTTGTGCGTGTACGAAAGGCAGAGGTGTGCTACAGGCGAGCGCCCTTTGCCCCAGATATGGGAAGCCGGAATTAATTCCGACGAATAAAACATTACGTCTTCGTACCGGGCTTCTTCTCTCGTCTTTACACAGGCACTTTATCGCCGTTTGCCTGCTCGGAGAGTGAATTGCGATGTTTTCTATGAGACGGCGGGCGCCAGTTTTGTAGCGGCCGATAAATGAAGATGCGTTCTTGAAAGTATCTCGACGCGTCGGAGCGCGGATGCGAGGAGACAAGGCGATACCCTCGCAGCGCAAGCCGCCGCACTGCACGGAGGCCATGGACGAGAACGCAAATCTTTTTTTTTTTCGGCTTTGTCACACGCGAGTCGCTGCTGACACACCCACGTGTCCACGGAACATGCTCGAGTGTATCTTCGTTTTGCGCTAGCTGAAAGATTAACAATTTTAAAATTGGCCGCGTGTCTGCTCACTTCGTTGCAAATTCATTAAAAGGCGATCGTCTCCTTCCACCCTCGCCACGTAAATTCCTCTCCCCTCTCCCCCACCAACCTCTCACGCTCTTCCCCTCCCGTCTCGAACCTCCCACGATAAGCACGGTGGAGGTTTGCTCCAGTCAATTCAATTTTCCCGCGTTCCACTGCTCGGGCGCCATCCACTGGAACCTTTCGTTGCTGTTTGAATGCTTGGAATGCTGCCACGAGGTCTAGACTGGGTCGCGAGTCATTTCTGTAATTTAGGTCAAAACATTGTTTCAACTCGTTTTTTTGTTGTTTTTTTTTTTTTCTCACGTTAGAGCTTAGATCTAGAGAAAGCCTTCGATACTGTCTCGCACGCCCACATACTCGATTCCATCTCGAAGCTGGGACTTGGCCACAACTTTCACGCGTTTATCAGCTCTTTTCTTAGACATAGAAAGACCGCGCTAAAGGTTGGGAACCTCAGGTCAGAGCCCATCGAGCTGGACATGAGGGGGACACCGCAGGGTTCGGTGGTATCCCCGCTCCTGTTTAACATTGCCATGTGTAAATTGTCCCAGAGAATCTCGGGGTCAAGGGCATGAACCACACACTCTACGCTAACGACATTACCATGTGGTGCGTCGGAGGCTGCGAGGGTAGGGTAGAGGAAGCGCTTCAGGAAGCGCTAGATCGCACAGGGGCTTTCCTCGCTTGGACGGGGCTTCGGCTCTCCTCGAGCAAGTCCGAGCTCCTATTGTACAGACCTAGTAGGAGGGGGTTTAAGCCCAAGGGCTGGGTCCCACTTTCAGAGGTGAACATTGCGCTCCGCACGAGCGAGAGACATCCCATTCCCAGAGTTGAGGTTATCCGGGTACTCGGTATGCTCATCGAGTCGAACGGTTGTAACAGGCACACCATCGCCAAAATCACCGCTAAGACAGATAGCATGATACGGTTAATTAATCGGGTGTCGAACAGTCGAGAAGGTATCAAAGAGGACAATCTCTTGAGGCTCTTCCATGCATTCTTGATGAGCCACATCACGTACGTGGCGGCCATGTTGCAGACTAGGTCTTAGTCTATCCACTCTCAGCTCCTACACGGACACTTTTGAACCAGACTGCCCGGATTGTGGCGAACCTAGCAATTTGAAACACATGCTCTGGCGGTGTTCCTCACTTCGGGGCCCTCAACGCATAACCGAGGAAGAGTGGCGCTCCGACTTGGAGAGCCCTGATCTACTACACCAGCTAAGGGCCGTCCAGAGGGCCCACGACGCGGCGGTGAGGCTCGGCTTCCCCGTCCCCTCGTGGGAGCGGCCCGCCGCGCTGCCTCCCTGAAAGGCGGCGGTGCTCCTAAGGACCTTCAATAAAGTTCATTGTCTGTCTGTCTGTCTCACAAAGATCGCGCGCACATATCTTTTCAATTAAAAGAACAGTGCTAAAGCCGGTTGTGAATTGATAATTTGATTCAAATACGCCTAAATTTTTTTGTAGTCAACAATGTTGACAGCTATGCAGTATTGTAGCGATTTAGTAGTTTGGAAAGATTTGTACTATACAAACTACTTTTCCAAGAATTATTTTAACTTTTGGCCGGGTGGCTTAACAAACAGACAGACAGACAGACACACAGACAGACAGACACACAGACAGACAGACAGACAGACGAACGGACGGACGGACGGACGGACGGACGGAAGACGGACGGACGGACGGACATTTTCGTGCATAAGATGCCTTGGATAGACTATTGTCTTTTAAAAATGTTTGAGGTTTGTTTTGAAAAGCTCGGGGTGACCGTGTAACAGGGAAGCCATGTCTCCAGCCTTACGGGCACCGCGGATTCCACTCCGTGGGGATATGAAGTCTGCAATATTAAGCGTTTGAGGCGCAACTATACGCACCTTTTGGGTTCGTTTGAGTAAATGGGTGCGGGTTCTATTACCAGCCGCCGCGCCGCGACTGTTATTTCAACTGAGATTTCGACGACCATTATAAAACAACTCGGAATTATCTCGTAGCCCTCAAAATACGGTGGCCTGTATACAGAAAGGAAAAGGTTTGGGCGCCTTGGTTCACAGTCACAGAGAAAACATAGCGCAGTAACAACCTTAGGACGAAGTGAGGACGGGACAAGCGCTAACTTTCAGCGGATGATTTATTGTCGGACCGGCGCATATAAACCCATCTGGCTCGCAAAAGGAGAGAAGGAAAGGAAAACATCAAAACGACAAAGCGAAAAACGATAGACGAAAAAACTGCCACGACCCGCCTTATACGCCAAGAAATTTGTTGAAAGCCAGCGCTTGGCCTGTCCTCGCTTCGTTCTCTGATGTTACTGCGCTGTTTTCTGGGGGTGGGGAACGCTGTTGTTTTCCCTTTAGAACTACCGGCATTAATTTGTAAATTAGGGAGGGAGGGGGAAGAGGGTGAATCGTCATGGTGACTGTGCTACCTTCATGCCAGCGAAAGAAGTACGAAAAAAAAAACCGCGGCTTTGCAATTTAAGCTAAACTTGTAAATTTCTTTATCGACCAGATTTAGGGGGCAATCCCCAAGGTGGAGTAAGATTCTGTAAAGGAAAGTTTGACATCCAATCCAATCCAAATCCAATCCAACCGAATCCAAGCCAAGCCAAGCCAAGCCAATCCAATCCAATACAATCAAATCAAATCAAATCAAATCCAATCCAATGCCCCTCGCGAGAGAGTGTTCGTTATCGGAGAGGAGAGGGGGTGAGCGGCGGAGAGTGCAGCTCGCGCGGCGAGGAGAATGGCAGAGGGGTGGACAACGCCGACAACGACGACGACGCCGGAGGGACAAGGCGAGTGAATCAGATGCTCTGCATCTAAAACGAACTGAATCTATCCACCGAGAGGGTGGGTTTTATACACGGCTGCGGCGCTTTCCCAGTGCGTCTGTGCACGCGGCCCGAAAATAGTACAGACACACACAACACTCTAACACTCTTTCCCGAGTTCGTGAGAGCGGGTAGTCGCTCGTTGAGTCTGACAAAGGGGGAGAGGAGTCTTGGCTGCTGCGTCCGCTTCGCCAGGGCACGTCTCAACACGAAGTTTCGTGTTTTGCAACTGCCGCGGCACCAGTCATCGCTGGCGGGGCCTGTGTCAACACATTCTCAAGTAAGGCAGGACTTTCCGCAAGGCACAGGTGCACTACACGAAGCTTGCAGCACGCGTGAACGCGCTAGCGGCGCGCTGAATCGAATCGAAACCTGGCCGAACCAACGTAACGTTGGGCCGAACCGATTCGCGGCGCCGACGGAAGCGCCACCGACCGCACTTTGGTCGTCGGCCGAAGCAAAGTTGAAGACAGTGCTCCGAACTGGCGTCTGCACAGCAATCTTGCCAAATATGCGATGTCATGGGAGGCGAACAGCGTGGTGGCTCTATACTACCACAAGCGACAACCAGGAAGATACTTCAACAAGGTAAAAATTTGGGCTGGTTGGTACACATTCAACGACAGCGAAACAGCGCAAATGACGGGACGTGGAAGAACAGCAAAACGAAGCGCTGTCCTGTCGTTCTTCCTTGTCTCGTCCTTCGCGCTGTTTTGCTATGTTTGGACAATCAGAACGTCTCGTGGCCTTGCAAGACCAGCGCGTATCGATTATAGACGCATAAAAAACTTGTAAAAGCACTTTGTGAGGGACGACTTCGGAACGGCAAGCAAGTGAAGCTTCGCATCCCGTCGATTTTTACCTGTGCGTGGGATCCGCCAGGTTTTTTTTTTAGAGGGCCCAAGGCCTAAGGTGGAAATCTGAAAGTAGGCAGAACCCAGTCGCATTGGGGACGGTGTCCAGCCGGGTTCTGCCGTGAAAGTTGTTTGTAGTTTGCGGCGGGTAGCACTGTCTGTCGCCGGTGGCAAGGATGTCCGTTCCTGGTATAGGGATGCTTTCCAAGACCCCGGAGGTTCATGCAATCCCAGAGAAGGGTTCCCAGGGTGCTGGCTTCAGGGCTCTTCCCACAACCCGGTCATGGGGTTAGAAGTAGTTGGTCGCGGTAACGCCTGGCTGCGGTGCACCGAACGACGACCTCGTCCCGTTGGGAGAGGGTGGAAAGCAACGGGTTAGGACACGGAGGGACCGAGTGGGGCGCGCCTCTCGTGGAACTACGCACATGCAGGCTGTCGTGAGACAGTCGGTTCGCGATAGAGCGGCATGTCGGCCCTTGAAAGCTCAGGGTGTTGCGGCGTCGTGTTGACGAGAGGCGTGTCCCGGAGTCCACGGCAACCTTGGCGTTTAAGGTTGCGCGACGTTCGCGGATGGACTGGCTGATATGGGCGGTCCCTGTCCCGACCTTCAGTAGATCGCCGTTCCCGGGATTGCTTTTTGCAGTGGTTCTTACTGTGGTACTCAGCAGCACGGAGGAGCTCCACTATAGCGGTGGTACAGGTGTGGATGTCCACATTTCCCATGGTATAGTCCTAAGTGCCTCGGTGCGTGGGGCTGTAGCACGCCGTGACAACGTGCTTGTCCGTAACGCTGGTGCCCATAACAATTATGGAGACGTCGGGAAGGCTCGGCCCGAGCTCAAGGGGTGTTCACAGCTTGTGAACTTTTCTTGCGCGGTCACGCTGGATCGGCAGTGGAGCGTTTCGGTCGACCGGCACCATGTCACGCGGCGCCAACAATGTGAGAAGTAGCCGGCGCGTCTGCGTCTGCACGAAGTGGGACGACTGGCCTGCCACACACGCAAGCATTCTGCGTCACCAATGGCATCTTTATTCGGCGGGCCTTTCTCTCTTTCTCTCTACTCAACTTTTCAGCTTTCTCTTCAGCAACCACTACCAGCTGCTGCCGTTCGGGCGTGTTCGGGCATGTAGTTGACATTACATTTCGCGTGTGTAGTTGACATTAGACTTCCTTTAGAACACGGAAGAAACACCTCGGTTGCTGCTACAGTAGCATTGCTCGCACTTGAGCTCATGGATTAGCTCCCGGCTAAACAGCCACGGTAGAAGTAGACTTGGAATATTTGGATCTTTTATTTGTTATAGTCACGGTGGTGGTAATGGCGGCACGAACATTTTATTTGAGCTGAAACGGAGATGGTTGAGCCGTTGAGGGGGGACATCCTCAGTCCAGGGTGCCCTGGGCACGTGAAACTTTTTTGTATTAATTTGTTTGCCGTATGGTTAAGCATGAATCATAAGTTAGATTTACCTCATCTAGCCAAATATAAAAAGTGTGGAAAATTACCCTCGCGTGCTCAATGTATAAAAACTCGTCGCCAATGTGGCACACCTGCAATACTGACACCTAGCGTTAATGCAGTGCATTAACTCCAGATTTCGAAAGTACGGATCTCTATTATAGCACCAGTGCAGTAAGCTACCCTCGAGCCGCCCAAAATAACACATGGCGAGCTATTTTACCGCAGAACAGTGGGCCAGATGTCGGCTCGCCCTTGGTTTTACGCCTTGTATGATAGAGACACCGACCGGTCGACTTGGACTACAGCGGCGACAGCCCGGAGAAACGAGAGTGCAAGAAAAGGAAGGAACACATTTGTGCGCCGTGGCGTGTTCTCTTTCATGCCCTGCACACACACACTCTTCGCGCTGCCGGAATTATAATACCAGAGTGGCCGGCTCGTCTCCTATGGCATAGACATCAGGACCGTTAATCTTTTCTTTAATGATTTCATCTGTCCCGCTTCGATCCACCAGTTCGAAGCTTTCAGGCCCTGCAGTGACGCTGTTGCATGCCGCCACGCGGCGTGTGCAGGGGAGGAAGCGTTCCCAATTACATGCACGTTGCAAAGGCGTCACGCGTGGCGAGCGTTATCTCACTGCCGGGCACAAGGCCACTTATCAGCACCCTCGACACGCCGACTGTGTACGCGAAAAAGTTCTAGCCAAAAGCCCACCCTCCGCTATCGTGGTGAGCGATTTCCCCTGCGCGTCCGCCCCTTCCCTTTCTCTCCGTATCGATCCGGCGAAGAAAGGCAGCGCTTCCGCAATCGGCCCGCGTGCCGCAAATCAAAATGTGCAAACATTGCGGCACTGTAGGAAGACGCTTTGCAATGTTTGCGCGAGCCCCGCGCGTTTCCATCACGAGGGGCGTCGATTGTAAATTAGTTTGGTTCGTTACTTTTATCTCTGCCTTTTATTTTCTTTTTGTTACACTCGATGAAGGGCCGTGTCGCAATCATATACGCCAGTGCGCTCCAAGCACCGGATTGCTCTAACCGAACAGCAAAAAAAATTAAGGAACAGTGTTTCTAAAGCCGTGGGTTTTCCAACCAAAAGATGAAGGAATTAAAATCCTCTTGCCACGTAAGAAAGGAGCTTACAGGATGGCCTGAAAATTTTTTTACTTCTCGATCACCCTGCGTATAACGCGATGATTTTTTCGCTTATCCTTATTTTACTCAAAAGCTTCAAGTGATGTTCAGGTATGTGATGTGGCAGAATGACGACCAGGCAATGATGTTCCGTGCAGGGAATTTTCCCTTTTTGGGGAAATTTTCGGCTCTGATTTTGGCCGAAAGGAAAAATGAGAATCGTTGCAGGGAACTTCAAAATTCGTGCAGTAAAAACCAAAAATGTTAGTAATGTGACCTCGCATCATGCATATTAGCATGGCGCTGCTTGGGAGTATTACGAATAAATATTTTGAATAAAAGCCTGAATTACTGAAAAGCGTCTCGTCCTATTTGCATACGGACAGTTTCAACTTTGTGCGTTAGCACGCAGAGTAAGCATGCTGCAAACTACGCGAATCAAAATCATCTAATATTAGTCTTGGGAGGGGATGTCAATATAACCATGCTACAGCCTACAACCATAATCCTCGCAGCATGAATTCGAAACACTGCTGTTATCAAATGGTTTCGGTCAACAGATCAAAACCGCTACGCGTATTAGAACAAATACGCAAACATTACTAGATGTTTTCATTTCCAACATCTCCACTGACGAAATCATTGCAGGTGTGCTTGAATCAAGCATCAGTGATCACCTACCCATATTTCTGTTTTCAAAGAAACCTACAAACCGAAGAAAACCTGAATCTAACCTGAAGTCATTGAACGCCTTATACACAACCTTAAAATTTCAACTTCCGCAGGTATTGATAATATCAACTCAAAAATACTAAAAGGCACCGTTACTAGTTCGAGCAAATTCTTATACCACATCTTCCGCCAGTCATTAGCATCAGGTCAGTTACCATCTGATTGGAAAATAGGTATAATTGTACCAGTTCATAAAACTGGCGACAAAGGCTCACCCAACAATTATCGCCCCATTTCCTTAACGTGTGTGCTGCAAAATGCTCGAACACATCATTCCATCACACATTTTCAGCCATCTTGAATCTAATCAGTTTTTTGTTAGTAATCAGCATGGCTTCAGAAAAGGTTTCTAGTGTGACACCCAGCTATTCGAATTCCCCACTGATCTGCACCATAACATGGACAACGCCTTACAAACTGATTGTGTCTTTCTGGACTTCTCGAAAGCATTCGGCCGTGTAGCCCATTGTTGTCTCATAACAAAATTATCAGCTCTTCGTCTAGATTCACTAACATTGTCGTGGCTTCGCAACTTTATTACATTCCGTCAGCAGTTCACTGTAGTCAACAATTTTTCTTCCTCTCTTTCGGACGTGACTTCTGGTATACCACAAACCACAAGGCAGCGTTTTAGGCCCTTTACTCTTTTTAATTTACATCAACGACGTGGGTATAAATTTAACATCATGCGTTCGGATTTTTGCTGATGATCGCATTATGTACCGTAAAATAATTAATTCTGACGATCATCTAGCCTTTCAAAATGATCTTAATCTGATTTCAAGCTGGTGTGACACTTGACTGATGACACTAAATTTAAATAAATGTAATGAAATGACTTTTAGCCGTAAACGTATTAACTCTAATTTTCCGTACACCATAAACAATAACTTGGTAACGCGGACGTCGTCGCACAAATATCTTGGCATCATTCTCACTCCCAATTTGTTTTGGTCGTACCACATCTCTAGCATATGCGCAAAAGCTTCTCGATCACTTGGTTATCTACGACGCAACTTACGCAATTCCCCGCTTAGTGTTCGTAAACTTGCTTTTCTAACATTCGCCCTCCCACAGCTAGAATTTGCTTCTTCTATATGGTCTCCGCATCAAACCTATCTAATTGACATAATTGAGTCTATTCAGAATCGAGCTGCTTGTTTCAACATCATCTAATTACGACCGATACGCTAGCATCGCCCAGATTAAACATGAATGCTCCCTTCAACCGTTACACACACGTCGCTCCTTAGCACTTTTATGCTTATTTTATAAATATATTTATTCCTCGAGATCGCCTGAGTTTAATCTTCGCCACCCATTTACCACGTCACGTAGACTGTACAACCAGTTCAGCTTCTCACGCATTTGTGGTTCCACGTATGCATTTAATTCATCTGCCTTCCCACGTGCTATACGCCTTTGGAATGATCTCCCCGATGCTATCGCATCTGTTTCATGCCACGAAACCTTTCGACGCCATGTATCTGATCATTACGCACCGTAATTTTTTCACTGAACTTCAATTTGTGTACCTTTTATTTTATATGTTTCTGGCTTTTGGCGATATTCATTATCTCCGAAGGGCTCATGTTGGCTGTGTCTTTCATGAATTCATCTACTTTTGATTGTATACATACCTACTTGCAATAGCTGTAATACCAGTTTTGTTAACTTGAGTTCATCTTCTTGACTTGTTTTTTTCCTTCTTCAAACATTGTATTTTCTGCGTTTTGACTTCTTACTTGTGTTTATTTTCGTGCCTTGTGGCATTTTTTGTTTCTCTGTCGTTAGTTCCAATTTACAAATTATGTGCTCCCACTTACGCTATGCCCATCCATGGGCCTGTAAGGTATCCTGAATAAATAAATGTAAAAATTAAAAATATAAACAGCGGCAGTTTATAAGCCTTTCGTTCAAGCATTGCTGAAATACATTTGGACAAAGAGTATCAGTCCGGCAACCCAGATGAAGCATATGAGGAGTTTTGGGCCTCTTCAGAGAGGCATACTCGCAATCTTTTCCTCTAATTAAAGTTCGAAAGCCTACGAAGGCACGTAAATCCTATATTTCAAACGAATGCTTGAAAATGATAAAACGGAAAGGTAAACTGTACAGGAAATTTCTAAAAACGCGTAAACCAGCCGACTGTGAAATATTTAAGAAACATAGACACAAAACCAATTTCTTATTCCGCATACGAGGCAACAGTATTTCTATAGTTACTTTGAACTAGGTTGTAATCAAAAGCCAGACAAAGTCTGAAAAAAAAATAACTGCTAAACCACGTCCCCAACAGGCAAACCATAACGCAATTTACAGTAAACAACGAAACAATTAGTGGCACTGATTCAGCTAACTCCTTCAATCAATACTTTACGAATCTTGTTACCAGCTCTCATTCCCCTGAGGCTGCAAATGCTGTCCCCAGAAGAGATGCTAGTCTGTTTATCCTGCCAACATCTAAAAATCTAAAACCGAGGTAGGCTTACCATATAAATCTTTTGCAAATACCTCAGCACGAGACACAGACAATTTTCAAATGAGACCGGTGAAACATGTTTTCGATTTAATTGCAGCTCCAATTACATACGTATATAATCTTTCTGTCACAATGGGTATATTTCCAAAGAAGATGCAAGCATCGAGAGTGATTAGTATTTTTAAAGGTGGCGTCAAAAATTCTCTAACAAACTACCACCTGATCTCTATTCAACCAGTATTTTCCAAAGATTTGTCTAAATTGTTGCACATTAAAATAACAGGTTTCGCCGATCAGTTTAATTTGATTATCCCGGAACAATTCGGGTTTCGTAGGCACAGATCTACGGAGCTTGCCCTTATTACCCAAAAAGTTTATTTTGAAAGCGTTCGGAGAAAAAAAAGGTTGTAGCTAGAGTATAGATAGATCTTTCAAAAGCGTTCGATTGCCTAAATCATGCAACTCTAGTAGCAAAACTAGAACTGTATGGCGTACGAGGTAATCCATTGGATTTAATAAAATCGTATTTGCAAAATCTTACGCAAGTAGTTTCAACTGGTGAACACTCATTGGATTCTCGGCCATTGTATATGCGAGCGTTCCTCAGGGAAGTATTCTTGCACTCCTTCCTTTAGCTCGTTCGTCAATGATATTGCTACAATTAGCCAAGCTCCGCAGTACGTCGTTCGCCCAGATGATACAACACTAATTTTCCAGCTCTAATTGCCAAACGCTTGGATCTGAGATAAACAAAACGCTGTTAAAGTTGCATAGTTGGAGCATTGTGAATTTCTTGAAAATTAACGCTAAAAAGCCAAAGTTGCTCTCTTTTCCTTTGGGCAGTCGTCAAGCGCATTCCTTAATGCAAATATTACTTTTGGCAATGACACTATAGAATTAGTAGATTCCGTGAAAAGACTTGATGTACTATTCAACACAAATATTTCGTGAAACCACCATGTAAACAATGTAATTACGCGCATACCGAAAATTGTCGCAATACTAGCTAAGTTTAAGCATTTTTTGCCACCTGCTGTTAAACTGCATGTTTATAACTCGTTGTTTATGTCTCAACGAAATTACTGCTTCCTTGTGTGGGGAAACACCACCAAAACAAAACAAACCGAATGCACGTGTTCAAAAAAAAAAAAAATAGCTGGCATAGAGCATAATGCACACACACGAAACCTATTCAACAAACTCAATTTGATTTCTGTTCACAACCTTTATAACTCCAAACTAGCAAGAGCATAAAAATCTCGCTTACATCATTATGACACTTTCATAACATCAATTGCGAACCTAACAGCAATATCATACAGATACCCAACGCGTTCACAGGAGACTGTACCATTTTCGCGTACTACCTTTAGAAACCAAATGATTCGACACACTTTGCCTTCCTTGTTAAACCACCTTGTCGCCAATGAGATTACTACTGAGCATGCAAGCAGTGTTCTATTAAAAATTTTCTTTGTTACAGCAGAAAAACTGTGTATAATGATGCCACAAAAACGATTTTCTCTGGAAAGATGTATTTTGTGATGCCCGTTGCTGCCTGTAACCGGGGTTCGGACTTTGTCAAGTAAATTAATTTCCCTTTTGTCCTAGCCCCCCGCTTGTCAGAAATAAAGTTTTCTTTTTTATCTTATCTTGTTTGGTACAAAGCTTGAAATGCATACTATCGCGTCACTGCTGTGTAATATTTCGTCAAATCTCACTGATCAGCAGTAGAGCTTCGCTAGTTCACTGTAGCAAGGCTGCGTGTGGCGCTGCCCAACGCCTGTTACGATTCAGCGCGCCGCTGCCCTGTGCGCGTGGGCTACCAGTTGGCGTAGTGCGGTGAAGGTATCCCCGTGCTTGGCGGCGGAGCCCGCCATCCTCGAACATGCTACGACAGGCCGGAGTGTGTCCGCCGCACGGGCGCCTCGCTGGCGGTGGCTCAAGCCGCGGCAGTTACAAAATACAAAACAAACAGTTCTAGCGGAGAATGCAGACTTGAAACTGTCAGCGGACGCCGCTCACCGAGATTTCCTCTCCCTCCTCTCTCAGACTCAACGTGTGCCACTGCCGCCTGCTCTCACGAACCCGGGAAAGAGTGTTCATGCGCGCTTGCCCGGTGTTCGGTCCCTGTACAAAGCACTAGGAAAGCTGTTTAACCGTTAGCGCTTCTGGTTATAAATACGCGATACCTCCGAGCGCATTATTCATTCCATTGACAGCACCGAATCCTGCTGCTGCTCTGTTCGAGACAGGCTGTAAGCTCGCCCGAAAGGGGTGCTGTTCCTGCATCGTCGCTGTTCATCTCTCGCCATGCAGAACCAGTTACGTTTTGCCTTCTACTCTTTGTCGTCAACACCAAGGCAGCTGGTTCTGCTCGCTGCTCGTTCACCACGCTACCACTACATGACGGAGGAGACAGAGCCCAGTTCGGTGACGCCTTCGCTAATGTAACATGCCCTAAACCAAACCATAATCCGTGTAAAGGATTGGTCAGCTTATAATTTTTGAGAAATCCGCGAAGCAAATGCTAACAAAGGGGACTTTGTGTACTAAAAATGGGATTTTTTCTCTGCAGTACGGAACAACACCGCCACCAGATAGCATACCGGCTACGTAGAGACGGAACTATATGAGAAGTCCGTTATCTCGACGAAGGGATCGGAGGCGTACGATGGGCTCGAGCAGCGCAGTACAGAAGTGGCTGCAAGTCTGTGGGACAGGGCTTTTTCCTGCAGTGGAGATGATGATGATGATGACGCCGATAAAGCGCCGCGAAAACACGCCAGGATGAAAGAGCACGCCGCCCACCGCGAGGCGCTCTCGGTGAGCGATCGCTCGTTGTCTAATTTATACACCATATGTGGAGCGCGTTGCTCGGGGGTCGTATCCTGAGGTAACAGCCCGCGACACAAACATCAAAAGAGAAAGCAGTGTTTCTGAATTTTCGCATTCTTTTTGCCTGTGTATATGGCGGCATCTGCTACAGACTGATCTCCGCCCTTGTGTTGCGGCCATCTGCGGTCTGGGGCGGGCTACGCATAACTCAGGAAGTGAAACTTTCCGTCGCGATGGGTTCGAAAACTATATAACGCTCGCAGCACGGCATATTCATCCTTTAGAGCTGCTTGCTGAAGTAAACAGCTATAAGGGAGGGGGGGGGGGGGGCGGACTCAGTACTGGGGAGGATCTCAAGCCGCCATTGTAGAAAAAAAAAGTAAAACACACGACGGTTACGAGTCAAAAAGGACCTACGATCATGCGCGTGTGGGCGTCAGCGAAACTTTTTTCCATGGTAGAGAAAACCGTGTGTCGTGTAACTGGGGCAGCTGGAGAAATTGAGGGAGGGGCACAATGCATCCAAAGTTCGGCATTGTAAAATTTAATGAATACAAGAAAGGCCAAAAAAGGGGGTGGCTTTTGTCAACGAAAGCAATGCCTAATCACTCCTGCCGATGGTATCGAAAGCGCGTATAGTTGCAGTTCTGCCATAACGCCCATACCCCTGCGAGCTACATACCCGTGTTCTTGCCCTACGGAGGGGTTCATCTTCACCCTACTTATAGACCCTGCATTGAATATAAGCGCTGCTAGGGGTGGCATGCCGTACTATAGTGGTAGTTCGGAGGCAGCCACGACGGGAAGGTTTGATCACCACGCAATTAACGCGATTTCGAAGACAGCGCTCTTCCCCTCAAAGTTATTCGTACCTCACATTTGTTTTCTCTGCCATTGTATTGAGGGGGTTATTAAACCTTCCCTTACTATTTCGAAAACGTTTGGTGCAGAACAATAACGAGCTCTCACAGCACCAAGGGAGAATGGTTTGGAGAAACCGGCATCGGGGCATTCGGCATGGGGGGTTATGAGATTAGGGGATTATTTTGGTTTTTAGATGCGAGGCATCTCTTGGTCGGGGGGATGTCCCGCGTCCGTGCCCCGTCCGCAGTGCATCTGATGATGATTGTGGCAGGATGCCCCTAGGGATTGCCCAACCAAGGAATCCATCACGAGATAGCTTCGCGTTCAACCACCTTCGTCATCTTCCCGTAGGGGAACCGCTGAAGAAGAAGAAGGAGAAGACAAAGCTGCGAACAGGTTGACATGTACGTTGCTCTCAGCCGGTGCACCAACGTCAACAACCTTTATCACCAACGCTGATGGAGACTACCGATTCTACCACAGAGACGACAACATCGACAAGAACATGATGGACGAGTTTCGGCGCCTCGAGAACCACCGCCTACTCACCGTAACACAAGAGTACTTGCGTGCCTTTGCCACCGGTGTGGACCCGGACGTGTAATTCCCTCTGGCGCTACTAAACACCAGATCACTCAACATAACAGCAACACAATGGAACCACACGGAACCCCCATGATGCTTCGCATCCTCATCAGGGTTCCCCACGGGAGGATGGTGTAATTTTTTTAGTTCGTGTCATTTTAATTTTTTTCGGCAAATTTTCTTCTAAGTTCACTCTTCTTTTGCGCTCTCAGAAACCGCAACAGAGCGAGTTGCAACGTTTCTGCACAAACGACCAGCCCAAAGGCGGTAGCAACGGCACAACCAGTCACCAGTGGAACTTTTCTATTTTTTTTCTGCTGTTTGTGTATACGGCTGAATGCGAAATAGAAATAAGCCAACTAACACAGCGAATGCCCGTCCTAGTACTATTGTTACGTTTC
This sequence comes from Haemaphysalis longicornis, assembly GCF_048455015.1. Classification (NCBI taxonomy): domain Eukaryota; kingdom Metazoa; phylum Arthropoda; class Arachnida; order Ixodida; family Ixodidae; genus Haemaphysalis; species Haemaphysalis longicornis. The sequence continues at coordinate 2,933,970 of NW_027526460.1, forward strand.
AGCCGACGAGTTATTTGCAGACCATGTGGTATCGAGGACAATGGTATCTCGAACATGGCTTCGGGAATGAAATTTATCACATGCACTGCATCGCAGGCGAAAATCTGGTGCCTGATTTAAGTTCGCGCTCCAGGAGGTGACGCAACAATCGCGTGCACAAATCAGAGCTGCCACTCCCAGGCAGCTGAGAAATGGTGTTTGAAAGTTAAAACAGCGTTCTGCTGACTGTTGTCCCTCTCGACAGTACGCGGGAGGTTAACCAACCAACTTAGAAGAGCTACAGCAGCTAGCAACCAGAAGACCGGATACCGCTCGAACGAGTCAGCATCCGCTTCTTCTTAACTCTCTAAACAACACATCATGCAGCTTAGCTTCGATGTCCCAGCGCAGTGGAGACACTGCTCGTCATGGTTCAACAAACAGCTCATCCGAACTTCGTTGTTCTTGTTATGAGGTGCGAAGAGCTAAACAGTTCGTCTCAATATTTAGCGCCATGATATTGCGTGTACTGCAGCGAGTGGTGGAACTCGGGCAGGCAGCATAGTTGTGACAGTCGGTTTTTAAAAGTGCCGGACCGGTATTCCGGAAAGTGCCCAGTGGGAGAGCGAGGCAAGGCAGAGCGCGTGCACGCCCGGCACTCGGCCAGGAGGTAGCACGCGAGGCGCAAGGTCTTGCCAGCCAGCGTTCACGCTGGCGGTGACATCGCAGCGTGCAGGGCCGAGACCTTGAAAGCAACCCACGACGTGACGTCACGGGAGACATCCTCGCCGACCCCAACGCCCATGCGCTGGGCTTCCCCGCAAGACACACGTACACTCGACGCGTGCACGGAGAAAGCGACGTGAGCGTCGTGAAGCCCGGACACCACGAGCGGGGGCGTGACTGGCCGCGTCCGGGCGTGCCGCAGGGCCCGATGAATTTCGTTTGCTTTTTTTTGTTGCCCCTTCTCGCTACTCTGGCCGGCCGTCCAATCTTGTCGTTTCGGCTTATGCTCGCTTGTCGATCTCCTGTCCGTGCAGAATCAGGGTGCACGATCGGATGGGCCGCCGATGCTACGCGTCCGGCACAGCTGGAATACGAGAACAGCTGCCCCCGACTCTCTGAGCCGGGCTTATTGTAAAGGTGCAACGGCGCGCAGCTCTCGACTGAAACCTTGCCCTTGTGAGCGATCCGAACGGGTCGCTTCTTAAAATACACAGAAGAGGCTCGTTGAGCGGCGTCCTGTTGGTCTGCGAAAATATCACAGCCAAGCATTTCTTCCACTGCAAAGCCATACTAGGCATTTTGAATTATACGGTACTGGGAAACCTTTGCGAGTTAGCCAAGGTTCTTATTCGCAGGTTTCGCTCTGCCGGGATTTTGCTGCGTCCAACCTCTTTCCATATATAATCGCAGGGAAGGCAGGCAGTTATGCTGCAAAAATGGCAAGAAGAGCTCATCGCGTCGAATCCCGGTCATAGCGGCATAGTGGAATTCTTTTATCGCTGCGAAATGTAAACGTGCCAGAACAGTCGAACTGCAAGATAGGCACATGATAAAGAACATCAGACACCCTCTATTCGAGCTGCAGCCGTAATTTTTTCTCGCGTCATCTGCCATGCGGGCCCCGTATTGCGAGCCAAATTCAGCATGTTCTAGCATGCTCGCCAAGCACTCCTTCCGCGTGTCTTGAATTCACCCCGAGTTCTCGTTCCTTGCTCCCTTTGAGAAAAAGCGCCGGTGTCGGCGCCGGAATCCGCGAAGCGGTTCCTTGGAAGCGTTCCACAGCGCGAGCTTGAACTCAGCGGGTACGAGAAGTGGCCGTCCACGCCAGCGCACTGCGGATCAAGGGAGAGGAAGAATGCCGCCTAACGATCGAACAGACGAGCAGCGAAATTCGCCACCGTTGTCAACTCTCCCGTCACACGGCAGGAGGAACGAGCAGCGCGGCGCAAGTCATTCGAAAGCGTTCAGGGGAATTGCGAAGCAGAGCGTTTCAAACGGCAAGAGAGCAAAGCCTTTCGTGCCACACGCGAGAGTAGCAAAGTGTGGCGTTCAACTGGACGTCTATGCCTCCACATTCAGAGTCTGCAAGAAGCGCCTAGGTGTCCCGGTCTTTTTAATATCTTGTCCTGGATCAAGTACCGAGTTACGAGGCAATGGCTTGAAGCAGTACACGGCAAGACTTCTTTTGTACCTTCCTGCACGTTCTCAAACACTGATTCATATGATATAACTTTCCCGCGCTTATCCCTTCCAACTTCATTCTTTTTCTTCAAATTTTCAAACGGTAACCACATACAGCGACATTTGTGAGCGACGCAAAAAGCATAACAGAATAGTTTACAGTGGACTACAGTAGTGTGAGCGACAGCGACCAGCTGTCCCCCTGTAGCGAAATTCATGATCGTCCTTGACGGGTTTTCTTGCCGCTCGCCATTTCTTGCCGTTCGCCGAGAGGAGCCGTACCGCGAAACGAAGGAATGTTCTCGCCGCCATTGTCGCACCCGGGTCGGCTGGCCTTTAGGCTGGCCATGTGTTTCGGGGAGAGAGGTGGGCGAGAGTGCCGCGGCCTACTGAAGGCTGCGCCCAGCGAATTCTCGGAAGACGCGCGGCCCGGTGGACGGTCTGCGTGGTGCAGCGCGGGGTTTCCGGGGAGAATGGGCTGAGAACTGGTGGTGGCCGGACGTACGGCCGGGACGCGGCGTCGGCCTTGAGGGCTGTGCTGGGGAGGCCGAGCGACGACGGCGGTGAACTTCGGGCCCCCGAAGATTCCTCAAGGAGGCGACAGTGCGCGGCCGGAGTTCACCCAAATTGCGTCGCTGATCAGCGGCGCCTCACCACAGACGACCGACAGCCTTCGTCACCCCGGCGAGACCATCAGCCGGACCGCAGCTAAGATGTTCTCCCCTTCTCCACCTTTCCTCGGACTCTTCCTATTCATCTTCTGTGTTGTATTTCCCTAAGCGGACTGCACGGGCTTCTTATCCGCCTCCTTCAGTGCACCACGCTGTATGTGTTTCTAGCGGGCCTATTGTTAGTAGTTGGGGGAAGCCTCCAACCCCGCCTATTGTACACTCTACTGTCCCCTTCATTTACTGTCGTCTTCTCCTCGGGCTCGTAACGGCGTGTACCTTTTCTTTCATTGTGTTTAATGTACTTCGTGTCGGTGTCTTGGCAGCTCTGACCCCAACGGGGTGTCAACTGCAGTGTGTATTAACTCGTCAACCCTCCTGTCTGTCTGTTTCAAATTTCCTGTGAATGTGAAGTAAATGCCCGTTGTTTTGAAACTGTTTTCCCGTGCCCCGTCTCGTGCCTCACGCCAGCGGCCAATCAGGCGTGGACCTATCGCCGGTTAGCAGGTCCGAACCACATTCTCGAATTCGCACGTAAGGGGGAGTTGTTTGTCGCTCCTCCCGTCCGAGCCATCGGCCACTAAATTATTACCTCGCACAATTCTGTGACACCCCCACACTGCAAAATACTCTGCGAAATGCTACAAAACACACACGCACGCACGCACGCGCGCGTGCGGCGCACATTTGCTTATTTGTGTCGGTTTGTATCTGCTAGAACACGACCACCCAACGTAAGCCAGAACACTAAACGAAAGTATTGCCATTTGGGTTGCATAATGCGTGCCCGCGTTCGGTACGGCTTCATACAGATGCGGGCGAGTGACACCATCTCGTATGCAGTAGGCTATTCATAAATGCCCACAGGCGGCCCACAACAGCGACCAAGGACGACCCGCGATGTAAGGGATCCCCCATCGAGGAGAGCGCATCGGCATACACCTGTGTGAGCATCGGTGCTCGATTCCTCCTGCGCTCGATCGATCGATCACGTCTCTGGTTCTTCGTCTCCGTGTCTGCAGTCCTCTTCGGCGCCCCCTCCTTTTCTGGTGCGTTGACGCGCAAGCAACGCACTCGGGGCGTCGCATCCGCGAAAACGACACAGGCCGGGAACGTGAGCTCGCTTCGTCGTCGCGCCAACAGCGCGCGCGCACTGGGCGAGAACAATGCATGCGAGTGCGCCGGCCAGCGTGACAGTAAACGGAGTGTAGTCTTGCTCGGCTCTCGCGGTACGGCGAGGAGGCAGGGCCCGATGGCTTCGTGCCGTCGCGTGCGATATGACTGCGGTGTGTCGGAGCGGAGGTTCTTCACGTCGTGGAGACCAAGCATTGCCCAGGAATTGCATGGGCACAGGCGTGCTAATCGTAGCGCGAATCAGCTGCTTGTCCACCGCTTCTTGTTCCTGGTTGCGAGTAGGCTTTGCGAAAACCTGCCCCTCCCTCATCGTCGTGGCAGCAGAGCCTGCAGCTGCCACGCCTGTGGCATCTAAGAGGCAGATGCATGTACTCTGGCGTCGCCCCCATGTTCGCCAGGGAGAATTGTGCTTGCCTCCGAGCTCAGTCGATTGGACTATCGGCCTTTCACGTTTGAGAGAAACTTGTGGCACGGGTTCCTAACATCGTTTGCAAATTAAAACAACAGCTAGACGGGCGCAACAGAGAAGGACGGAGACAAACACGCTGTCTTTAGACGGAATGATTTATCGGTTCGGGTGCTGGCTTTATACAAGCGGTGCGAACAACAAGAGTGAGCAAGAAGAGGTCGCATTCGTCCCGCTTGTATACAGCCGACCGAAGGTTTTGTGTTCGTTCTTTGCTGTCCCGTTTGGCGCGCTGTTCTAAACGTACGAACCGACCCGACCAAGTTTCAACGCCCCATAACACCGTTTTCATAGAAAGCCAGCTCTTCTTCGTTTCGGCGACGATACAGGGGTACGTGAGACTGCAAAAGGGCCGACGCTGTTTTCTCCCTCTCTTAATTTAGCCCGCTGAAGCCCATTCTTGCAGGACAAGGTAGCCAACGTGGCTCTGTGCGCCTGACTAACCTTCCAACCTTTCGCTTTCCTCCTCTCCTCGAAGCGGAGGGATCAATTCACGGCTATAGTGAATAAAAAAAGTAGGAAGGGGGGAGGGATTCTTACTGAATCTAGATTCCTACAGTATTTTTGGGGGCAAGATAAACTCGAATATTTCTGTATGCCAGTCTGCGATGCAGGTTAATTGCGTAGACAATCTCAATTTTAAACACCATAGTCTTTATTGTACCCTAAAATTTCGGTATGCCTGTCTGTGCGTCCGTCCGTCCGTCACTTGATTCAGCCACCCGGCAAAGAGTTACAGCAATTCTGAAACTAGGCGATTATATAGGCAAAAATCTTTCCAAACCACTGCCATGTTTCATACTTTTTAACATTGCTGAGCAAAAAGACCGTTAGGCATATCTGAGGTAATACATCAATACATAACTGGTACTAGCAGTGTCCTTTACGCGATGAAAACAATGTTTTCACCCAATCTTACCAAATGGGCTCGCGCCCGAGCCTAGCAGTCGTAACGGCATTCCAAGTCGAGCATTAACGTAAGCTTCTAATACATTGCGCGTGAGAACTCGAACGCTGTGAAACTGCATTGACGCGAGCAAGCCTCCATTGTGCTTATCGTGGGAAAAGCGAGAAGGGAGAGAAAGAGCTTGACAGGTGGGCGGTGGATAGCAGAGAGGCATTTGTGCGACAGGGCCGCAGAAAACCATCGTCTTTTGATGACATTTACAGCCAAGTGAGCAGGCAAGTGGCAATTTTTTTTTCTTTAAAGGTGTGATACAAGTTCCCACTTTCAATTGTTTTTAAGCATGGACATCGTAAAACATCATCTCAGGTTTTTCCGATGGTGCTTCGGGCAGCATTCGTCAACGAGTCCCATGACAATTTTGCCAGCCATGATGCCAGCCTTTCATTAAAAAGAAAGTAAATGAGATTCTCTTTAGCTCGGCGAACATCGCTTAACAGGCTGCTAGCTTTTACGTTCGAGATGAACTACATAATGCAAGCACTTGCCTTTCTGGCCCTTAGCATGGTTTAAGATATATTGCTTCTAATGAAATACAACTGTCCCGAGCAGCACAAGCATAGCAGTTTGGCGGACCACCACGAGCCTGTCAGCGAAGTGGAGGAGAAGGAAACAAAATTAACGTACAAGCTGCATAAGGGAAGGTGCCTTCAGTATCCTGAGGCAAAGGTTTATGATAACCCGAGGCAGCAACGGGTGGTGTTCGAGGTCGCCGAGTGTTGCAAGCGATGGCCATTAACGTGACCGATACGTAATGGCGCAAACGTGTCATTGTATTGTGTAACCTTCCGAATAACATATTTTTGCCTAATTACGGCTAATCGCTTGTATGGCTTTATCGCCGGATTCATGAAAAGCTAACCAACTGTTCTTGTGAAGCCGCTGGCTGTAAGAACCTCCCAAATGCCGGCGTTCTTCTATAACTTGTCTAATAACATTAGCAATGTTTCCCCCGAATTATGCCCTTAGACTTTCTTCCTTTATGCCTTTGCCTCTCGCGACTTCACATCACCGCGTCTTGTGTATTTTTGCTTGCTTGTAACCATGTTTCTATACTCGAAGCTCCAACTAGCCGAAACGTGTGTGTTTAATGTTGCGTCTCAAGTGGGCTGACCCTTGCAAACAGGGTCGCCAAGTGGGCTTCCTTTGGCTTTTCTACGACGGTCAAGACTACTAGTACGCGTGTTAACTACCGGAGCAGCGTTTGCGTCAGCTTGCAAGAGTGGCATTTAAAGGGGCGGCGGCTTCGTCTTAGAAGTACTACTGGATGTCCGGATTGATAGGGCGTGGGCTTTCGTTTTTCGGGGTCGGGTTCTCTCATGCCCGGTCTAAAACTTTGGTGCGAGAGAAGCGCTTCTCAATTTTAAAGCGAAGCTTTCTTACACCCACTGATCGAGTCTGTAGCCCACCTCAAACCTCGGAGAACAACGGGTATCCTTCTACACGTCAGTCCTCTCTTTACAAATAACGAACAATGGGAAACAATAAATACACAACTGTTTGCATTATTTGAAGTGAAGCTTTTGAAGCGAAGATTTCTATGTCTCACAGATGGCGTCTGTAGTCCACCTCAACACCCACTGCAGGAAAGCCAACATCCGCCTGTAAAGCGTACTCTGCCTCAAATATACTATTTCACAGGTGAAGCCTGCTTTAGATGTGCGTTTCTAAAGCGAAGCTTTCTTTGTGCGAAATGAAACGGCCAAGTGGGAAAGTCGAAGCCGCAGCGATCAAAAGACCGAACTGCGTGCGAGCGAAAGTCAAAGCTCAACTTGCCAAAGATTAAACCGCCGGCAAGTCAAAATCGAAACTCAGACGACAACACAAAAATCGCTGACCGGAAAGCTTGGCGTTCAAGCACCGCCGTCGTTAGACGAAGAGGTGCATCATTTTTCTTTTCCATCGTGTTTTTTCTTTCGCAATTTTTAATACGTCGTCTTAATCTCCTCGGAAGTGATCCCAGAATGTCTCGAAACACTATCCGGGACCATGAAGATGCCTTGAAAAAAACATCCCGGGCCATCTCCACTAACGTGAAACCTGGGTACGGGCGAAGCATGCAGTGTATAAGCGTATTTTGGCGCCTTGGCGTTTTTGCCAACGGAAATGAAACCTTTGTGGGGTATAGGTATACAGCTTTGCTGTAAAAGTCTCTTGTCTGAAGCGCGAAGCTCTAGCCCGAGGCGTAAACGAGTGTCCCGGTGTTTTTTAGTACGCGTCACGTTCTAGCGCGAGGCGTAAATGAGTTTTCCGGTGTTGTAGTACCATGGCTACATGAGACTGCGATTACGACGACGAAAGGAGACGCCAACAGCCCCAGCCTCTAAAGGGGCTGTGCCCGTGAAGGGGCCTGGCCCCTAAAAGGAATCGCATGTCAAATAGCAGCAGGAGAGGGCGTAGTAACTTTCGATACCCAAAATGGTGGACGGAATCTTTAAGCAGAAACTCTCGCTGAAATGCACTTGGAATGTCTCGCGATATTACGGTTCTTGAAGCTGCATACTAAAGAACAGCCAACTTAAAAGCCATCCGCAAGAAAGGTTGATCATCGCTGGTTTTACTGGCGCAAGGCCAACTAAGGGCAAAAAGCGCTACAAAAAAAGTAATGTGAAATGTAACGTGAAAGACAAGAAAGGTAACGGGAGAGCGAAAATTGACAGACGTTGTATACAATTAGCTATCTAACAGGCTAACCAACAGGCTAACAACAAACAAGTTAACTAACCGAGTCAATGAAACACGGAAATTCAACCAACTTGAAGAACAGGCTACATTCAAAAGGGAAAGGCTCCCCGGCAACGGCTCATATTCATGCCGTGGACCAGCTTATCAAAATATATGCGGAACATAATAAAACCACTGTGGCCTTCTCTTCTGCGCACATCCCGTGCCCATTTCGTAATAATGTGTCATGAGTAATATATATTTCGTCCTATCAGGGACCCACTCTGTCTTGAGACGTTTAGCTCTGAAGTCCTCCTCGATGGCATCCTGGCAGCTCTTCTTGGGTTCTTCCTGGCAGCTCTTCTGTTCCCTTCCCCTTCCGTGTCCACCTTTCCTACCACTTTCATCACCGACCCTCCTCATCGCGTGGTCAAGGCGTCTCGGTGTTTTGTTTAGAACTGATCTTTCAATGTCTGTGACCTTCATAACCTCTCAGGTGCGGTAGTTTTGAACCTTTAGTCTGTCCTTGTCACTTCGCCGTACCAACTTCATCATTGCCATTTCGTCCTTTGGCTGTCGCACTCCTTCACGGGGCTCTTCGGTTGCACACAGCGCCGCTGACATCATCACCTATTTCCTGTACACACGCAATCTCAAGCTGATATAAATCTTCTTGTCGCTGAGCGAACAATGCCCAGAGCCTTCCATTCGCATTGGATTCGGCTGGGGAATTGCTTCCCCGCCATTCCTGTATCGTTGGACATTTTGCCCAAGTATTTCGGAAGTTAGTTGTCTGTTCGAGAGAAACCATCGAATTTGAGATTTTCGTTTTTCACAGGAATTGCATGCAACGTGTCAGTTTCGCTTCTACCGAAGTTCAAGCTTGTCTTTTCCTAAACTACACCCCACCCCCCCTCCACCCCTAACCTTCAAATTTTGCCTCTATGCTCATTTCCTGGTTGCATATAGGGCAACGCCGTCTGCGTACAGTTCGGAGCAACGAACGTCTCTGACCTGGTCTGGGGCGGCATCCATCATGGCGCTAAATAGAAGCGTGCTTGGCTCCGAGCATGTAGTGCCATTCTCCTCAAGACATGCCGCTCCACCAGGGTAACCGCGACCCTTCATTTTTTCAGTTTTTTTCTTCTTTTTTTTGCAATCATCGGAGTACAATCAGCGGAGCGAATTATTTTATCGAAATCTCTTGCACACCTCACGCTATTGACTAAGATAAGCTCTCTAGGTCGTTGAGAACTTCGACCGTGTACTCGGTACCCCATAATTTGTCGCACATTCTAGCGAGTGCATCCCGGAATCAATCCAAAACGGTGCACTTCTGTTCGCAGTCTTCTAACAATGTCCTCTAAGCATTCCGCTTAACGTCTCAGACACGAGCTTTATCCCACTTTTACGTTTATACACGGGCCTGAGCGCATACTGGTCATTTACACATTACCAAAAGTGCTAAGTTGACCGGACATTCACTGCAGTGAAGCAAGCATTGCAAAATTGAGGCCTGCAGATAGTTGCGTAAAGGTCATTGCTTTCAGTAATATGAAACATTTTTCGCGTGTCTCTGTCTTCTCGACTGGCGTGTAGACTTGTTTAATACACCTAAATTGATATAAAAAGGAAATAAATCACGTGCCAATGTTATAATGTTTGAAAAATCAGACATACCTCATGAAAGAAAAGTATCCCGCTCTAGTTCGTCTCCCGTAACACAGGAAGAATTTATCAGAAGCGAAGTGCGGGCAGAGAGCCATATGCCCAATTTGTGACATGTGTAATAGGTGACATCGTAAAATGGTCCAGTTCTCCTTCGTCTATGGCGGCACCCAACGTCGTTGTATTAAGTTTCCTGTTACGTCGCATCTCCATGACATTCCGCGTACTTGAACCTGCAGCTGAACACATAAAGAGCTTAGTTAATCAAAGTTAAACGCAACTTCCGTTGAGCTGGGAATAATTGACGTGATATGTGGCGGGGTGGAAAGGATGTTACTGCGCTCAGAAAGTGCTCTGTTTAAACGACACTGCGAAGACAAAGAAGAGTACGGGTGTTATGATTAACTGTTCTCCTGATCCGTGGCAGGGAGCAAGGGAAGCGGATTGCGGCGTGAAACCGCACCCATTCGGAAAATCAGCATGCTCACCACACGGCGTCAACGATGGGCGATCGCAACCGCATCAGCGAAGATTGGCACGCGCATGCAGCTCGAAAAAAAGGGGATAATGAATGGCAGCCTGCCATTGTCCCTGAAGAAGAAAGTGTATGACAGCTGCATCTTGCCGGTACTCACCTACGGGGCAGACTCACTAAGAGGGTTCAACTTAAATTGAGGACGGCTCAGCGAGCAGTGGAACGGAAGATGATAGGTGTAACATTAAGGGACGAGAAGAGAGTTGAGTGGGTCAGGGAACAAACGCGTGTTAAGGACATAGTAATAGAAATTAAGAAGAACAAATGGACCTGGGCAGGGCATGTAATTCGAAGACAAGATAACGGTTGGTCATTAAGGGTAACAGAGTGGATCCCTATAGATAAGGAAAACGTGGCAGGGGGCGGCAGAAAGTTAGTTGGGCAGATGAGATCAAGAAGTTTGCGGGGATAAATTGGTCACAGTTAGCACAGGACCGAAATAATTGCAGATTAATGGAAGAAGCCTTTGCCCTGCAGTGGGCATAGAGATGATGATGATGATGATTATGATGATGACGATGATGACGATGACGACGACGACATGTAAGCTTATTGAGCATACTGACCATGGGCCAGGCTCATAATGGATAAACTGATAAGTGCTGATGTACATGTTCCTATCTTCGTTTTTCAGTATTTTTTGTAACTTTACTTTTTTTAACCTGATAAGCGCTCATGTGCACCTTCAATGTTTACTTTCAGCAATTTTCTGTGATTTACTTTGTTAGATATGGTGTAGGCATTATGTGTATTGATTCATTTACGCGTGAAGGGAACCGGGACCCCTCCAGGCGATTTTTCGGCTTTAGCTTCGGTCTCCACTTCAACATGTACACTTTCAAAGAAATAAATAAAGGAAAACATGTGCGCCTTCTGTTTGGCGTTGTCCAAAGAAGGCCATAACCAAACGTCGGGCTATCGAGCATACACGGTCAATTACGTACCCATCGAGCGTACTACGTGCTCTCCCGGTGGACTCGCGCCAAGAGCTGGGCTACCGCGCGTGCTCCCAAGCACCTACGATCTGGGTTCGCCATAGCTTTGCTAAGGGCGGAAATCTTCCCGGTGATCAAACACGGAAGGACCGACGAGCTCGTGGCAGCGAGAGCCTCCGGTGTGCGTGCACTTTTGGCAGACTAAAGAGACTGCCACCTTGCACCACGAGAAACGGCACGTGGAGCGGACAGCGATCCATGGCCAGTCCCTTTTGAGATGGTTCGACTCAGTCGAAAATGGGTTACACGAAGGCTACGTCCAAACCTCAGAGAGAAAGAGAGAGAGAGAACATTTATTGCCCAGTCAGGCCTATACATAGGTCCCGAGTCCAGATCCTCTGAAAGGAGGAAGCTGAGATATCGCAATCTTCAGAGCAGGCTAGAACGTCCTCGGGAAAGCATTTTACCTTCACCACCTACTATGGACGTGCCCTGGGACCCAGGATCTGGAAACAAAACATGCGATGTTAGCACGCCTGGGTTTTCGGGAAGGCATTCCCTACTATCGGTGGACCTACCGAACGTGCATGCTAGACTACATTCTGGATGCTTAACCAGCTTTCTAGATATGCTATCTCCCTTCTTAAACACTAACCCTTGAAGCTATGAAACAAACGAAAGCACAACAACATGTCTCGACATGAAGGCGAAGAGCCTCTCGTGCGTCCAGAACTGGTGTTCCGGGGGGAGTTTCCCATGAGAAGAGGTTGAGGATATATAAGCGAGATTCGGGGATCGCTACAGGGTCAGTCGGAATGGGGAATAGTGGGATATGCACCGCAGAATAGGGCAGCTTGGGGCACCAGAGGGCTCATGTGTGCGGTGCAAAATGGCACGAGATGGTGGGTGTGAGCCAGGCGGGGCACGATGAGTGGCCGAATGTGGCCCTCGTTAAATCGCAGCATCCGATCACTGCATCATGCGCTGCAGCATGTTATGGCGCCCACCGCATGGATGCATTCGTGCGAGCTGACTCGACAACAAGAAGGGGTTGGTTGCCTGCGTGAACAGGAAATGTTTTATGACGCGTTTCGCTCGCTTCAAACGTTCCTTACGGGGAGGGAGGAGCGGGAGGAAGATCAATGGCGGGAGGACTAACCGCACCCGCCCTGCAACGTGATCCCGAAATTTCCAGGGACTATACCGAAACACCACACCAGAGTACGGCAACCCGTTCCTCCATTAATAGCTAAGGTACTGCGTCCTTGTATACCGTCATGATTCGAGAGTCTTCCTTGCTTGATAGGGTGAGCTGTTGGGTGCCCCATGTTTCCCGAGTACCCAGAAGTGTGCTAGCACATAGCAAAGGGCTGCCCACCTATACCCTCGCCTCAAACCAACTGGGCCCTCTTTACCGGTTGACCGTCGTGAAGCCGCGTGTGGCCGGAGTTCCTGACCTCCGTCGTCAACCTAACCTTTTGTCGAACTCTTCCTTAGTCGTAGACTGATCCACCTGATCGACCCGCCAGTCCAGCACTTTCTTTCCGCCTTGGTTTAACCAACACACCATTGCGCTTCCCTATCAGAATAATGTCATGCGTGTCAAACACCCAAATCTATTTCATCTGCCATCTCCACCGGAATAACGAACCTCTGAAAACATTGGTGTCCTAAGAAATTCATTGTAACAATATAGAAAGTTGGGCCAGTTGATAGGTGTTCGTCTTGGTACGGTACAGCGCAGTCTGACGAAGGACACACTAAGAAAAGGGCGGGACGGGGAAGATGAGATGGAAAAGAAAAACACTTTATTGTTGCCACGGGTGGGACCTTTTTCAGGTCGACTTTAATGTACTTCCGGCGACCACTGGATTCATACAGGTCTCGGCGACACCTTCGGCCACCCGGGCTAGCGAGACCTGGGTCAGAGGGTCTGTGCTAATCAGCGAGCGGCCTTCCACTGCTCCTCGTTCGTAGTTTGTAGTAAAATGGGGTGGTTTACTTACAAGAGTTTGACGGGGAGGAAACATTTTTAGCCACAAGAAACTAAGTGTCCGTTGAAAGCGTCGCTGTAATGAAGAATTTTTAAAGACGACAGTCTTTATTGGGATACTCAAACGCAAAAATTTTGGTATGTCTGTCGGTAAGTCAGTCGGTCGGTATAGTCGATCGGTCCTTCGATTCAGCGCCGGGCCAAAAATTAGAAATGTTCCGGAACGAGACGTTTATGTAGGTAAACGTTTCCAAACCACTAAATTTGCTAGCGCACTTTATAATTGTCAACATGGTTGAGCAGAAAGAAAACAGGCCTATTTGAGGCGAACTTGAATGCATACTTTATACATACTACACCAGCGTACTTTAATTAAAAATAGAAGTGGACGTAATTTTCTCGATATAGAACGCGTTGAAAATATGGCTGACGATTATCATACTCCCTAATGCGAAAGTTGTGCGCAGCACGAACGGCAAGTCTGCTCGGTCACGACTTGTAGCTGTTGCGTCTCAAGAAGTGATCGCGTGATAAGTCGACGCACGGCACCGCGTGCCACTCTTCCATTGTTGTAAATCGTTGTTGTCGTTGTTGTATGTGTTGTGGTAAATCGCGTTTGAACCTCCCTCTCAAATGCCACACGCTTCAGATGGGCCTCGCAACGTGGAGGAGGGAGAGCTGGTTTACTGAAGGAGAAAGGAGCAACAAGGAGTACGCCGAAGGACCCATGTACGTGCATCACGCAGCGCGTTCTGGATTTCGGTGGCGCCGCCTTGGCATGCCACCCTCCCCCTCACACTTTCGCCACACTTTCCCCTGACGTTTTCCATCTGTCTTCGGTGTTTCCTTCGTTCGAGCGGTTACAAGGCCGACAAAGCCGCCAAACGGAGTAACGGACGCTTAAGTGCTGCGCACTAATGCAATATTTTAATCGCGAAATACAAAAAGGGCTCGCACCGGTGGCTCGACCTCGTGGCTTGGGCACCAAGCCCAAAAGTAATGAAAGGCCCCAACAGAAGGAGCGCTGGCAGTGCGGCCACGGGGAAATTGAACTGAAATCCGCACACCTCTATTGCGTTTATTGTGGGCTGACCGAGATGGGGGAGGAACAGCGTGACGACTGGGCACGGGAGAGGGGAGAGTCAGTTACGTGGAAGCGGGCACAGAAGTCTATCGTCTTTCAACGACATTTGCAGCGAAGCGAACAGATACGCATCCAATTTTCTCTTGTGTATCTCTAATACAAGACCGCACTCTTGTCCACATTTTCGAGTGCGCTAAATGTACCAAACTGCTCTAAATTCATCCACATGTGCCCAAGATTCGACTCACAATTAAGCCAGCTGTACGTCGACCCTGGTTCTAATTTGTATTTGTGCCAGTGTGCGTGTACAAAGACGGAGGAATTCGCTCCAACCGAGCTTGTTCCACGAGGAACTACGGCTGTTGTTATTTTGAGCATTGGCGGATCCAGAGAGAGGGGGGGGTCCTGATGTGCTGACACCCCCCCCCTTAATTTTTGAATTTATGCCCTCAAAAGGTCGTAGAAAAAGTCTAGTTAAAGGTTTTTTTCTATTTCGGTTATTTTTGGTTTTCCGAAATATCTGTGAATAAAAAGGGATGCTGTCCTCCTCCTTTTCATCATTATCATCATCATCATCATCATCACTTATAGAAGGTGACCCACCCCCTCAAAAAAAAAAAAAAAGCCTGCATCCGCCCCTGAATACGAGCGCCTCACAGTGTGTTACTTAAACGGACACATACGCGGTTCTAGGTGTGCACTCATACGCCCCATTTGAACTGAACAGTGGGCAGGAGCACGAATGTTTCTCCACTCTCCAATCGCTTCGCCGATCTCCCCGAAAACAAGGAGAGACGTTTCTTGCCGAGCAGCTGCACCCGCCGGGCTCTCAACACCCGGCTTGCGCAGCTGCAGAACTCCGCCTTATTCGCACGCTTAACTCTTATTTCTCTGGGGCTCCGTGGGCCAAAGACGTCAAATCCCACCAACTGACCACTGCAGAAGCAGGCACTTTCCCAGTTCGCGGTTTGTTCTCTACGAAACCACTCCCCGTGTTCTTCTTCATAACCCTTCGCAACAACCTGCTCCATTTCCCCGTCGCGCTGCAATAAAACGGGCCGCCGGGAGCGGCTTTTTGCGGAGAGAGACAGAACTTCTTTATTCGGCAGAGCCTCTTGGGAGTGGAGCCTTCTTAGCCATGTGCCGTCCTTGACGCTACCGCTCTCTCGACCAGCAAGAGCTGATATCAAAAGGAGGGAGCTGGAAACCCAACCGTCGCGGCCCGTCTTTCGGCACGTAGAGTCAGGAAAATGGGCTCAAGCGTGTAAATGCGCCGGCAATCTTTATCCCGCAGGTAGCTGGGGGAAAGCCTCATCAGCCACGGCGGTCATTCTTTTCATCCGGGCAAGTCACAGGATCCGGACCCCAGTCTTCCTCCCCCAGAGGCGCGCATGCAGTGCGAATCCGCTGTCATGCCTCGGATCTCGTCTCGCCTTCCGCCGCTCGCCTGGGAATGTCTGCCCCGACTGCCCCAGCAGCCGCGGCCGAGCAATCACGCGCGCGTCAAGAATGACGCCGCCGTTGCGTCGTCGTCGTCAGCGCGCGTCGACGACACCCGACGACGCCGAGCGGCCGCCGCCGGACGTCCTGCGAACTCGAACGGGACGACGCATCCGCCGCGACGCCTCGGGTTGCGTGCAAGGGTGACCAAGTGCCCACGCACCGTTTTTCCCGGTCATCGCGTGACACCGCCTCCTCCCCGCCGGCACTGCACGCGCGTCTACTAAGCGAAGCCGACGACGAGCGATTGTTCACTGCTCCCTCTAAAAGAACCGGACAGGACTCGCAGTGTTTGCAGCGGAGCTGTAGCTGCAGGCATTGCTAGGTGGCCGCACATCAGCACTCCGGCTCCACGTGTACTTGAAGCGCGAAGCGTCCCATAGCAGGCGCTGTGACTCGGCAGGGATGAAGACCCGGGCCTTAACAGTGATGGCTTCTACTACGGCGGCTACACAGACTATCCACCTCTCATTTTTATTTATGTACTCTTCCTGATTCTATTCTATCGCCCCACCCCCACCCCCAGTGCCTCCCACCCCCCTCCGCTATCGTAAATTGAGCAGGATAGGAAGTGAATGATCGTATAAAAACCAAATTCCTGTTCGCGCATTTACGAGTTCAAAATAAAATCGCGCTTTTTTGTGTGGCGTGTAGCAGCTGACTGTGATCACTCATGAGCACTCTCCCAGTTTCCGTTGACTGGCAGCTGTCGGCCTAACTCGAGGAGTCAACGCGGTGCTGCTTGTTTGTCCTGTGGCCATAGGCGGCTCACGTACACGCACCTCGGCCTCTAAAATGAAACGGCGTGTTTAGGACCGTTCAGTTGTTGATTGTAGGGTTTAACGCGCCGATGCAACGTAGGCGATGAGGCGCGCCGTAGTGGAGGGCTCCGGATTAATTTTGGCCACCTGGGGATCTTTAACAAGGATCGTTCAGTGCTCGGTTTGCATGGTTCATGGGGCTTCCACAAAGGCCACGTTAACTTATCCCGTACGTGACGCAAAGGAAATGACTAGGTGTGCTGTAGATCGCCAACAAGGCAGACGGGGGCAGTTGCTTGTGTCAACGTCTGTTCCCCGTCACGCCCGTTACAAAAGTTACAGCGGGCTCTCCTCCGCCATAGCTTCACATCGGCGGGGCGTGAGTATACAGATGTGAATTGCGGAAATAAAACTCGCTCGTGTAAGCGCGCAAGGTGGGAATTCGCGTCACCCCGCGCGCTTTTGTTGAACAAACACTGCAGAACTCCGTAGCCAAGGACAGCGCCCGCAGCCGCACTCATTAGGCAGCGCGTTGTCCATAACCTCGCTAGCGTTACGCGTTCTTACGCAGTGTGCGGTGTTTTAACGGCAAGCACTCCTTCGCGCGCGCGCGATGCCACGGCGCATCGGGGCGTCCACAAACGAGCCACGTGGCAAAGCGCGCCGTCAGCGGATCCGGCAAGCAGCGGGAGCCAGCGCGGAGGAGACGCCAGGCCCGCGGGCACGGTCACACTGTTCGCGGTTGTTACCCGAGAGAAGTGCGAGCATTGTGCAAACACAAAACGCGCTGCACGCGACGCTGCCCGCTGCCCGTTCGCCCGAGGGCACACACACCAGTGAAGAGCCACGGGGAGCCGCGCTGCGTGGCCGTTGCTGGCTCGGGCTTTGGCTTTGGCTAGTTCCCCCCGGGGTGACAAAGAAGGCGGAAGAGTGGCCGCTCATTAGCGCCTGGCGCACTGATGGCCGCTATTGGCCGCGGCTGAGGAGGGATCCGTTAATTGCGGACAGCCGCGCGCTCGCGCCCCGCTCTCTCGTCTCCTTGTTCTAGCACAGCGGGGGAGGAGCGGGCTCGTTATCCTATGGAGCACGCTTCGACGCCGTGCCTACGCTTTCCAAGGGGGGAAAGAACAAAAACACGTTTTTTTTTTTTGGTCCCCTCTCTCAAATGTGGCCGGCTGAGGTGACGTGATAGGCGGCGGTGGCCGCGTGCAACCGACCACGTATGCGGCTGGGACAGGAAATTTATGCCGTCAAACGCCGGATGCGCTATGTTCGGAGAAAGGATTGGCAATCTGCGCTTTATAACGCCACCCGTGTATTGGCTGCGTTTGCAAGGTTTACACATATGAACAGACGTCGTATACCATTACAAGACCGCCTGCCAAACAGCACGTTCCCCTTTTCAAACAAAACTATGCCACTAAGTACTGTAATTTCGTGAGAGCTCAACAATGCGAGGTAATTTACGTAACTACATTCATAGAAGCAACGGGGAAACGCTCCGTCTTGGCATTGCTCTACTCCTGCACCACTCCCTTAGGCTGGCCTCCCAGAATGGATACCAAAGCTTTTGCGTTTAACAATGAACGTCAACTGTGCGTCAAAGTTCGGTACCGTTTTTACGTTTAAGAAGGAGCGTCACTAGTGTGTAAAATTTCGCTGATAGTATCATTTAGCATGTATTCGTGTTTAGAGAACTTCTCAAAACACTTCACTTCACTCCGACTCGCCATGTTCGCAAGTGTTATACGCTGACACCATTGGTGACATGCATAGCAATTGCGAATTCGTATATACTTGCACCTTTCGAGACAGCTACATACTCGTAGTCTCAGTAAGCATTCATTTGCCCGTTTCGTGCCTTTCGGCCTGTCGTCGCGAACACGTTGTCATGTCTGCACTCTTACAGGCCGACTCTCGAGTTCTGCGTCAAAATATTCCGGCATGGAAACTGGCGTCAAATTACCCCCGCATGGCTGAGTCGCATGCTTCGACCTCTGTCAAAACGTGCCCCTGCACGTGAACAGCGAAAAGTGCTGCACCGCTTTGGTATTCCGTTCAAACTTATTACCGCCGCTGTCTACTTAGACGTCGAAATCGGCCACAGGGCCGGTCACCGACGCACCACGCCCGGCCGGCCGGTGTGACATCTCCCACACGAAAGCGGCACCCTGCCCCCTGCACGTATACAGTTTGCAACCAAGAGGACGTGTGGCGTGCCTCTTGGTACAGCGGTTGTTCTTTTCCATCCCGTACCCAATCGGGAGAAACCAAGTGGGGGAATTTTTTTATCCGATCAGCGTATGTGCATCGTTACGGCGATTACGAGATGGTTTCGGTGCATCAGTGGGTTAAATTACAAAGTGAGGCGGGTGATCGCTGGATGGTTCCCGAGATGGTTGGTTGGTTGTATACGCCTGAATGCGCCTACTCGCGGGATGTGCGGCAGTTCGAACAAAGCTTTCCTAACGCACTTCTAAAGTGAACAAGTCATCACGGTCAGCTGATTCACTGAACCAACAGAATACGCACATATATACAGGGTGTCCCAGCTATCATGCACCAAGTTTTAAAAAAAGAGTAATGGCGTAACTCGAAGAAAACCTATTGGATAATGTTTGCAGTACTGTGAAGAAGCGGTGACTAATTTTTTCGTTAATGAGACTTAACTAATTATTTCTAATTAATTATCTAACTCGATAATTACTGTCCTAATCACGAAAGTGTCAATGAGGCACTTGTAGGTACCCACGAGGGGCATCTAACTGCGGTATTTTCAGCGACCAACTAATTGCGTACTCATTTATTCTGACTGATAAAGAAAACCCGCGAAATATGAAAAATACCACGTGACGGCGCGTCCGCGCGCATCGTAAAGCAACGCCCTCAAACAGGCTGCCTCTGAGTTAGCCAGAATGAAATAAACAAAAGAAAGAAAGAAGAAATCGCCACCGAGTTTGTGCCTTATCTGCACACGCGCCTTATCAAGGTGATGCGCTGTCTCTTCGGGTGGGTAACACCGGAAGCAGTTGCTTTCAGTCAGTTTATTTGGGGACGCTGCTTTACAATGCGCGCGGATGCGCCGTCACGTGGTATTTTTCATATTTCGCGGGTTTTCTTTATCAGTCAGAATAAATGAGTACGCAATTAGTTGGTCGCTGAAAATACCGCAGTTAGATGCCCCTCGTGGGTACCTACAAGTGCCTCATTGACACTTTCGTGATTAGGACAGTAATTATCGAGTTAGATAATTAATTAGAAATAATTAGTTAAGTCTCATTAACGAAAAAATTAGTCACCGCTTCTTCACAGTACTGCAAACATTATCCAATAGGTGTTCTTCGAGTTACGCCATTACTCTTTTTTTAAAACTTGGTGCATGATAGCTGGGACACCCTGTATATATATATATATATAGCGCGAGGCGTTGGAAAACGAGTGTCCCAGTGTTTTGGTGCCGTGACTATATGAAACGACGACGACGACAGGAGACGACGACAGGAGACGACGACAGGAGACGCCGACAGTCCGAGCCCTAAGGGGCTTCGCCTCAAATTAAGTGAGCATGATATTCGCGATTGAAATCAAAAATACGCATTGCAATATTTGACCCAAAAATACATGAAGAGCTCCCGCCCGACCCCAGACCCCGTGGCGTCATTACAACGAAAGGTTCCAATAGATGGTGCGCGAGCCACGGAACGCGGGAAAGTTAAATTGTCTTGGTCTAACCCCCTCCGTGTTTATCGTGGCCTAGGAGGGTCACGGGAGGGGAAGAGCGTAAGCAGGGAGCATGGGTGAGAAGGGAGGCATTCAGGTGGCAGGGGCGAGGGAAGGCTATTGCTTTTCGACAACATTGGCAGCAAAGTGAGCAAGGCGCGACCAATGTTTGCTTGAAGTTTGTGATAGACATGGTATCATTGTTATCGAAACAAATCAGTCTTTTTTATCAACGAAACTTACATTTTGTCTTCATGGCCTGGCCCCTGTAAAAGGTTTCGTAAGCGTATACAGACGTCATGAAAGAGAGAGGGCGACATTGCTCATATTTATGCCTTCCATGTTGCCCTCGCGTTCTTCCCCTTGAAGGCGCCCTGAAAGGAGTTTGCGCACACTAAATGAACTAGCGCAATCGTTAGGTTGGGTGGTCAACGTAATCTGTGCCGAGCATAACAGTCTTACGTGCAGCGGAAAGCTCACACTTTCGATGCCAAGTTTGCTGCCGCGTTCCCGCCTTTCCCTGCGTGTTTTTGGGCTCCTCCATCTTCCCACATGTACGTCATCGGTTCTCCCACGTGCATCACGAAGCAGCAATCTTGCAATTGGAGGGCTTTTTTATCGCGTTTGCCGTGAAAACAAGCTCCGTCTGCTCATCGTCGACGGGTCGCGATGGCGCCTTTGGGTATTAGCGCTTCATGCAGCTTGTTTAACCTCATCGTATTCGTCCACATTTATCTCTTTTACTCTATTACCACGCTTTCGCTAGGCCGACACGACGGTGCCACGACGGTGACGCCGACTTCCGGGTTGGTGGACCGCCTTGTCAGACGACGCGTACGGCGACAAGAAGACGTCGGCCGATCGAAAGCCTGACTGGCTCGCTGACCGATGACGCCGACAATACCGATCGGTCGAACGGTCGTCGGGAATCCATCGAGAAGCGGAAACTGCGCCCCGACAATATTCTTGCTTAATGAATGCGGCTCTGTTCTCTTAGTTCCGAGACAGTGATAAACATAGTAGAGTCCATTAAGTTCGTACAGCTTAACACTACCGCTGTTCGCTTTGGCGACGATTCGTTTCCCGGAGTTGCAAACTGCATATTCGTGTGCGACCAGCAACGCTTGTAGAAAATATAAGCTTAGTCAAGAGCAGAAGAGGAGTTACGGGAGGTTTTCTGGGTAATAAGGAATCAATAAGGACCAAAGTTTTCGAGCGTAAAACAAAAGCACAGCGAACACTATTCTCGCAGGGAAAAATCGCAGTCGCAGCAATTGCTTGAGTTCAGCTATGAAGGGGCTTTATGGAACCTTACTGCGCAACTGTTATTCAGGAAATGTTGAGTTAACCAGCCATTAATCCTTGAAATGAGGTATAAAAACATTGACGTGACGCAATTGGTGGGTCTCAATGCAGCATACAGGTTATTCCCGCGCAGTCTCCAGTTTTTTTAAAGACGATATATTCTTTCTTTGGCTGCTTAAACGCAGAAATTTTGGTTCATCTGTATGTCTGTTTGTCTGTCTGTCGAAAAGAGAATTTACTAAAACTAGTTACAGCTAGGACCCGCAGTAGTTAGATACTACACGGGTCGACAGGGCACATGATATACGTAATGTGCTACAAAGGAAGCGAAGTGAACATCACACAAGTTCACAAAAACAAGGTCCACCGCACCAAAGGCTCTTTACATTAATGTCCACGGCACAAGGTCCAGACACCAGAGTTCACGCGTGGGAGTCAACGTAAAAGCCACAACATTTCACACACATGAGTTCTACTCTGTGCTCGCGTCAACGTCCGCACATAGAGGCATGCTGAGCCAGGCTGCCTAAACTGCGCCTTGGCCTCTGTCCATACGACTCCCTTGCCTAGACAACACGCAACTGTTACACCTTATTAATAACGCACTATACACCATTGCACGGTGTTATTGGCGACCTTGATGAAGCGACTCGACCAACGCAGGAGGAAAGATTCCTCCCCCAGCGCCACCAGCTCATGCTGCAGGTGCTCTATGGCCATTTTACGAACGCGCCACAACAGGGGGTACATGGTACGCTGCGGTAGTGCCTGCAAGGCGGCTACACTTCGCTGGTGTAAGCGATATTTTAAGTGTTCCTTTAAAAAAAATTTATGGATGCTTCATTTTTGCGAAAGCAAATAAAATACTACATCCACTGCAGTCAGTCTGTCGCCTGCTGTCGCCCGCACCACTATCGTCTGGCGGCATTTCAAGACATCAAATGGCAACAGAAGAAATGGCAACGGCAATCTCACTTTACTCTTCCGATACCGCACGTAATATCTGTTACGGTGTACTTGTCTGGTAGTTGATAAGCACAGGGTTGAGTAAAAGTTTCCCGGTAGGTGAAGAGGGGCGGCGGAGGGGGAAACGGAACGTACGACGCACTCTAAAAAAAGTTACTGTGCCGTACCATGCAACCCTTCGGATGCTTTTTGTTACGGTTATAAATATTAGAACCGATCGGAATAACGCAATGGACTACTACAACCTGTGTACGTGCGTGCATAGCGTCACGACAACACGACCAAGTTCGACGTTGGCGCGAACGAGCGGCCAATTGAGCAATATGCAAATTGACGTCGGTTCGGAACGCATACGGGTTCACTCTAACAAATTTTGAGGCGATTCTATAGTCATTCGTTTACATATTTTAGACTTCCATATGTACCAAGACATCTCGTCGCCGCGAACGCGCGGTGTCAGGGTAGTACTGTTTTCACGTGATCTTCCGGCGTGGTGTGGAAGAGTAGAAGTCCCGCTCCGTTCTTTCCATCAGCTTTTCCAGTTGTAAGCGGAGTGCAGCATTCATAATCAAAATGATAAAAAAAAACGGCCCATACGGAGCGCGGAACGTCAGACGATCCCGTCCCGGAGCGATGCTTCGGCTCAGGATATCGCAGTGGCAGACGACGCCCGCAACTGGACGTTCTTGCAGACGGCGCCGAGAAGAGAGGCATCATGGGCAGTCACGCTCGCGCGGTGCGATGAGGTGGACGAAACGAGGGAGAACCGCGGAGCGGGCGAAAATGCGATGCTTTGATTTGCAGTAACTCCATTAATACACCTCGCTTTAAGGATATTCTTGAAGAAGGTGATTACAAGGACATTGATTTACCTGAAAATGCGAACACCCAGGTATCGGCAAAACCTCTTTCAGGGCCCCTTTAAAAGTTGTAGGGCAGACTGCTGGTCCATGCTTAACCACTCGTTCCGCGTTCTTATCCCGTTATGCTTGTGTACCGAACAAGTATCCCTTCTCCGCGAATAAGAGAAGAGGACTCAAAGCGTCTTCCCAGCCACCGGCCAAGGAAACCGGTAGGAACACTCGGGTCTTTCAACGGCGGGCTGAGAGCGCACAAAAAAAAAATTGTTTACGACTTTCCGCATGCAGCTACGTGCCGCTTTCCACGTGCAAGGTACAGTCACAGGTGTAGCCTTGATAAGGCTGTCTGCGTGCGTAGACATGCGTCGCAAAGCAAAACACCGCACAGACCGGTGTTATTATCCGCGTGGCCCGAACTCAATCAAAGGCCGAGGGAGGAAACACGCGGCCTCCCCGCAGAGCCGGCGCATTCCACGCCACGCGACCCGCGAGCCTTTCGGATGCAGTGTACCTTGTGTACAAGTTAGAAATGGCAGTGGCTCGTGTGGCGAAAGCACGGAACGGACCGGGATGTCAACGGGTTTGGAAGAAGATCGCGCTTAGTGCGCGGCATCACCTGCTTTTTCCCACGCAGTTTTGCTTGTCGTCGCTGCAGAAGTTTATATGCAGATCAAGTCCGAAAAATCACGGAAATGACTCGATTCGCGTTCAAAATACAGTAGACCCTCGATAAACGGAACTTCAAGGGACCGGAAAAATTATTTCCGTTAAACAGGAGTTCCGTTTACTGAGATAGATGTGTAAAAGTTCAAATTTGTGTGCGTACGCACTCTTTATACCATTTCATGGAACTCTAAGCACTAGAAGGTGAATGTAGCTGATAGTTTTTCAGAAAGCAAGAAGGCTAAAAAGGTTTAGGCACAGCATTCCCACAGTTGATTTGGCAACAATGAGTCGCTGGGCACTACAAAATGCATCAGTTATTTTTGTTTGAGTCCTTGCAACTGCGTCTTCACGGAGGCTAGAGGCCTCAACTTCGCTGGTGTTACGAACCACCGAATGTAGAATACGGCAATGCGGTAATGAAGCGCGAATAGCACCACGATAGCACGAACGAGGCAGAAGGAGCTGAGCCCATCTTGAATCGAGACCGAACCACTGCAACAAGAACTGCGATGTTACATTCGTTGCCCTAACACAGCTGACCACTAATGAGACGAGGCTTACGAGGCCAAGGAGGTAAAAAAAACATGGAGGAAGAAAAAAACCAAACAGCCGGAACCGTAAAAAACTGATTCTCATGCCAATGGGTTTCACAAGAAGTTCCATATCTAGTTCCGTTTACACGGTGACGCGGAAATTTTAGTTCCGAATACCGAGAGTTTTTTTACGTTATATGAATACAAAACCAACAACTTACAGGCTACTGTTTCATTTGAGCGGCAATTCCGTTTAAGCGATTTCCGTTTATCGAGATTCTACTGTACTCGCAGTATACGCACTCTTTGCGCTGAGCGGACGGGCGGCCGGCTGCGGTGATCAGGCGCAGGAGTGTTTTTCGGCGAAGCTGTATCTTTGCCTTCAATATAACGTAACGACGAAATTTGTACAATAACTGCCGCTACGGTAGCGTGATGGTCGGCGGTTTAAGGTTAAGTGGTTTTGACTGGTTTTAAGGTTAACTGGTTTTAAGTTTTAAAGTTAGCTGGTTTACTTTACTGATGACCTTTACTGATCTTGAACACAGACAAATTTGAAAGAATACGCTTATTACATAAAATGAGAAAAACAATCAAGAGAGAAAGAATAGTTAACGGAAAAGAGCTGACTGGAATGAGGTCTCCAGGCGTAAGGGCCCGAGATGGGCTGCAGCTTTTTTTTAGAGTGAGTCCCTGGTGCAGGCCGCCCGCTACAGCAGCCGGCGGAGCGGCCTTACATTTGCTTCAGCCGGACCCGTGGGAAAAATGCGCATTCTGGCCCCACTTTCTGCAGGAAATCTGAGAGACGCTTCTTAACACCAATCGGTCATGTTCTCGCCAAAGAAAAAAGGGCCAATTACATATAGACACAAAGTTTCAACCCGAAAACGAGCTCTTCAAGAATTATTGACGTAAACAAAGCAGCTTAGACAAAACACTAAAGTAAAGGAGTGGAAAATGCAGAAGCGGCAGTTGGAACTAGGCAGAGGGCTCGGAGTCCGAAGCGGACACCGCAAGGGCCACGGATTCTTCTACAACGCGGTAACCCGAGCCCCGGCTACGCTCGGCCAAGACGGTGCCCTCACCCCGTAATAGCCACGTCGTGTACAATTGGTCAGCGCGCAAAGACACGCGCCGCATGCATTTCTTTACAAAACGGGGCCTTGGCGGCCAAAGTAGTAGTTTGCAAAAGGAAAAAGAAAACTGAACTGGGGTTTCGCGACATTAATGTGTAAATCTTGAGGAGAGAAATCATACTCGGTTGGCTGCTATGAAAACTATTATTACGCCTGGTTTAATTCACTTGCCGCAGCTCACCGCGGAGATGAAAACCATCCGGAATTCCCGTCTGCTGCTGCAGTACATGCGCTACTACGGAAGAAGTATGCTTGTAGAAAGCGATAGTAACTCGGGCGTACATAATGCACAAACACTATCTCGAAACAAGTCAACTCACGTTGGACTGCTCAAGAGATCACTGAACCTGGTAAAGCAGGTATCATTGAACGTCGAAGTTTTGAAACAAACGACACGAAACGGACAGCCCCTTGTTTGACTGCTAGGTTAAAACTGCGGTCCTTCAATGTTTCAGTAAGCTCATTGCTAGGCCTAGAAGAGCGAGCGAAAGTGGCGAGGAGAGGAGGAGCCGACGAGCAGGTGTGGGGAGTGCGCGACGCATTTGATCGGGAGGAGAGGCGCGCGTATGTAGGGGATGGGCTGCGCCCAGTGATGATGAAAGCTCTGTCGGGCAGGTGTTCTCCTAGTTGAGAGAGACGGCATGCGCTCGGCGGTACAAGTGTCCAATCTACCGATAGAGAGCGAAACAACTTCATTAATACTCAAGGATCAGGTGAGGGGGGTGGGGGCGGTCCAGAGGGCCGCCGCGATCGCCAGAGCCCGGGTGGTCACCAAGTCTTGACTCGATGCCTCCGGGTCGCGCAGCGCCTGCTCCCAGAGGGAGGGGGAAGGAAGGCGGGGAAAGGGGTCTGCTGGGCACTCGCACAAAGAGTGATAGTGCGTGCCGATAAGATGGGCAGACCTATGAAAAGCGACGTGAAAAGCAGTGAAGACACCCGCTCCGCTGTTTCCCCAGTCTTCGCATCTCAATTGCGAAGGTGGCCGAATTTTTTTTTTTCGTTATCTGCTATTAAGACTGCTCTTATCAAGATTACAACGATGGCATAAGCACATTGTTTCCGGGTGTAGGAGGGGGCGTCATTCATCTATAAATAGGCAGCATTGATCATCTGCTCTTGAACAAACGAACATGTGCAAAACGTGCTTGTGTTCTTAGCTCATGTTTTCGCCCCAGCGCCGCTATTAATGTTGTCGCCTCATTATGATATATGTAAAATTAAAATAACTGCAAAACAAACTCCTGCGACTTCCTTTTGCGTCTGCTGTTCGTCCGAAGCTTAGGTAGCCAAATGACGTGGCTAACACCAGAGTCCTTCAATGCTTCTAATACGTACACAAATAGCCTAAAAACCTCAGCTGTGTGCTTTTTCAGAAAAAAAAATATAGAAGGAATTGTTTCCCTTGACAGTTTCCTTGTCCTTTTTTTTATTTATTCCCGGCAGAAGGTATGTTCTGACAACCTTCTTAAGTGCTCAAAAAATTAGCCTCGCAAAGGTTATTGCACAATGTTCTCTGACTAGATGTTCGAGAGTTGTAATTTAGTTAAAAGGAAATGTCTTCCGCACACTCTGACCTCAAGGCAGCCCCCCTCCCAATACTCTTTTTTATTATTCGTATGGGCTATAACGTCTTCAGGTTAAAGTTCTTTCTTTTTAATAAATCCTTTTTTTTTAATTTGTATGTCAATTAAGGCCTGCCATATCACTTGACTGGTCCAGTTAGAGTCACGCAGATATTTTCCTCTATTGCGTTGTCTAATTAGTTTTTGGATATTGGCGTGAGCTCCGCCGCTGAAAGCGAATATCCTCGCGACGTCCAGCCCTTGGTAGCGTGGATTCTCGTTCTACGGCAACTTGAATGGCAGCAACGCGGAGCGTATGGCGTCACTGCCGGAACTAAATAGCCTACGGGAAACGCGTTTCACGCCGAATCCCTTTCAAAGGTGCAAGCACGGGAAGATTTCGTAAAAGAAGCAGGCACTCAGCTCTTCGACGCTCTTCAGCGCAGGGAATTTGTTCGCCGCAGTTCGTTTCATCACCCGCTGCTCGCCGTAACGTGTGGCTCACGAACCTGGCTTTTCATTCCCATCGCCTCGTGTCTCATATACATCTCGCTTGGCATTCGTGTATAGGCAAAGCGCGTGAACCAGTGACGGCATCATGATTGACGCAGACGTCATAAAAAGCTACTGCACCGGAGGAAATTAATAACTGAGGCATATGGAGAGGGAAATCTTCCAACAGATTACACAAATTGGAGAAGAGAACTAAAGTGCTACATAATCAAGATTCGTTTGGAAGTTCTATTATTCGCCGTTTTTCTAGGTTTATTCTAAATAGTTTTTGTTGGCATGTACCTTCACCTATGCTATTCCCTACATGTACATATCCTTCTTTTATTATTTATATCGTTTGCTGTTTTTATTCCGTTTAATCTGTGGTATAGTAGAAGAGTTTGTTGCTGGGCCTGTTGGCACATACTTTGAAAAAATTAAAGCCGTTCCACTAAATGTGAAAGCTGTCGGAAGTGCAGCGCAGTAATTCGCCATAATGGGCTGCAGCGCCGTCATCCGCTCACTCCTGCATTTCAAATTTCCCGCCTCCGCACTGCTCGCGTGCCCCTGCCTGAAAGTGCGCCAGGGGGAGATGTTCTTTTTGCTCTTGCTTTAATTTCGTATGCTGGAGCTGTTTTGCGTCATTTCGAACGCGTAATTTTTTTGTTGCGCGGCTGGAGCCTTTCTGCGGCATTTTGAACGCGCCATTTTTTTCTTGCGTGGCTGGAGCCTTTCTGCGTCATTTCGAACGCGCCATTTCTTTCTTGCACGGCCGCTTTTTTCACTTACCATCGTAAAAACCAACCCAACGAGCGTTCCTAGCTAGAGAAACGCGGAGACTGCCGGTTATATACACAGATTTTGCCTGAAATGTACCTGCAGTTTTCTTTGCGCTAAATAACGGGGAGATGTATGACAAGCGACAGCGGTTCACGAGGTTTGAACGGTTATGACTTTTTTAAACCCCGTGGTTTTAGAAGCTTCAGCGTGACTCCCTTATCCCGGTACAGATGGCTCTACTTGGGTCCGTTGTCTCGCTGCGCCGCCTGATTCCGGCAGTCGCATCGACCGTTGACGGGCTACGACGACAAGGCGAGCCCATAAAGTGCTATGCACTTAAAACGACGGAACCATTTAAAGCGCTTTCATCTATAACTTTGCTGCAGCTTCAGCGTGTTGAACGCCCGATCTTAATTTAGGCAAAAGACGAGTTCATCAGCACGTAGATGTGGCATTGTCCCTGATTTGACATGTACACGGATCATCTTAATGTAGACTTTCTCACCGGTTTCTCCTTCAATTGCACGTCTTGCTCTACGAGGGTATGCATTAAGCCCTTACC
Organism: Haemaphysalis longicornis; assembly: GCF_048455015.1. NCBI lineage: Eukaryota > Metazoa > Arthropoda > Arachnida > Ixodida > Ixodidae > Haemaphysalis > Haemaphysalis longicornis. Next base: position 2,963,090 of record NW_027526460.1, read on the forward strand.
TCCCCCCCCCCCCCCCCTCTCAAACCACTTATCTTTGTGCTTCGGCAGATTTTATTCGGAGGAACTTCGCTCGTGCGCAGCGGGCAGCTCGATGCGCACGGTGTACCCACTGGGCCACGCTTGAACACTCAGGTGCGAAATCGAGGCCACCCACTGGGCAGCAGTGAGGCGCGAAGTTTGTGCCCACGCGCGCGCATTCCCGACGTGCGCATGCGCTGTGGCTTGGTTTCTACGGCGCACCGTTGCCGACAGAGAATCAATGAATGAAACCTTTATTTCATGATTTCATGCCGACATAGGTCCCTCTGTTCAAAGACAGAGGGAGAGAAGACCGTTAATGAGAGCTCAAGAGCGTAACCCCACAAACGGTAAGGCTACTCCTTACCACTTGCTTGCTACTCCAGATGGGGGTGAACACAGTGAGATTACAGGGAGAAATAGAGATAGAAAAAATAAAAGAAATAAAAAAAAGAAAAAAAAAGGGGGGGGGGGGAGGAGAGGAGGTGCACTAAAATGAAAAATGTATATGTTCAGAGGGTTCGCAGGACCTCTTTTGGCCCGGTTTCCGCAAGAAAAGTAAGCAGAGTTTTGTTCCTAGCACTGCCTCCTTATGACTTCGCCAGGGTCCACGAAAGTGTGAAAGTTCTTGAGCACCTCCACGTCGGAGTCGCACAAGTTCCTTGAATGCTGTTTCCCATCGACTAGCATATCACGGGCAGCGGCTTAAAATGTACCTAATGTTTTCAGTAGTAGAGCACACTGGGCACAATGGCGATTCTACTAACTCAGCTTAGACGAGAAGCTTGGGGTACGTGCAACGTTAAGTTGCGACGGTGTAGCACGCCTTCAGTGCGCTTTGGCAGACCATGCGGATGCCGGAAATCGCACTTAGGGTCTATCACATGGAGATGCGCATACCTTCACAGAGGATCCTTTCCCTAGGTTGCCTGTCGTGACTTTCTACAGGCGGCGTCGTAGTCCAGTGTGGCCTGAGGTTCCTAAAATAGCCGTGTAACCCATGGGTTGAGGCATTGTCAGGGGGACCGCTCCTGACATGTCGCAGACACTCGTGTCACGGCCAGGGGTGAAAAGAAGACTTAAAAAAGAGAATGTCAACTTTAGAGAGCAAGATTAGAGCATTTTCAAACCTTGAGGCGTGCTGAATGACTGTAAGTAAGAAGAGTTGCGAGAGTCAAGAACATGCCATTGACGGCTTACGTTAAAAGCTCGATGAGCTTGAAAACCGCTCTAGGCGATGTAATCTGGTCTTTTGTGGCATCAAGGACGTAGATCCTAAGGATCCATGGTTCACCTATGAAAAACGCGTTCGTGAGCTATGTTTAGCTAAGTTTAACCTGAAACAGAAAACAATAGAGAGAGAGAACATAGGCTTGGAAAGTTCCGCCCCGATAAGAAACGGCTTTTGATTGTAAATTTTGCGGCATTTCATACAAAGCATACTATATTAGACAATGCTAAAAAACTAAAAGGTTTAGGCATAAGTGTTTCCGAAGACTTTTCGAAACCGATGCGCCGAGAAAGTTCGGATCCTCTGGGAGTTTGCGCAATCCCGGAAAAGTGACGATTCACGAGTCAACCTTAGGCTCGATGTACTTTAACTTGACAACGTCAAATATGTTTATGATGAAGAGATTGATCAATTAGTGAAGCTTAAGTGACCGTCTGCCAATTTCTCATCGACGCTATCGTTTGCAGTAATGATCTCCTGTAGTATAAAAAATAAGACCGATGAATTTGACAACTTAATACAGATAGTAAATCCATCCATCGTCATTGGCACGGAATCATGGCTGAGGGACGACATAACGAACGGCGAAGTATTTCCTGATAATTTTGTGTGCTGCAGAAAGGACAGGAATAATCATGGAGGGGGTGTGTTTATTTTAGTCGCTTAGTATATTCGTTCAAGTCCTATTGCTGTGCCTTCCACAGCGTGTGAGGCAGACTGGTGTCAAATAAAGCTACGTAGTGGTGAATCATTATCTGTGCGCGGCAGACGCACTGGCGCCGGCGCGTCCCCTCACCGTTACGCGCGCTATAAAACGCGGTGCCTGCGCCGCTCCGCTCCATCGTTCCAGCGCCGTTCCTCCGCTGTCCAACGCTGCAACGTGAACCCCCTATGCGTCGCATCTACACAGGGGTTCCCGCGAGGGGAGGTGGGAGTTTTTTCCTCACAAATGAACCTGAGCACGTAAAATGCACCACGATTATCCCTGGCATCAGTGACCACAAAGCCGTTCACTGTGAAATGAACATCGAGACTGAAAACGCCTATATCAAGAAGGCAAGGCAAGTTCTTGATTACAGAAAAGCTAATGTTGAGGAAATAATTAAGACACTAGAGAGGCATTTTATCGTGTTTGAAGCATTAGCAGGTACCTTGCCTGTATCAGAATTGTCGGAGATATTTCAAAAGAAAGTTTTAGAGTTGCGAGATCGCTTTGTACCATCTTGGTTGTGAACGAAAAGACGTGATACAGTTAAAACTGGATATAACGAACCTCTATGTAACGAATTCCTGGATTTAATGAAGTTTTTCAATTCCCGATTGCCACGCCCATTGAAGCTCACGTGTTTGGGACCTCTGCGTAACGAAGCCGCGCGGTGGTCAACGTTGATGTAACGAAGTCGCTATAGCTGATCACTTTTACTAAGAAACTCGACGGAGACCTGCACTAATTTAGCGAATACTAGCACTACTGTATGAAGTCAGCAGTTACGAAAGCGTCTAAAATCGCCTAAAAACGAAATTTGTCATGGTGATGATGATGATCATCATTATGGTTATGATGATGATGATTATGATGATGACGGCGGCGGCGGCGGCGGTGGTGGTGATGGTGATGGTGATGATGATGATGAACGCCATTTCGTGGTTAACGTAGCAGCCACTTCTGGTTTTGATTGTGTAGCGTGACAGCACACCAGGTAGCCAGAGTAACTACACTTCTTTTTTTTTTTTTCAAACTACCGTGCGTTTCCACATGCGATTGCGGTGTCGATTCGGGAATGAAGTTTTGAGGTGATAGGCCTTGCCGTCGGTGTGTAGTCGCGCATCTCCACTGCTATGTGTGGTATCGGCTCGTCGGTGATTAGTTCTGCTGCCAGAAAACGAAAAGTTTTCTTTTTTCAAGACAAGCTCACAATTTTATATTCAGTCTTCGCTGGCGAGAAAGAAGAGTGTCGTTACCCGGTTCAGTATCCTAGTGACCTCCCTCTCAACAATTCTGGGCGCGGCAAAGAGCCCCAAGGTCGCGAAATGGTGCCGTTCCAGCATACGGCAAAAGTGATGCTTAAGTTGTGTTTGTGAATACGGGGGCAAGTGATCTCGCCTCTTAGGAACGCGGTTTAGCGCCTAAGCTCGCGCGAAACCAGCAGGCTTAAGGGTGAGTTCACTTTCACTGATGTCTAGCATCTGGGTTTCGTTTCTGCTTCATTTACGCGAGAAACCTGCATGCAACGAAAACCTTTATTTAACGAAAAATTGTTAACTTTTGGCAGCTTCGTTACATTCAGGTTTAACTTAAAAGTAAGTCGTGGTACATAAAAGAAGTGCACAGATTGACACAACGGAGACAGAAAATGTTGAGAGCATTCAAGCGCGATCATCCAGTAGATAACCTCAGGAAACTTAAAACAATAGGCAAAGAAGACAAGAATTCAGTACGTCGACCAGGCTTAATTGGGTTTCTTTTATCATTTCAATAGCGTATTAGCCAGAATTCGAAGGAAATAAGGAAATACATCAAGCGCAATAAAAAATATACTGTTTCAATTCCAGCCTTAGTGCACGGTAACAATACTATTAAGTAATCCCTTGACAAAGCAGAATGCTTCAATTCATACTTTACGTCTGTGTTTTCTTTGCCGGTGGCGTCTATGCACGAAAAAAGAATGATTTGGGAGTGACAAAGCCCATGGAAGACGTGATATTTGAGTTTCGTGGGATACAAGTACTACTTGAAGGCTTAAACACATCGAAAGCAGCCGGCCGCGATGGTTTGCTGAATGCCTTGCTAAAATCATGCGCGTATTATATAACATCATATTTGAACATAAAATTTGATAAATCGGCGCAATACAGTTCCCTCCCTAGGCTAGGGAGGGGACTGTATAACTGTATTTCTTTAACTTGCGTGTGCTCCGAAATAATTGAGCATACTGTATACCGCGATTGTGAAACACATTAGTGACAACAACCTGTCCAACCCTTTCCAGCACGGCTTCCGAAAACGATTATCATGCGTAAATCAGTTGATCCAATTTACTCATGATATTGCCCAGGCACTAGACAACAGCATATCGGTTGATTCTGTCTTTCTTGATTTTAAGAAGCACTCGACACGGTTCCTCACATGCTATATTAGTTAGAAAATTGACTTAAGGTATTCAACCCAAGATTCTTTCCTGGTGTCTGACTGTTTAAGTAACCAACGTCAGTGTGTGGTTGTGACCGGCGCTGCATCGGAGACATCCGATGTAACGTCAAAATTTCCCAAAGAGTCAGTCTTGGCCCCTTATTATTCCTTCTTTACATAAATGACATCAGCAATAACATCAATTCATGTATACGACTGTTCGCAGATGATTGCGTACTGTACAGAAAAATTACTCGTGATAATTACCACAAAATATTGCAAAACGACCTGAAAAATATCGATGAATGGTGCGAGAAATGAGGAATGCAACTTAATCTAAGCAAGGTGTCTGCCTTAACTTGTCAAGAAAGCAAACCCCAGATGAGCTCCCTTACACAATAAAAACCTTCCTCTACAATCCGTCGATGAATATAAATATTTGGGAGTTTGCTTCACTCCTACGCTTTGCTGGCATCGGCATGTCGATTAAATCGTGCGTAAAACTTGTAAGACTCTGAGTTTTCTGCGGCGCAATACAAGTTTCTACAGGCAACGCGCGAATTACTGCACAAGTCTAACGTAAGGTCGATATTAGAGTACGCTCGCGCCGTGTGGGACCCTCCAATGATTCTTGGCAAAAATAAATGAGAAATGGTACAAAACCTTGCAGCCCAGTATGCCATTGGTAAGGCTCTCAGGAGCTCGAAGTTTAGCGCAAATCACTGCAAAGTGGAATACACTAGAAGATTAATGGGCAATGGTTAGTCTAAAACTACTCCATTCCATATACTATTCTCAAACTGACATTCCCCGCTATGATTGCATTCTAGGTGCGGAGTGTACCTCAGGACCGCGCAATGTCCGTCCGCGTCCGTGCGCATAGCATTTTCGCAAGAAATCACACAGGCACCGGCAGGATTCGAGCCTGTGCCTGGTAGACCAGGCAGAGTTAGTGTCAGTCGTCTTACCCATTGGGATGCGACCGTTTTTCTTTTCTTTATTGCATTGGAATACGACCGTGAATTAGTACCCGAGAGTCAAACGGCTTACTCCCTCGCCTGTAACGGTGCGGAGTACCTTAGGACTTCCCAATGTCCGTCCGCGTCCATCCGTGCGCACACCACCATCAAGCGAAAATCAAGCGAAATTCGATTTGAGCCGTGAGTTGCAGTTTCATTTAGGGAATAATCAAGGTGCAACTCACGGCTCAAATCGAACGACGGTCGGGGCGCAAATCGGATGTCACTCGGGGCGCAACTTGGATGTCATTTCGAGTCCCCGTATACTCCGCACCCTCGCCATCATCCACGGAGTGGAGATGCTACCATTTTATATCCCTCATTACGTGTCAGTACGTGTCAGCGTGAATGGATTACACGTGCAAGGTGCATGAAATTCGCTGAAACACATTGGCGTTCGCAAACTCATTTTTTTCCGAAAACAATACACCAATGGAATCAGTTACCTGCACCTGTAGTTACGGAACACCCAGCGGATGTATTTTACGCTTGGATGTGTTTGTTAAAAGCTTTGAACTAATGCACCTTTGTTCCCCGCGCATTTATTGTGATGCAAAAAGCGTTTTTGCGTGTGTGTGTGTGTGTGTGTGTGTGTGTGTGTGTGTGTGTGTGTGTGTGTGTGTGTGTGTGTGTGTGTGTGTGTGTGTGTGTGTGTGTGTGTGTGTGTGTGTGTGTGTGTGTGTGTGTGTGTGTGTGTGTGTGTGTGTGTGTGTGTGTGTGTGTGTGTGTGTGTGTGTGTGTGTGTGTGTGTGTGTGTGTGTGTGTGTGTGTGTGTGTGTGTGTGTGTGTGTGTGTGTGTGTGTGTGTGTGTGTGTGTGTGTGTGTGTGTGTGTGTGTGTGTGTGTGTGTGTGTGTGTGTGTGTGTGTGTGTGTGTGTGTGTGTGTGTGTGTGTGTGTGTGTGTGTGTGTGTGTGTGTGTGTGTGTGTGTGTGTGTGTGTGTGTGTGTGTGTGTGTGTGTGTGTGTGTGTGTGTGTGTGTGTGTGTGTGTGTGTGTGTGTGTGTGTGTGTGTGTGTGTGTGTGTGTGTGTGTGTGTGTGTGTGTGTGTGTGTGTGTGTGTGTGTGTGTGTGTGTGTGTGTGTGTGTGTGTGTGTGTGTGTGTGTGTGTGTGTGTGTGTGTGTGTGTGTGTGTGTGTGTGTGTGTGTGTGTGTGTGTGTGTGTGTGTGTGTGTGTGTGTGTGTGTGTGTGTGTGTGTGTGTGTGTGTGTGTGTGTGTGTGTGTGTGTGTGTGTGTGTGTGTGTGTGTGTGTGTGTGTGTGTGTGTGTGTGTGTGTGTGTGTGTGTGTGTGTGTGTGTGTGTGTGTGTGTGTGTGTGTGTGTGTGTGTGTGTGTGTGTGTGTGTGTGTGTGTGTGTGTGTGTGTGTGTGTGTGTGTGTGTGTGTGTGTGTGTGTGTGTGTGTGTGTGTGTGTGTGTGTGTGTGTGTGTGTGTGTGTGTGTGTGTGTGTGTGTGTGTGTGTGTGTGTGTGTGTGTGTGTGTGTGTGTGTGTGTGTGTGTGTGTGTGTGTGTGTGTGTGTGTGTGTGTGTGTGTGTGTGTGTGTGTGTGTGTGTGTGTGTGTGTGTGTGTGTGTGTGTGTGTGTGTGTGTGTGTGTGTGTGTGTGCGCGCGCGCGCGCGCGCGCGTGCGTGCGTGCGTGCGTGCGTGCGTGCGTGCGTGCGTGCGTATGCTTGTGTGTGCGTCTGCTTGCGTGTGCGTGTGCTTGTCTGTGCTTGTCTGTGCGCGCGTGCGCGTGTGCATGTGCTTGCGTGTGCTTGTGCTTGCGTGTGCGCGTGTACGTGCGTGCGCGTGTGCGTGTGTCTGTGTGTGTGTGTGTGTGTGAGAGAGAGAGAGAGAGAGAGAGAGAGAGAGAGAGAGAGAGAGAGAGAGAGAGAGAGAGAGAGAGAGAGAGAGAGTGGAACTGCATTGTATCCTGATGGTAAGACAGCGTTGTACTTTTACTTTTTTGTCTATTTCTTGCTCGTGTTGTCGTTGATGCAGTGTGTTAAATTTTATGTGCGACAGCAACTGAGTGGAAAGCAAGGGAGGGACGTGGCGCGGCCTTTTCTTTGTATAGCTATTGATACTCGCTGATATTCTGCACCACCTTGCGCGGCGACTGGCAACTGTGAGTTGGGAAATCTGAACAGCGTGGCGCATTTTTTCCCCTCTATGTGTGTACGAATGCATCTTGAAAGGGCCATGCGGCCTCTGGAAAATTTTCTTTGGTTATCAAAGTAACTAGTTAAAGTATTTCTTTTTGTTATCCCCCTCCCTCCCCTGTAATGCAAAAAGGCGCTGTGGGTACCAAATAAAGGAAGAAATTATGTCATGGAATAAACACACTGACTACTTAATCCACAAATTATCCCAGGCCACTGGTCTTATGCGCCGATATTGTTATTCTTTCCCAATTTCAGTTAACCTTCTACATTACAACTGTATTTTTAGCTCTATGTTTAACCACGACGTCCTAATCTGGGCGTAAAACACACAGTTTTACAATAACGAACTATTCGCTTAGTCAGCAAGATTCCGCATCTTTCTTATACACGAGAATTATTTAAAAAGCACAATATCTTATTCGCATGGATTCTATTTACAGTTATAAACTTTGCCGATGTTACACACAAGCAGAAGTAAATAACGGCTCACTAATTTATCTAGTTGGTTTAAAACAGCTCTCATCGATATATTCCACTCGCTATCCTGAAACCTGGAAAGTCAGAAAGTGCCGAACAAATTATGGCGAACAAATGTTACGATACAAATTGCCGTCTTTAATGAATAATTTTCAAGAAATCTCTACCATTCCTTTTAACCATATACGCAGCATCTTTATACTAACTCATGATTACAAGGATAAACATTTTCCTCTTTCTCGCTACTGTGTATGTAGGTTCCTATTTCTCCAAACCCTGTTTACTGTGCGCTACAGTACTGTTTATAGTCTCCCTGTACATATATTATAAACCTTGCATGCCGCTTGCCACCTGTCGCACCGGTGGGCTGGGGCTATTCAAGCTGTTCTACGGCTTTTTTCCCGGCTCCCTCTGCGTGAACATGTTCTTTTTTTTGCGCAAGAATAAATCAAATTAAATCAAATCAAGAGTGGAGGAGAACAGAGGCCCGCTGGTAGAATAGGGGTTATCGCACCAGGCAGGTATTCTGTAGGTCGTTGGCTTGGATTCCACATGGTGGGCACGTTTTTCCCCACTTTCTATCTTTCAAACACTTCAAAAACTACATCCGTTTCAAGGAGAATAAATGACGAGCCACCTTTTCCCCTTTGCATATCCTGTCGTACTTGACAGGTGGCATATATATATATATATATATATATATATATATATATATATATATATGAATGAATGACTTTATTTTCTCGTAAAGCTAGCTTACAAAAAAAGTACGACGGACAATAAAGTTGCTCGCAGGCAACTTGACCAGCCCAAGTATGTATATATGTATATATATATGTATATAGTCTGAAAAGATAAAAACTCACACAGAGCGCGAACAAAATAAGGTTAGTAGAGACAGAGACAAACGAGAAAGACGTAGAAAATAGAAATAAGTTTACTGACGTTTCAGGGAGAGGACTCCCTTTCGTCAGAGTATGAAATAAGTTCGTTTCAGAGTTATATATATACAGAAAAAATACAGTATATATATAACTCTGAAACGAACTTATTTTGTACTCTGGAGAAAGGGAGTCCTCTCCCTGAAACGTCAGTAAACTTATTTCTATTTTCTACGTCTTTCTCGTTTGTCTCTGTCTTTACTAACCTTATATATATATATATATAGAAATAAGGGTTGGCAGTCAAGAACACCTCGGAAAGCAAGGGGGAGGTAGTGTTAGCTCATTGAAACAGATAAAGAATTTGGAAAGAAAGAAAGAAAGCGAAGAAAAAATGCCCGCCAGGTGGGATCCGAACCCACGACCTCCAGAATACCGGTCTGGTCTTTCTTTCTTTCTTTCCAAATTCTTTATCTGTTTCAATGAGCTAACACAACCTCCCCCTTGCTTTCCGAGGTGTTCTTGACTGCCAACCCTTATTTCTGTGTTATTTCTACGAGTCCCTCATTTCCTATTCTGATATATATATATATATATACATATATATATATATATATAGAGAGAGAGAGAGAGAGAGAGAGAGAGAGAAGCAAGGAGGCTTGGTGGACGGACGATGTTTATTCAGCAAGCGGTGCTCCGGCCAGAACAGAGTCAATCACAATGATGATGATGACGCGTCAGAAAAGATGAGGAATGATGTGATGATGATGGACGCACACAGGGTAGGAATGAATCCGGAACACGAAGGCGATACTGGCCAATACTGAGCGTTCGCCTTATGAGCCTGGCATGTAAGTGTCGCGCTTGCAATATCCACGCGCACGCACACGCGCAGGTGCATCTTCGAAAATAGTATAGCTTATTGCTTGCACGCAAGCAGCTCTTGGCTGAAAGCACCGGAAAAAACAAAAAGAGCAGCAGTTAAAACAGGGAGAAGAGAGAAGCGGTGGAAAGCGGCACAGTGCAATCTCTGGCCAACTCCGCTTCCATCGTACACCTCGTTACTCCCTGCAGCGTGACGAGACTGTCGCCAGGACGCTGGAGCAAAAACAATAGCGCTCCTCAGCGCCGCGCGACGACAGGCGCCGCGATGAAGACATCATTGCGAGCAGGCTTTAATTATGCGAAGAACGAGCGCTGCTTCGGCTGCCGCAGCTGCGAGCGAGTCGGTCGCGCGCTGCAGAAGCGCCAACGCGGCGGCCCTCGTGACCGCGTTACGTGCGGCCGTCGCGCCGCCGACCAGCGGGGAAAGAACGGCCAACGGCGCGAAACGTAACGAGGGGGCTGAAATGCGAAACTCCAGATTGAGAAGACTGACAGCTAGGGCAGCCTCGATCATCGTCGGTAACTGCTGCGCTCAGCCTTCTTTCATTTTGTTTTTCTTCTCGGGCGAAAGACGGCGAAAAACCCGGCGTTGCGAGTGAGGAGCGGATGGCCCAGAAGTTAACGTGTGCAAAGCGGCTTTCGAACGAAACGGTGCCAAGAGGAGAAATAAAACGCTAGAACTAAAAAATTAAAGCCGTTCCACTAAATGTGAAAGCTGCCGGAAATGCAGAGCACTGATTCGCCATAATGGGCTGTAGCGCTGTTATCCGCTCACTGCTACCACACAATGCAATTCAAACTCTCCGCCTTCGCAGTGCTCGCGCACCGCCTGCCTGAAACTGCGCCAGCGGGGTTCTGTTCTTTTTGTGCTTGCTTTTTCTCCCGCACGTGCCGGCGTTGCTGCTCTAGCTGCCACTTTTTTTTTCTTTATTTATAAAGACGATAGTCTTTCTTGGGCTACTTAAACCCAGAAATTTTGGTCTGTCTGTATGTCTGTGACTCGATTCAGCCACCCGGCCAAAGTAATTCAATGCCTGCGCAATAGTCTTATATAGTCACAGCTAAATGCGCCCGTCTAAGTCCGGTGTAATGTTCATACTTGTCAATATTGTTGAAGAACAACAAGACATTACGCATATATAAGACAACAAATTGATACAGAAGTGATATTTGCAGTGTTCCTATATAAAAAATCGTACATGTTTGATATTGGCGAGATTAAATACTTCATCAACTGAAGAAGAAAATATCACTCCGCCGTCGCCTGCTGTCGCCCGCGCCATATAGCTTCTGGCGGTATTTGAAGAAATCAAGTGGCAAGAGTTACGCAAGGTTCCACTAGATAGGTTCCACGTTCTGCTTGCAACGCACGTGGAGTAGGGAAACGCGGTTCTATAAACGTTGAAGTAGAGCGCCTCGATTAACGCGCGTCTTCGCCGTACGGCAGCGTTCGCATCGAGACACCCGGTTTGGAGCAGTGGAACGCGGGATATTTAAAGTGATTTAAGCAAACCTTTGGCGTCTTTACCTTGGGAGGAGAGCTACGCAAGAGGAACAACATGAGAGGTGAGCAGAAAAGCGAAGGGAGGCATTTACTTCGCAAAAGCCGATAAAGACTATCGTCTTTTGACGGCATTTGCAACGAAAGGAGCAGATACGCGGCCAATTTTTTTCCTTCGCTATCGTAAAAACCAACCCAACGAGCGTTCCTAACTAAATCAACGCGGGCGCTGCCGGTTAATTACGCATATTTTGCCTCAAATGTACCTGAAGTTTTCTGTGCGCTAAACAACGGGGAGATGTATGACAAGCGCCAGCGGTTCACGAGTTTCGAACGCTAATGACTACATAAACCCCTTGGCTTTCGAAGCCTCTGGGTTACGCCATAACGACAGCCACTACGACTGAACGCCGTGTGGCTCTACTTGGGTTCAGCGAGCGAGCTACGACGACAGGCCGAGCCCCTAAAGTGCTCTGCACTTAAAACGAGCTCCCACCCGACGTGGCTCCATAGCGCGCCAGGGGAAGTCGTCGGTCCGAATCGCGCCGTGTTTTAGGATGGAAGGCATGCCTCGGCGTCGGGTGCACCGCAAAAACTACGCGCGGTCGTCCACGCAAGTACGCCAACAATGCAGAAGGGGTACAATGCGTACGGAAACCGCTATGCTTTCGCATTCAATCTACCGCAAGGAGCCTCTAGGCACTGAATATACACTTCCGCTACGAAGCGTAGTGCCGGGCTATGAATTTCAGCCAGCCATTCTTCAACGTTCTAAATCTCGCGAGACGGAATCGCCTTTTCCTTTTCATTTTGCTTTCTTTTTTCCTCGCTCGTAAGTGCAGCCATCGCGATCGGGCGATGGCGCTCACGCGCCCAGGCGTGCTCAAGCGCGCCTGTATACAAGTGCGCCTGCACGAGCCGCCCGGAGAAATATTCGCCGAGTCCGCTGTTCAAAGCGAGGTCGCAGCGGAACACACATCAGAGCGCATGACATCGTGTATAATGCTTGCCGCAACTCTTCCTGGAACTTTGCACAGCGCTTTTTATAGAACTCCTAAGATGGCCGCTGAGCTGCAAAACACATGACGCGCGCCCCGCGCGAACGTGTGCCGAAAGCAGCGCACGCGGTACGTTTTGCAGCTCTGCGGCCGTCTCTGCAAAGCGGTCAAAACAGCTGCGGAACATGTAGCACGTTGCGAGCACTCAATGTGATCCTTTGAGAGGAGGGTCTATATATATTAAGCTTTCATACTGACGGCGTCCCTCATCATCGCCACTGTCATCGGCCTGTTTGCAAGCCTGCATGCGGCAGGGCCAGCCGCATGCCGTGCCGTGTCGGCCGGAGGAACATGCATATTCCTCCGGCCAACCCCGCTTTGCGACGCTCACTTGTTCCACTCTGCCACCGACGGTTTCTTGTCTCACCGCTTCATCGGGCTAATTCCCTACCCCTCTTCCCAGCCCCGTCTCCCTGTATACACGTAGCCACTGCGTCATCCTGACGGCGCACCGGTTGTCCTCACTGCATGCCCAGTGCACTTCTCCCTCTTAATTTAATCTATATTTTCCCCAGCGTGTATCATTTAATTTTATTCAGTAATAACCGCAATTAAAAAGCGCAATCTGACTGCTGTTTCTGTTTGACCAATGTATTCCATGCTGCAGGCATCGCACTGAAGTCTGTACACCGCGTTGCTAGAGTCACGATTTAGGTTTTCTTTTATGTTATGCACGAAGTCAGAACAGCTCCACCTTACCTTGTTGGTTGGCGCAATGTAAGGACAAACCTTGGAGCGTGGTTTTCCACGAGGATGGAAGCCCAGTGCGTTGTCCGGCGGGCCTGTCTTAGCCTTCACGATCAAGTCCTTAAAGGGAAGCTGAAGCGCTTTCCAAAAAAATCGAGTTAGATTAACAGTTATACAGTTTCTTGCGCGCTGATTCCGAATATCACATTGAAATTTATCGTACATGAGTCCAAGTGGCATTTATCTTGCAAAAAGCGCGGCCCCGTTTGAAAGACGCGCGCTTTTCGTCTTTCGACGCAGCTGATTGGTTGCGCCCGTCATGACGTCAAAGGAGGACACCCTTCGGCCGCGCGGGTTGTCGGAAGCATTGCGAACGATCGCACGGTTGCCTTTGCGGCAATTTAGCTTGCAGTTTAATTTTCGCACATGACTGGAAGTTTGTTTTATAATTTCCCGTGCTGTTGGTTCAATTATCTTGGAGCTTAAATTTGCTTTACACGACAGAGAACCCCAAAGCAATGACTGTGACGTCGACTAGTGGGTTCCATCAAAATATTTTTGAATTAGGCAACCAGCATAGGGGGATTTTATACCTTATGTTAATATTAGGTACTGCCTTAACTGTTTCTTATTATACATAAAGCCATTTATGCCGGAGATTAATGGGCGTTTTATAAACAATCTACCAGCGAAAAGCACGTACGTGCACTGCGCGAAAAAATAGCGTTCATGCGCTGTAAACGTATATGCGAGACACATCTTGCCGGTGCACGCATAAATCAACAAGCAGACTCTGCTTCCGCATTTCCTTTGTTCGTTGTCGCCCACCCCAGCCCCGTTACTCATCCCCGTACACAGACTCACACGCGCGCGCCATTTCGGCAGCGGCGCTACGGCGCCTCCGCGATCGCTAGCTGCACTTCGATGAGTGGCGTCTTACTGCTTCACATGCATTTATTCTGAAAACACTGCAGCATACTAGTGCCTGCTCAGCATTATTGGCTATAGTAGGGCTTGATTTTCGCTTGTGCGTTGCGCATTCTGCTACAATATTACGGCCACCTCGTTATAAGTAACAGACCAGTCGGACAAGGCAGGTACGTTGTAGTTACGTTACTTTAGGTAACAATCACCAAACGTGTGTGCTAATGAATCGTTGGTCTGTTTCAGCATTTCTAGATTTAAGCATTTACCGCGCTAGTCGGACAGATGCCGTATATTTACTCTTCGCTCCTAATTTTTTTAGTATCATCATTATATATATCACCGACTATCACTGGAGCACACTTGAGGTTCAGTGACAACAAGTGCTTGCCAGGTTATAATATGCAGCCACACGGAATCTTGGGGAAAAAATTAGGCCCCCGCAGTCAACACAAATTATGCCACGGTGGTGGTTCGGAGTGGTGTTTTTTTTTTTAATTCCAGGCAAACATCACCTTATCGTGACATGTATACTTGCAAAATAAGTAATCTGGTTGTCTTGGTTCTTTTACTTTGTAGGAATACTGTTTACCTCTTAGTCGGGAGTGAACTTCTATCAGGATTGGCCCCTTGTTTTAGTTTCGCCAAAAAATTGTTTTTTTGAACACTGTCCTGAGCCCATAGGGAAAGAAAACCGACGCGTTTAACGAAACAAGTATTTCCTGAACAAATGTGACTTGGTTTCTGGAATGGAACGAAACAACCGCGGCCAAAGTACAGCAGTATTCCCCATCCTTCCTAAATCTAGAATCTAATGTGAACATTCACGTCCGTCGCATCAAAAAAAAAAAAAACGCATTGGAGCGGTTTACAAAGTATTTAACGTAGTGTAGTATATTCTCTGTCATCAAGCACAGCCACCTCGGCTGTCGCTTCCGTATGTTATCAAACATCCCGGCGTGGCATTATTCTGCTTAGGAATACGGCATGATAACGTATGCCTCGTTTGGCGCTCGTGCATACTTTTTGAACACGAAAATTGTACAAATGAGTGCTATCAACCCCAACAAGGACAAGTATCATTCACAAGGAAACACGGCGAAAAGAGCATGGCCGAGGCGGCCGATGCGGCCGGAAGTCCAGGTATGACGTTTTTCATCCGGTTTTCGCCCGCGCTCTTCGGTCTTCCGGCATCGCGCGGCGAGATGGGGGCGGGGCATCGGGCCATTTTTGTTTGCTCATTGCGCCGCTTCTATTGCATGTATTGCGAAAATATTTCGTACACGGGAACTATTCAATGTGTACTTGCTGCTAGTCAACTTTTCTTTTAATTCTAAAACAGCTTCACCTTCCCTTTAAAGGAGCCATGAAGAGAAAATACAACTTCGTTTAATTTGAAAGAACTAGGATTCAGTATCTCACTCAGCTCATTACAGCCACAAAAGATGTTTTTTTAACGAAAAAAAGCAAGAAGTATTTAAAACCTTTCAAATTTTGCGCCACAGTGACGTGTTATGAGCAAGAATGACGTCATACGGGCCAACAATAAAACATAATTTTCAGTACGTTAACTGCACGTTAGCATTCAAGTGATGCGGTCAAATGGAACTAGAGGCCCCATTACAGACGTCCAGACATGTGTCGTCGTGACAGGTCAGTTAGGCGGGCGCCAATCGCACAAACAATGTTCCGTGACGTCATAGAAAAGTTGCGGGAAATTGACTAGTGGGTCGTGACCGCTTCACACGTTTTCTTTGACATCTCCGTTATTTGTTCGAAGATTGCGATGATATTGGTATCATTGTTATCGGGACTAAGCAGTCTTTCTAATAAACCCAACTTGTATTTTGTCTTCATGGCTCCTTTAAGATTTTTCTCTTTTTTTTACGCCGGTACGCGACTCTAGGTGGTCTTTCGAAAATTTTGCCTGACCGATTTCAACATTTAAACATAATACAACAGAGCAATCGGTAAAATTTCACTTGTTAGAGTGCGCTCGTCGTCGTCGTTTTCTTCTTAGTCCTTGTTTGTTTTTGTGCAATTAGTGCCACGAAAAATTTTGGTCTCTTTAAACCAGAATTATGCATAGAGCGTGTATATTAAATGTAATTTCATTTTACGCTGGGCCTGCTCTTCGTGCAACATAAATATCCTGACATCAAGAATATATTTTCGAGAATCTCAGTGAAATGTGCACCTTTTTTGCGAAAGTCTTCGAACTCAAGGCGCACCGAAAATCTTTCAAATGATGTTGGGAAAAATGGATAATCTGTTCATGCATTTCCTGAACAGATATTGCAACTTGCGTTATTTCATTCAATTTGTTCCACAAAGGACTTTCCTTCCTATATGTTTTTACGCTGGCACACTCCGCCGAGATCTAGTTTGACTTGCACTTTTTTACTTTTGATTCGCTAAGGTTTGTCCCGGCGCTTATCCAAGTAGCGATAAGTTCTTCCCACGCTCACAAAGTTGTCTACTCAAAAAGTCACGTTGAATGGCAAGAAGGCAAGGTATAAAAAGTGTGAGAAAGACCCAAGGGTACGTTAGCTTATATTTGGTGGCATTGCCCACCCAAAGCGCAAAGTCCAGGTCACGTTTATTCTTTTTCTTTAGTTTGGAAAGCAGAGGAAAAGACAATCGTGTTGTACTCTACCATCGGAATGCCCTCGTTTTCTGACCCGCTTTCTCCCACAATGCTGACGGAACCCATATGTTGTCTTTTATTGACTTGAAAACTTTATAAATGCAATACGTCTTTTCGTTATTTTTAAAGGGCATCGTTGTGACCGCACTTCGCTTTCTTGTTTTCATTTCACCTGAATGATCAATTAGCAAACTCTTTGTTATCAACAACTTAAAATTTGCGGCAGATGACTGCCGGGCCTCATGCACTGCCTGGGCTGGCTCGAGCCGCCATGGCCCGAAAATTTTTTGTTCAAGCCCGAGCCCGTCCCGGGCACGGAAAAATACCTGCTACCCTGCCGAAGCCCAGCCCGTGCGCCGGGCCGGGCTTGGGCTTTTGGGCCAGCCCGGTCCCGTGCAGTGCACTAACGCACTAAAGTAGCCTCTGATACAGGAAGCTCGTTTTTTTATTCCTGAGGGTTACTCCATTGCTCTTTAATCTGACCACTGACCCAAGTTTTCCTTGGAGACGTTGAGTAAGGTGCCCGATCTCACCGGCAATACGCTTGGTTGCATGCGTTAGCACCATTATTTTTCGTCAAAGTTACTACTTCCCTTTGTCTGCGGGAACCAGTGCCTCTTTACTTGGTGTTGGACAATATGATCTCAAGTGAAAACCCGGACAACAGATGGTCCCAATTCAGTCTTTCGACCCCGCGAGAAGTCGATATTTGTAGCGATTACTCTTTAGGTGAGTGCAAGAAAATAGTGCAATCATGCGAATGTTTTAGCATTATTTTTGAAGTTTCAAGGTGTCAAATGAAGCTGCAGCAATAAGGAAAGGCATTCAGCATGCACATTCGGGGTGTTTTCATGCGGGTGTAGGCCCGTTCGTCACATAGCATTTTGTCATGGGCCGACCTATGATTGATCATTTGGTCACATAGGATCATTCACATAGGAAACTTCGTCATAGGGGCACGAGAACAAATTTGTTTTTCATTGGTTGTTTGTTTTAATTTGTTTTGTTTTCAGAAGTCAGGTTACGGTGTTCAGTGAGGTTCAACGAGCCGCGATCCGACGTCGCTCGTATTCGGTTACACTGTGCTGGCTTGTACTATTGCTGCGGGAAATATTTTGCATTAATAACTGCTAGTTCAGTTTTCTTAATTAATGTGCACACCTCGCATAAATGAACGCTGAGTGGCTCATGGTTGCGCTTCATACACAGGAATGACCTTTTTATACAAACGCAGAAATGAGTTTGCTAAAGTAAAAGTAAAGTTCGGATTCCTTGATATGCCCAAGAGAGAGAGAGAGATCAGCTGGCCCTAGGATGGGGGGATGGGGGCAATTATTCTCCCCTCCTCTTCCGGGCTGTTTTCTGTGTGATATCAGCAGCATCTTCTGCAAGCTCACCTGCAGCCTCGCTTCCCTCTCTTGCTGGATGTTTGCTCACTCGCCCTTCACAACAACAGGCCTTGCCAAAACGCCATGTGACGAAAGGGTCGTATCCCGGCTCCGGCGGCTAGCATAATAATAATAAGAATCAGTCAGTCAGTCAGTCGGTCGGTCGGTCGGTCGGTCGGTCGATCGATCGATCATTTATTAACGTGCCCAGGAACAGCCGGAGGGTCTTTGTGCTGGCGCACGAAGAAAAAAAAACGGGCAATGTATGATGCGCACACCTCACAAGTAATGCAATTAAAGGACAGCGTTGCTGACACGCACGCACACAAAAATTACACACTGTCGTACACCAGAATATACATACGACCACAGAAAACACAACCACACACATACACACAAAAACAAGTACAGTGCCTTGCAGTAAGGCATGTACACCACGCCAGTAGTCGTCATACACAGATGATTTCAAAAATATACATTAATGTCAACAAAGTTTAGTTGCACGGAAACGTAGTGAATCAAGATAGCTTATATGTAAGGAAAGGAGCATAGAAGGAATATACATGTAAAGAAAACCAGACATTGAATAAGGGGAATATAAAAAAAGAGGATTGTGTTGTCATCCCTTCATGCTCAAGTGAACGCGCGTGAACAGAGGATAAAAAAAGGTCACTTACATGACAGGCTCACAGACATGTTTGCATAACTGTGTCAGGGAATTATTAAATATGTATAAATATTCGGAGTACTGATTGTACGTACACTGGAGGCGAAACATGGGGCACAAGTCACGCAGACAGCTGGGATTAAGAAATGTATCGTGTCATCTGGTGGATTTTTGCGGCACATGTGGTGGAACATGTTGCAGCACCTCACCACAAGACACTTTGCCGTGAATGATTTTGAACAGGAAAAGAAGATCAGCCTTAAATAAGTCGGGATTTTAAGCACTCAAGCATCGGTACAGAGAATGAACCAAAACTGTTATGGCTAACAAATCGATGATTGAAGATAGATATAAACTTTTTCTTGACGCTTTCGATAAGCATACAGAGTGTTTTGCATGTGCTGTTCCATACCACAGAAGCATACTCGAGCTGCGGACGACAAATAGTCGTGTACAGCCTGAGAAAAAAGCCCGGCTCGTTGAACTCCTTTGATAGGTGACATATAACGCCAAGAGATCGGAGGGCCCGCCGAGTGATCTCCCGGATGTGCGGGGATAAGCTCGACTTACTGTCGAAATTTACACCAAGATCAGATCCTTAACCTGCACAACACGTGGTAGTGCTTCACCGTTAATGTTATAGGAGAACAATATGCTGTCAGTTTTTCTAGTGTAAGTCATTACCTTAGTTTTTGATGTATTAATAAGGAGTTTGTTGCGTGAGCACCAATATTAAAAAAACGTGATCGCTCGCTGGAAAGCGGAACAGCTTGCGGTGTTTGAAACAGCCTTAAATATTTTGACATCGTCAGCATATAAGAGAAAGTGAAAATCATGAATTACTGAGTAAACATCATTTAAGAAAATTGAAAAAGGAAGTGGCCCCAGAACAGAGCCCTAAGGGACACCTCTTGTGGCCTCGTAAGAGAGGGAAGACTGCCCGTTTTCATGCACGAAGCATCACCTATCGGATAAATAATTACATAAAAGGGATGCGAGGGATGGTTGTAAATCGATTCGACACAGCTTTTTAAATGATATATCATGGCAAACGACATGAGAAGCCTTCCTCAAACCGAAGTAAATGACATCGAGTTGTCCTCTTCCCTGCACAGCTTCCGAAGCATGCAACATAAAATTTACAAGATTAGTGGTGGTCGATCTCTCAGCGAGAAAGCCATGTTGCTGAGGTAATAATATAGTTTTTACACTGAAAGTGAGTAGTGTATGTAGTACGGTCTCAAAGAGTTTTGAAGCAGCGCAGAAAATAGAAATCGGGCGGTAGGTAGTGTGGTCTAATTTTGACCCGGACTTTGTGGGCCTGCTCTCTATGGCCGTCCAGAAATGAGGCACACTGCGGTCGAGTACAATGAGAAACTCTTTACTCACATCTTCCACGCTGTCACCCGTCCGGCTACACACAGACACCAGCCAAAAAACACTCTCGTCCCGAGTTCCGAGTCCCCGCGCGCGGCTCTTCAGTACCACCGCCCGTCCCTACCCGTCCACTCGCGCCATCTCTCCGGCGACCGGGCCGCACGGTAGGCGAGGAGGGCGAGGGAAGGGAGCCCATGGCGAGGGGCTCCGGGCGACACCCCCTAGGCCAGAAGGTGTCGGGCCAAGGCGCTCCCCACAACTTAATAGAGGAACAACCCGCGCAGTCTTCCAACGAGAGGGGAACTCGCCGGTATAGAGTGACGTTTGAACTATACGCGTCAAAACCGGAACAAGAATATCCCCAAACGCATTTGAACAGTACCGCAGAAGGAATGTCGCCAGGGCCTCACAAAAAGGAGGGCTTAACTCGCTCTGGAGCTCTTGATACAAAACTTTCTGAAATAAACCATTCTGAGCTTTTATCATACCCCGGAAACACTTGACGGGGGCAGGCTGCACTTTTCTTGCCGAATACTAAACTGAATTGTTGAGCAAAAGCATTAGGAACGTCAGGAATGCTGTCACCCCTCTTGTCAATGAGGTTAATCTTTCCTGGGTAATTTCTGGAAGTTTGTGCAAGGACATGACCCCAGAAAGCTTTGGCATTGCGTGGAGCATCAGCTTCAACCGCGGCAATGTAACTGGACCTATCGCGCTTAAGCAGATATTTACAATGTGACCTGAGTTGACGAAAATCACTCTGCCACCTCTCTTGGCCAGTTCTCTTTGCTTTTTTGTCAGCTCGATTCTTTCTACCAAGGGCCACTTAGTTCAGGTGAAAACCAGTACGGATAATTTTTTCTTTTTTAGTTTTTTAGGCACAAATCTGCTTAAGCCATGGTGAAGAGCTTCGGTGAAAAAAGCAGTTATTTTGTCAGCGTCATTGAGGGTGTCCGATGGTGACCAATCCGCCTCACCGAGGAAGTGGAACAAGCCAATATAGCCCCCACGAGCGAAGTTGTGTTGACGGGAGGACTGTGGTGGGCAAGGGATACGTAAGAAATTGAAATGAGTAAGGGGGGGGGTGAAACCTGTTAGGTTTTACGAGGTCAAAATAACTACGCGACACCTAACAATAATAATAATAATAATAATAATAATAATCAATCAATCAATCAATGTTTATTATAGTGCCCAGGAACAGCGGAGGCCTTCGTGCTGGAGCACTCAGAGGGGAAAATGCAGCACTGTAGTACATCAACAATTTGCTAATAAACACTCAGTGAGCAAAAAAAAAAAAAAGAAAGAAAGAAAGACCTACAAAAACGGCAAAGAAGATTAGAAATAAAATAGTGCAATCCAACCGACTTTACACAATCAAGTCGTGCTGGCGCACAGACAAGGTATAAGACAGCAATGAAATGCATCAACAGCTGGCAAATGAACAGTGAGTGAGCAAAAAATAAGAAACTACAACTTCAAAGAAGAATAAAAATACCATAGTGTAATTTTAGGCGACATTACACAATCAATAGAAACTGTAATGTCTGGTCAGTTGCAAGAAGACATCTTACAATAAGCGTAACTATACGGAAGGGTGAGTGAAAAGAAGAAAGTTTTTACAAGATTCGGGAAGCGTACATTTTCAGTTTCAAATGGACGCATGAAGTGAATATGGCAACTTTTAATGATAGAAACGGCAGAAAAAGAAAAATTCTACGATAATTACAGTCGCAGTATCAGCACAATACACGAATAACCAGGAACAAGAACAAGCTCGGTGAAGTCAATGCACACGTCAGGACGATAAGTGAAGAAAAATAGCACTGCCAAGATGAACCTAGTGTGTCAGAGCTGACAACCCGGCCAAAAACTCCCGAAGAGGACGCTGAAAGATATCGAGCTTCTCGGAGTGAACATTATGCAGATGCTGCATCCTTTGAAGAGGAGAACGTGTGCTGAGAGCTCCAGCTGCTTTAAAAGGGTGGGCGAGCCTTGTAGCTTTTTGTGGAACGCGAAAACTGATTGATTCAAGTAGTTCCGGGCATAAAATAATACCATGAAGCAATTTGTACATGAAAATAAGGTCTGAGTGGGTCCGCCGGGAACTTAGAGAAACAGTGATAGGGATAGGCTCCGAAGGAAAACGATGCCTAAATATTGATGAAAATTTGGTTTGTACACGCTCTATACGTTGACAGTTGGAACTACAGGTTCCATTCCAAACGACAGAAGCATATTCTAGTTGCGGAATACAAAGCGTTCTGAATAGTTTTAGGAATGAAGAAGGAAACAGGAATTCTCGAGAAAACCTGCATACAGCCCCAAGAGAGCGTAGCGCCCGCCTAGTAAGTTGAGTGACATGAGGTGAGAAAGTTAAGGCACTGTCGAAAAGCACGCCGAGGTCTCTGATCTCTTCAACTCTAGACAAGTAACCGCCGTTAATACTGTAGCAAAATAAAGTGCGGTTCGTTTTCCTGCTATAAGACATGACCTTTGTTTTTGTAGAGTTAAGATTTAATCTATTGTCTGAGCACCACTTGGAAAATGAGGATATATCTTGCTCCAGGGCAATGCAGTCATTAATGGACTCAATCCGTCTGAATATTTTAATGTCGTCAGCGTAAAGAAGGAAAGAAGACATCTTAATTGCGGCTGACACATCATTAACAAAAATGGAGAACAAGAGAGGCCCCAACACGGAGCCTTGAGGCACACCGCTTGTTGATCTGTACAGAGCAGACGTCTGCCCGTTAACGCTAACGAAACTGAACCGGTTATCTAGATAACTACCCAACAATGCCACGAGTGGTGTATCAATTCCTACCTGTAAAAGCTTTTTAAGTAACAGCGTGTGGCAGACAACGTCAAATGCTTTGCTCAGATCACAGTAGACAACGTCGAGCTGGCCCCTCTCTAATAATAATAATAATCAATCAATCAATCAATCAATCAACCTTTATTATAGTGCCCAGGAACAGCCGAAGCCTTGGTGCTGGCGCACTGAGAAAAAAAAAAGAAAAAATGCCGCATTGAAATACATCAGCGGCTGACACATATAAAACCAGGAAAAAATGTGGGTGAATGAAATACCACAGAGAAAAAATTAAAAGTGGCATCCATACTACATTATACGAAGTTATGGTACATTGCACAAACACAGCGTACAATGACCATAGCAATCGGCTGAAGCATCAATTACACAAAAACGTATGAAACAAAGTACAAGAAATGTTTGTAACTATTCACATAAACTGATAAGTTATAGAAACATTTGTTTCTATAACATTTGGTTCGCCCGGGCCATTTAAACATATGTATGAAGAGTTTACTACCGAAGTGTAGCATAGTACATACAACGATTACGCCCGCAGCACTAACATATATGAACATATGAACAACATATGAACAACATATGAACACTAACATATATGAACATATATGAACAAATGAGAACAGACTCTGTGAAAACAACATACACATGCGGAAAATAACTGAAGAACACGAGAATAATAATAATAATAATAATAATAATAATAATCAATCAATCAATCAATCAATCAATCAATCATGTTTATTTACGTGCCCAGGAACAGCCATAGGCCTGAGTGCTGGCGCACGGGTAGTTACATGAAAAACAAAATACAAGAAACATATAGCAAGAAACCAACAAGCGACAAGACACACACAAATTGAAGTAGTGAAAATGACAGAAATAAAGCACAGGCGGAGCCTGGGTACAGGTAAAAAAATAAAAAAAGAAGATGCCTATGTTGCTCTGCCCGTCGTAAAGGCCACACGACAGGCAGAGCAACAAAGTTTGACAGTAATACAACAAAAACAACGGCAAGAGTGTAGAGACAAATTAAGAAACGAACAAATGACAGTAAATAGTTTCAAACATAGGCAACTATCAGTTGGATAGACACAACCGCAGAGAAATCAAATTCCAGAAAAAAAAGAACGACAGACATATCATAGGTGTTTAACATACTGTATTCAACAGCGTTGTACGGTAAACTGTAAAGGATTTTTGAAAGATGTCAAGGCGTTCAAAGAAGCGGTTGTAACAATTCTGTATTCTGCGCACAGGAGAATGATTGGAGTTGCGCGCAGCGGTCAAGAACGGGCGATGCGACCTGGTGGGCCTTTGTGGTACACTAAACTCTAAACAGTTAAGCAGGTCTGCGCAAGAAAGGTCACCATGAACAATTTTGTGAAGAAATGTAAGGTCTGCACGCATACGTCTGCAGTTCAAGGAAGGGATGGAAGGGACTATGGATAAGTCAGAATCAGGATGAAAACTGTGATTGTGATGACGGTGCTTAAATATGGATAAAAACTTCTTCTGCACACGTTCTATTAATTCACTACTAGATTTGGAGATGCCGTTCCAGGCAACAGAAGCATATTCTAACTGTGGTATACATATTGCATTGTATAGCATTAGAAATGGATCTGGAGAAGAGAATTCCTTTGTAATCCGACACACATTTCCAAGGCTTCGGAGTGCTCGCCGGGTGATGAGCGTAATATGAGGAGAAAAAGAGAGGGTACTGTCGAAAAGCACCCCTAGGTCCCTAATCTCCTCAACCCTTTGCAGAGGAGCTCCCTCAATACTGTAGGAAAACAGCAGACGGTGGGTTTTCCGGCTGTAGGTGACAACCTTTGTTTTAGTGGGGTTTAAAATTAGGAAGTTTTTCCTGCACCAGACCGATAATTCCGACACATCCCTCTGCAAGGCACAGCAGTCCTGAACACCGCTAATGTGCCTAAATAGTTTGACATCATCAGCATAGAGAAGAAAAGAAGAGTTTGTTAACACTGTTGAAACATCATTGATAAAGACAGAAAACAATAATGGACCCAGCACGGAACCCTGGGGTACACCACTTGTTGCAGGGTAAACACTAGACTTTTTGTAGTTAACATCTACATAAAAGGCCCGGTCAAGGAGATAGTTGGACAACAAGGCAACAAGGCTTGCGTCTACACCGGACTTAGCAAGCTTGTTAATTAATAACTGATGGTTCACCACATCAAACGCCTTACTGAGGTCAAAATAAATAACGTCCAACTGGCCGTTTTAATAATAATAATAATAATAATGATAATAATAATAATCGTTTATTAATATGCCCAGGAACAGCCGGAGGGCCTTTGTGCTGGCGCACGAAGAAAAAAACAGTCAATGTAAGATGCCCACACCTCAGAAGTAATGCAATTGAAGGACATCGTTACTGACACGCGCACACAAAAATTACACAGTGTCGTACACCAGAATATACATGCACCCAAAGTTACCAACTAATGTTGGCGAATTGATTAATCGCGATAATTTGCACCAAAATGTCTTGCACGCTTCAAGCTGACTTGGGACTGTTTCATCCAAGTTTCCACTGGGGCCATATTGTCCGGGACCATATTGTCCGAGACCATATTGTCCGGGACCATTTTGACCAGGACCAAATTGTCCGGGACCATTTTGTCCGGCACCATATTGTCCGGAGCCGTATTGTCCGGATACCGTTTTTACTCTGCGCGTTGTCGGCTATGTTTGGTCATAGCCGACGCACTAAACACCCTTTCGCACTAAAAAGGGAATTCGTCGCAAAAAAGGGGAGGACAGTTTGAGCGTAGTGGAAGAAATCGGGGGAGCAGTTGGTTGCATGCACGGCAACTACCGCTGGTATATATTTATAGTGCACCCCGTTTCTGCAGGTATAAAAGGAATACTATTGCCCAATTCTGCTCGCGCACGAAAAAAGCCGACTTTTCTGGCGAAGTGAGCAAACCTGGCGTAAGCACGGCAGCCCTGAGTTTCCCAGAATGAGAACAATGCACAGTCTTCGTGCATGACCACGTGAGGCCGACATTCTTCGAAAAGCAAGGAAAGCTTTCTTGGCGGGCGACGATAGCCCCGAACTTCTCCGAATCAGAAGAATGCGGTTTCTTGTTGAATGACCAACCATCTCGACATCGCCGCTTTACTGGCAGTTACATTAAACTGACGGGGACGTGACATAAATTACCACGTCGCGAATGTTTGTGGAAGAACAAGCCATCGTCATCGCGGTACCGATATTGCGCGTGTTTATCGGCTGAAGGAACTTGATTGTCGCGAGGCACAGATGGACAACAATTTTCTCGTTTAAATATAGCCCAAGAAGCACTGTCGTCTTTAACTGGTCTAAGCCGTTTTAATTTTTCGAGAGTTCGTGTCGGTGGTCCGCGGCGCTTTCTTCCTCTATACGACATGCCCGTAGCACGCGCTCAACGAGGGTCAAATCTGAAGCCCCCTTATTCCAGTGGTTCGTTTTTTTATTGTCGTCGTTGTTGTTTACCGGATCTTTTCTGCACTACAGACATTCCGCTTTTCGATTGTATGCTAACGAGGTCGAACTTTTCCGGAAGCCGCACACGTGTTCGTGACTGCGCTTGCTTTGCTCGAACAGGTGGAACGGGCCTCACTAACTGATACAGCGACCGCAGACTCTAAACATAACGCTGACGGCGAAAGTATTGTCATACAGGCAAAAGAAGCCCATCGCTCTCTTTCTCCGGCGCGCTGCAGCTCCGGCTTTACATCGTCCTCAAGTGGCGGAGGTCACTGACCTCGACGTGCCCTTTGCCAACAAACAGAGCTTTATTCTTTGTCCGCCGGACGCCAGGCCGTTCGGAGTTTGCGGCCTGTATGTGGCTATACGTCAAAATTATTCGATTTTGATTAAACATCACAATTACATGTGGTTGAACTGCTTCGTGTAAAAATGTTGGCGTCGATGTCTAGCTTTTCTAACCATGAAACGGAACACCGGTTTTGAATACCCGCTACTAGTAATCGTACTAACTGTAAGGTTAAACAATTCGCGTTCATAAAATAAATCTTCCAAGAGGAGTAACAAAATCATAATACAGCTTTATAAATGTGTGTATACTTTTATTGGACCACCGATTACGTTGCGAAACTAGCCCATTTTATGCCAGCTTTCTTTTTTTTTTTTGCAACATGCGGTTACATCCCCGCTCGCGAAACCGGCAATCGTATGATTTGCTATCTTTTTTGTTTGCGTCCTCAGTAACGGAAGAAAGACCTTTTAAAGCGTCTTTTAACACTGTTTGGTTGCTTTGATATTTCCATAGCCGTTTTCAAGGCTATAATCTCTGAACCTAGGGTTCAGTGGGTGTTTTCTAAAAGCTTCTATGCGCTTCGTCCTATTATTTTCAGCCTATATAAATGTATACCTTTACGCTATCGTATTTGTGATCTGTAATGTGGCATTACACGGTAATCATTATATAGTACATGGCATTATGTTACTAGACGAATTGCAGCGACTCAGCTTCCAATCTGCTTCATGTGCGAATGTTTGTTTTGTTGTGTGGCTGCATCGTTCCGGCCACTGTGAGTGTGGTTATTAGTGCTTTGATTATTTCTTCGTCAATTCCCACGTTCTTGAAAGCTGTATTGGGCAACATCTAAATTATTAGGCGCCGTCCAGGAAAACAAATTCCATTACGAAATACTAAGATCCGAGTCGCTGCCTGGTGTCATGACAAAATCTCTTTCGGTTATTCTGTAGCGGTCATTTGCAATAATAATCGTCTAGTGGTTACACGCGATAGCGCTGTGGTTTCATAACACCACTGCAAGATTCGCGATCGCGCCCGGAAAGGTCAATCTCGCCAAAAGTTTTTTTTAAGAATTGCTGCACTCGCGTTAGCCCCGCTGGTGATCTTTGTATAGAAAACCTGCTACATGTCTGGAAGCTCATGTAGTTTTGTTCTCGACATCAGTGGGTGCAGTCAACCGTCGGCCTCGCTGGCTGGCTTTCGCGTTCAACGCTGGCTGGCGTTGAACGCGAAAACGCACTGCAGGAAAGCCAACTTACACACTGGGTTCCCACACAGGCACATCCAGATCCTCAAAAAAAAAAAAAACGCTCCCGTGGTCGGGGAGTCGAACCCCTCCTCGCCTTATGAACGCAACGTCTATCTGATTGCGCCATTCCGAGGCGATCAGAGAAGTTGGGATTTTAGACTACTCAGGTTGCGTGGGAGAAAGCTTCGCGTTTTAACCGCCTTTCTCCAAAGGAAGGGGCTGTGATTTTTCTTGGAGCAAAATGACATTGCCTCAAGGTTGTATAGCCAGGGTCTTCAGTCTAGTGTTTTTGAATGGTCTCGTCTGAAATACCTAACTGGCCACCGTTACTCTAATTCAGCTGCGACCGCTTACCAGGGTCGTCGAGGCGTCACCGTTCGACTCAAGGGAACCGCGCGACTTCGCTGAGCGCCGCGAGGGGCGACCTCTCGGAGTCCCCGCATGCAAGTAGAGCGCTTTTCCCGCAATGAATGCGCGCGTGATGCGCTTGGACAGGCGTGAAGGCGGCGTGCGCGCCTCTTCTTTCCGGCGTCCTTGCTCCTCGGCGCCCGTATGCACGGCCGATCATTAGGCGTTATTATTAGCCGTGCACGAGCGGACGACCAGAAAAAGCCCCGCACGCCCATTGTGACGCGCCAAACAAAGGAAAGAACGATTGTTTCGACTTCGCGATTGCGCGACAGTGGACTGGTCTGGAAAGGACTTTATTGAAACAATTCCTGCAGTAGGCCGGAGCCGGGTTACGGCTCCGCCTCGACGTGGCCTGGCGTCGCGCCTTCTTCTGCGACCCTACTCGTCACAAGCCCGTTTTACGGAGCCCGTGCCTTTCGAGCGCGGCGAAGACCTGCTGGATGGCCCATGACTGGTCGGTCTTCCTTGTAGATTCGATGGCTCTCTGGAGTTCCTCCGGATACTCTTCGAAGTGCGCGCCGTCTGGGTCGGCGGCACAGTCCCACATGATGTGCCACCGGTTGGACGGTCCTTTCTTACAAACACTGCACTGGTCACTCGGGTACTCGTCCGGGTACATTCGGTGTAAGGAGGCCGGCGACGTTGTCGACGCCGTTTGGAGTCTTCTTAGATGTATCGCCTCCTCTCGGCCCAGTTCTCGGTGGGGCGGCGGGTACGCTCGTCTGGCCAGACGTAGGGTCTTCAGTGTTTCGCCGTAGCCCCTGGCCCTGTCTTTGGTTTCCGTCCACCACTCCCATTCGGGACGAGTGCCCACGTTGGGGGCGCGGTGTGTCATAGCGCGCGTTTCCCTGTGGGCCGTCTCGTTGTGGTTCGGCGCGTACGGCGAGCAGTTGCCCGCGTGCGCAGGGATCCATCTGACTTCCACTCCTCTTCCGTCTCGAACTCCCGATCTTTCTATAATTCTTGCCGCCTTGCCGCTCACTCGACCTCTTTCCAGGTTGCGGACGGCCTCTTGCGAGTCGCTCAGGATTGTGTCGCAACCTCCTTCAGACATCGCCAGGGCTATGGCGATCTCCTCGGTCTCGGTGGCGTTCTCGCACTTCGCGCTCGCCGACTTGGAAACCCGTCCCGTGCGTGCATTCACAGTCACCAACGCGTATCTTCCTTGCCCGTACTCCGCCGCGTCGACGTACCTCGTCCGCGGGTCCCCGCCGTACTGTTCGATGAGAAACTTCGCTCTCGCCCGTCTTCTCTCTTGGTTGTGCTCCGGGTGCACGTTCCTCGGGACGGGGCTCACCCGCACGTTCTTGCGCACCCTCTCATCGAGTTTCTGGAGGTGTCTTCCTGTGACCCGGTAACCGTAGCCCAGGGTCTCGAGGATGCTTCTGCCCGTCTTGGTCTCCGCCAGCCGCTCTCGCTGCGCTTCCAGTTGCGCCTCGATGATCTCGTCCACCGTGTTGTGGACGCCCAACTGCAACAGTCTCTCGGTGTTCGTAGACTCGCGCAGCCACAGTGCCCTCTTGTACATTCTACGGATCATGGCGTCGATCTTATTTTTGTCGGTCTGCGTCCATGTGTGGTACACCGCCGTGTACGCCACGTGGCTGATCACGAAGGACTGCACCAGCCTTGTGAGCCCTTCTTCACGCATGCCCGCCTTCTTGGTTGACACTCGCTGGATCAACCGCAGGGTACTCGCCGTCTTGGTTGCCAGCTTCTTCAGCAGGTTGTCTTTGCTACCATTGCTGCTGATCAGCATGCCCAGCACTCTGATCTCCGAAACCTCGGGAATTATTTGGCCCGTCTTCGTGATCAGCTCCATGCGATCACACTCTCTCGGGGGCGGCGGCTGCCACCTCGCCTTGCGAGGCGAGTACACCAAGAGCTCGGACTTGGACGGCGAACACTGCAGGCCCGTTCCGTCTAGTCGTTCTTCAATGGCCGAGATCGCCCTCTGCAACCTCATCTCTATACCGGCATCCGTGCCGCCGGTCGTCCACAGGGTAAGGTCATCTGCGTGGATCGTGTATCTCACGCCCTTGACGCTCGAAACCGCTTCGGCGACCTGTATCATCACGATGTTGAACATCAGCGGCGAGATCACCGAGCCTTGAGGCGTGCCCACGCTGCCGACGCGTCGCTCCGGTAACTTGATCTCCCCCGCGTGCAAGGCGATCTTGTGGTCCGACAGAAAGTTTCGGATGTAGTCGTAGCTTCTCTTTCCCATGTTGAGCCGCGACGCCTGCGCCAGGTTGGCCGAGTGCTTCACCCGGTCGAAGGCGCTCTGAAGGTCGAGGCCCAGGATCACCTTGCTGTCCTTCGTCTCGATGATCTCCTTCTTCAGCTGCAACACCGCGTCTTGAGTGCTCAGGCCCCTCCAAAACCCGATCATCGAGTCCGGATACAGTCCCTCTTGTTCGAGGTAGTTTTGCCATCGTTTCGCCAACACGTGCTCGAGGACCTTCCCCACGCACGACGTCAGTGAGATGGGCCTCAGGTTCTCGATTTTCAGCGGCTTGCCCGGTTTCGGAATCAGCACCGTCTTCGCCTTCTTCCATTGGTCCGGCAGCTTGCCGCTTCGCCAACACTGGTTGTAGTATCGCGTCAGCGCCTCGATCGACGGGTCGTCCAGGTTCCTCAGCGCCTTGTTCGAGACCCCGTCGGGTCCCGCCGCTGACCTGGTGTTCAGTTCCTGCAGGGCGGTCACGACCTCGGCCGTCGTGATGTCTCGATCTAAATTGTCGTTGGGAGCTCCCGCATACTCCGGGTGTTGCTCGGTCTTTGTTTCCGGCAGGTATTTGTCACTTAGACGCTTGATCAGCTCGTCTCTGCCGAGGCTCTTCTCGGCCTCGTGCACAGCCTTTCTTGTTTTGACTTTCTCTCTTTTATTCTCTTCTGTTCGCTCACGACTTTGCTGTAGTGGGTCACTGACAGCATTTGCAGACTTGCAGTATACGACGAGCGGTGTAGGCCAATCTTTGCTTCCGCCCCAACGCCTTATCTAGAGGCTGTTCCCCAGGAGTGAGAGGGAAAGAGAAGGAAGGGCTGGGTAGGAACAGGATTGGTTAGGAAGTCATCATCAGCCTATCTACGCCCACTGCAGGGCAAAGGCCTCTCCCATTATTCTCCAATCACCCCGGTACTGTGCCAACTGTGACCAATTTATCCCCGCAAACTTCTTGATCTCATCTGCCCATCTAACTTTCTGCCGCCCCCTGCAACGCTTACCTTCTCTAGGGATCCACTCTGTTACCCTTAATTACCAATGGTCACGGAGCAAGAATTATTCAGGAGGCGCAACAGGGCTTGCTCCGGCGGCGAGATAAAGTAACGGCTCCGGGCACGGCACCGACGCGCCCTCCGTCGCGAGGCGTCAAAGGGAAAAGGCGCGCCGGTTCAAGGTCAGCCAGTGCATATCCGGCTGTCGTCGAGGGCACGCCGCAGACGACGCCGACGAATCACTCGCGCGACTGAACTTTCATTGGAGTCGGTGGAAGAAATTTTCTCGTATCAAACATCGTTGTCGTAAGACGAAGGGGCTTTGATTTTTCTAGAACGCGAAACCTACAAAAAGAAACATGTGGTTGAGAATCTGGGTATGATTAGTCCAGTGATTGGTGGTTCTTGTCCTCTATGCCATTATTCATATTCAGACTGTCCTAACTTCGCCGCCCTACCTGTGCAACGTTAACAGTGCGCGCAAATCTCAGAACCCGCCCGCGGGAGCGGCGAGAGTGAACCACTCGTGGCGGGAAGGCGGTGTCGGCCGACGTCGTCTGCCCCGGGATTCCTTCTAGTGCTTCGTTTCAAGCGCGGTACGGCTTGTAACTGGGAAAGTATTTATTAATAGTTGCTGCTAAAATGCTCAGCACTTCTGTTTATTTATTTTACAGAAAGAAATCTGGCAATTTTCACGATATATTCGATCATATTACGATTTCTGTCCGTCGCGTCCGTAGAACAATTCATGTAAACTATGAGAACGCGCTTGACGTGCCTTCTGTTGTTCTGCTCCGCAAGCTGGATTTCCTCCTCGCCAGACAGTGATATTAACGCGCCGCCCGCCCGCGCTGTCCTAGCCCGGCAGATTCTCCTCCTGAAATACTTCTTTCTCCGTGCCAACGGTTATCTTGCCTTCGCATTACATGCCTTATATACCCACGTCCATTTCTTCTTCTTAATTTCTACTAACATGTCCTTAACACGCGTTTGTTCCCTGACCCACTCCGCTCTCCTCTTGTCCCTTAATGTTACACCTATCATTTTCCGCTCCATTGCCCGCTGAGTCGTTCTCAATTTAAGTTGAACCCTCTTAGTGAGCCTCCAAGTTTCTGCCCCGTAGGTGAGTACCAGTAAGATGCAGGTGTCATACACTTTCTTCTTCAGGGACAATGGTAGGCAGCTATTCATTATCTGAGAATGTCTTCCGTATGCTCGCCACCCCATTCTGATCCTTCTAAGTATCTCTGCCTCATGGTTGGGATCCGGAATCACAACTTGGCCTAAGTAAATATATTCGCTTACCACTTCCACTACTTCGCCCCCTATCCCAAACTGCTGTGCTGTCCCCAGGTTATTATTGATCATTACTTTAGTTTTCTGCATATTAATTTTCAGGCCCACGGTTCTACTCTGTTCGTCCAGTGCGGAGAGCATGCTTTGCAATTCGTCCCCCGAGTTACTTAGCAGGCAACGTCATCAGCAAATCTGAGGTTACTGAGGTATTCTCCATTAACCCTTACTCCCACCTGTTCCCAATCCAACGTTCTGAATACTTCTTGTAAACATGCTGTGAATAACATTGGAGAGATTGTGTCTCCTTGTCTGACACCATTCCTTATAGGTATTTTACAGCTCTCCTTATGGAGGATGATGGTAGCTGTGGACCCATTGTAGGTATCCTCTAGTATCTCATCTACCCCCTGGTTCCGTAATGCCTGAATGACTGCTAGGCTTTCGACCGAGTCATATGCTTTCTCATAATCTATGAAGGCTATATATAGGGGTTGAATATACTCCGCGCATTTTTCTATCACCTGATTGATCGTGTGAATAGGGTTCATTGTTGAAAAGCCTTTACGAAACCCTGCTTGTCCATTAGGTTGCATAAATTCTGTTAGCGATTACCTTTGAAGTACCTTGTAGACAACTGACAGTAAGCTGACCCGCCTGTAATTTTTCAAGTCCTTCATGTCACCTTTCTTATGGATTAGGATGATGTTCGCGTTCTTCCAAGATTCCGGTACACTTGCGGTCATTAGGCATTGCGTATACAGGTTTGCCAGTTTTTCAAGTACTATTTCTCCGCCATCCTTCAAGAGGTCTGCTGTTATCTGATCCTCACCAGGTGCTTTGCCATCTTTCATTTCTTTCAAAGCCTTCCTTACTTCTTCAGTCGTTACTGGTGAGATGTCTATCTCCTCTGAACTACTGTCTCGTTCGGCATTATCCTGGATGTCTCGGCTACTGTACAGATCCCTATAGAACTCCTCGGCCACTGTGACTATTTTATCCCTATTTGTGATGACATTGCCTTGCTTATCCTTAAGTGCATACATCTGATTTTTCCCCACGCCAAAACGCCTCTTCACTGCTTTCAGGCTACCTCCGTTCTTTACAGCGTATTCGATCCTCTCCATATTATACTTCAGTATGTCAGCTGTCTTACGCTTATTAACTTCGAAAGCACCGCTAGTTCTATTCTGTCAGCTGGGGTGGAGATTGTCATGGTTTGCCATTTCCTAATTAGATCTTTCGTCTCCTGGGAGAGTTTACCAGTATCCTGTCTAGCCATAGTGCCCCCGACTTCTACTGCATGCACACTCCGTGATAATGTGTAAGGTTGTCGCTGGCTTCCTGTGTCTTAAGCTCGGCTTCCTCGGTAAGAGCTGAATATCGTTTCTGCAGCGCGATCCTGAATTCTACTACTTTACGTCTTACTGTTAGCTCATTAATCGGCTTCTTTCGTACTAGCTTGTTACGGTCCCTCCTCAAATCTAACCTAATTCGAGATCTTATCATACCGTGGTCACTACACCTTACCCTTCCGAGCACTTCCACATCCTTCACGACGCCAGGGTTATCGCATAATATAAAGTCTATTTCATTTTTATGGTACCCATTCGGGCTCCTCCACGTCCACTTACGGCTCTCCCGTTAACAGAAGAAGGTATTCATTATGCGTAGCTTATTCCGTTCTGCAAACTCAACTAGTAGGTCCCCCCTGCTATTTCAACGCCCCAGACCATAGTTCCCAGCTGCCTTGTATCCAGCCTGATTCTTGCCTACCGTACTTTAGCATTGAAATCTCCCATAACTACTGTATACTGTGTTTTTACTTTAGCCATTGCCGATTCCACACCTTCATAGAAGCGTTCCACTACCTGGTCGTCGTGGCTGGATGTAAGGGCATAGCCCTGTACCACCTTGAGCTTGTACCTCTTATTGAGCCTAATTACAAGACCTGCTGCCCTTTCGTTAATGCTATAGTATTCTTCTATGTTGCCAGCTATGCTTTTATTGACTAGAAATCCCACTCCCAGTTCTCTTCTGTCCTCTAGACCATGGTAACATAGGTCGTGTCCATTTTTCAGCACCGTAAAGGCTTCATCTGTCCTCCTAACCTCACTAAGCCCTATTACATCCCATTTAATGCCCTTTAATTCCTCGAACAACACCTCTAGACTCGCTTCACTAGATAAGGTTCTCGTGCTAAACGTTACCAGGTTCAGATTGTAATGGCGGCCTGTCCGGGTACAAGTATTCTTCGCACCCTCTGCTGCGTCACAGGTCTGACCGCCGCCGTGGTCAGTTGCTTCGCAGCCACTGGAGACTGAGGGCCGTGGGTTAATTGGCGTATTCATGGGAAGTTGTGGCTGTTACTACACCAGGGTGGCCAGTCCTGCTCTGGTGAGGGAGTGCGTTACCGGCAATGGTCGCCGGGGTCAGGCCACACCCCAACATTAGAATAAATATTGTTATTTTTTCAATGTGACTTCTCTATCGTACAGTTAACCTTATAGCAAGGAACCTTTTCTCTCTCTCTCTCTCTCTCTATATATATATATATATGTATATATATATATATATATATATATATATATCGTGATTTTTTTTTCATAATGTGAGCAAAAAGTGGGAACGAAGCATAGAACCCCACACGCTAGGCTGCAAGACAATTTCAGACTTTTCTCCAAAGCCGCCATTTGTTTTACGGTGCTGCTTCGTGCGCGTCCTCAGGCGGAGGGAGTCTTGCAGTGGCCGGAAGAGTCCTCATGCCGGCCTCTCCGAGGTCCCTCCACGACAATTTGAAGCTCTCCTTTGCCAACGCTACAGCAGCCCACTCTCCTCAGAACATTCGCAGCGCCGGCCCTCTTCCTCCTGCGCCCTCCTCACTCGGACCCCTTCAGCAAGTGCCTTCTTACTTTCCCTCCAGTCGAAGGGCGTATCCGCCACCAGGCTCAAGCTCCTAAGGACTTCCTTAATTTGACGAATGGACTGCCGCCGGCTATGGGTTGTAAAAAACTGTCGCCGCAAGCTCCTCACATCCCAAACAACAAGAACCCAAAAATTAAAAGAAAAGTGATACGTGGGGGTTTCAGAGACCGAACAAGGGCGACCCAATATTCCATTCAGATATATTTCTTTTTCGGTCATTAAACAACGAACAGGTATGTGGGCGTTCTGTATCGCCAAATGTCGTACACCCAAACCGAGGTGGACCTCCGGAATCCCTATCTTGCCGTTCCCTCGACCTCTCGAAAACCGAAGCCAGGCTTCGCTCGCTAACAACGTTGAGACCCATGGTGCCATTTGGCGTGGTTGAAACCGGCCAGCGCAGGGAGGGTACACAGACCACGGGATCGAATGCACCCCGCGTCTCCTGTTTCGAGCGCAGGAAGGCATCAAGACGACCAGGCTGCCCTAGAGCGCTCATTAGGCGAAAAGTATTTCGTCCCAGGGGTTTAGGGAGAGGCGCACGACCGGACGCCTGCATTCCCGCGTGCTTCGCACTGGTCACGAGGCTCTGCTTACACGCAAGTTTCGCGTTGCCCGCGGTTGCTCCGAGCTCCGTGTGTGCTGAGCCAGGTCTGCGATCTTACCTGTGTGCACGGAGACGGGAGCCGAACTTGGGCAAACAAGGGCGGAAGACGCGCAGTTCGTATTTCCGCGGGTTCGCTCCGTTCGTTTCCCGCGCAGCTTAAAAAATTCAATCCCGTGGCCCTTGGCGAAATGTCGTTAGAGAAAATGGAAGAATCGAGTCGTCCACTCGTATGCAGTAATGTCCATTTCGTCCGGGCATTTTTTTTTTTTTTATTCGCCGGGCATAAGCCTTACAAGCTGTATACTTGTGTTGGAGGGGGAGGCCAAGGTTGTTCTTTCAAAATAACGCTCGTGATAGCACAGAAGCAAAGAGCGACCATATCCTCCCTAAAGTCTTCGGCGCAACAACCTGCTCCCGTCTACTACAACGATAGTAGATGCTTGTTTTTGCATTCCTCTGCCGCTGTATGCGTACAACGAGTACTCGATTATTTAAGCAGAGGGTAGATTGGCCGGAATGCTTGCGGACGACACAAACACAGAGGGAAATCACTGTGACATGCGTGTTTAGTCCACCACCCCCTCCTTGCCCCCTCCTCTTTCAAGTTTGGTTATTTTGCTTAGCTTTTGCTCAGTGAGCAGATGAAAGTGGAAGAAGTGGCTTATTGCTGCGTGGCTCATACTGCCAACAGACGTGGTCCTGTGAAAAGTGAAGCCTCAGGTCCAGAAACCTCAAAGTGTTTTTTCTCCGGTATTTCGTGCGTCCACTTCAATGGGTGAAAACACCTCTCGAATACTCCTAACACCTCTGCAACGTTCTTGCCACCGGAGACCCCCACGCCATCCATGAACACTACGAAATCGTCGACGTAACGGAAAACCTTAAGTACACTTGAGGGCCCCAATTCACCGGCTACCTTGCGCCCTAGGCTGGCCAAATACAAATCACTGAGAACAGGGGCTGTACGAGAACCTATGCACACGCCGTTCGTTTGTAGGTACAATTCTCCTTCCCACTTCGCGAATTTAGAAACCAAGTACACGGACAGAAGGTTGAGGAAGCCTCTTGCTGCTACTCCTAATTTATCTTGGAACGGAACCACCCCATAGCTGTCAATTTCTGCTTTAACGCAAGTCATCAATCCTGCATGCGTCCTGTGTGCCTCAACTTAAGTCTTTGTTTCTGTTGCACTGTATCGTTAAGATGAATCACCAACTAGCCCAATACTACACGCTGTGAAAACGCACCAACCATAAAGCACCAAAGCCGTCTCCCGAATAATTTCGGCACCTTCCACACAGCCATTAGCGCCACTCTTGCCGCGAGGGGGCATCGGCTGCGTTGCACTGCCGCGCAGCCGCAGTGGCGCTTCCGCCGCGACCCCTGCAGCAGCCTGCCGAAAGCAGTCGCTCGACCAAATGAGCTGCCAGGAAGGCCGCTTCGCTCATCGCAGAACACACCGTCCGCTGCGCCAGCGCACGGGTTGGCAGAAATAAATAAGTCCATTGTTCCCACGCTGCCCTGCCAAGGCTTTTGCGGTGGTCCAAGGCGGAGCGTAAATGCCATCAGCGCTGAATGAACTCGGGCGCGTCGCTGTCAGCGGCTCCTTATATCTCCGGGGAAACCTTGCTCGCAACAAGTTGGCCCTGGCTAATCACGCGCTCTCGCGTACACGCGCGCGCAATTGTATGCACATGGGAGAAGAAGAAAAAAAAGAAAGACGCCAACCTCGAAAACAAATCGCTCTCCGCGACCCTCCGGGGAACAGTTTCGAGAGCGGCACCTTCGTGAAATTACGTATACGCGTAAGGGATAGCACGGGGAGAGCCAAGTTAAACAACTTTCCTCGAGAGCTCGACCGCAAAAGGAAGAAACTTGATAAAGGCGAACGAGAAACGGGCGGCCGTAATGCTTTAATAGCCAGCATATATGCGTGCGCCGTTCGTGTACCCGCAGCATCTTATGCGAGCCAATGGTCGTATTGTCGTTGTCGCTGAAGGAGAATGACCCAGTGTGGCGTAGCCTGCAGCGTGCCGACATGCGAAGGGTCGAGCAAGCATGCTTCACGGCTCTCCATTAATTCAAGGCAGGGAAAATGATACAGAAGAGGTGGAAACTCAGTGACCTTGCGTTATGCGTTATAAGGCAGAGAAATTTCTTTT
This sequence comes from Haemaphysalis longicornis, assembly GCF_048455015.1. Classification (NCBI taxonomy): domain Eukaryota; kingdom Metazoa; phylum Arthropoda; class Arachnida; order Ixodida; family Ixodidae; genus Haemaphysalis; species Haemaphysalis longicornis. Next base: position 3,001,618 of record NW_027526460.1, read on the forward strand.
AATGGCAGCATTTTTATGAGCGCCCTACTAAGCGTCTGTACTTCAATGGTAAAGTAGGTGAGAAGACCTCGGGATTTAAGCCTCTTTTTTTCGGGCTAGTGGAAGGGGAGGCAACAATTGCGGTAGTTTTATTCGTATTTTTTGTGTATAACTTCTTTTTCTCTGGTAAACATAACCTCTCGTTCCATTACAAACTTCTCTCTAGTTTATAGTACCAGTGAAGTCCCCAGCAGTTAACGGTTTGCTGCCGGAGTTTTTGCAAACCAAAAGGCGCGCATGTGCTTAATCACATGAAGCGATGTTTACGAGCGACAGCAACACGCGACAAGATGGCGCTGTCACCGGTGCCCTATTTTTGATGCGCCTTTCACTTCTGTTCCCATGCAAGCCTCGCTTGTCACCCGAAGGCAGAAATCCTCCTCTGTACTTCTTGCGATTGCTGTATGCTGGCCACCCTACCGAACGTCACCGCTCAATCATTAGCAAGCAAGGTTTCTGCTGTTACTCTTCCGGAGTTTTTAATAGTTTTGATTGATTTATTGATTTCGGTGTGCCGGCCACTCCGCCATCTCAGTAGCTACTGTACTCACCACGTCACTCGCTGGTGAAGTAAGGCAATTCCGCTGCAAATAAACGAAATCCGTAAGCAAGCAAGCGAAATTTCGGCTCTTTGTTAGTTGGTTCCTCCCGGAGCATCTCTCTCTCTCTCTCTCTCTCTCTCTCTCTCTCTCTCTCTCTCTCTCTCTCTCTCTCTCTCTCTCTCTCTCTCTCTCTCTCTCTCTCTCTCTCTCTCTCTCTCTCTCTCTCTCTCTCTCTCTCTCTCTCTCTCTCTCTCTCTCTCTCTCTCTCTCTCTCTCAAGAGGCTCATTAGCGCTCTTCGCGGCTACGTAGCGTTTCTTTACATCGGCAGCTGAGAAAGGTTCACTCCGCTTTCCTCCACTGCCGTGCCGCGATGACGTAATGCGGAAGTTGCGCCTCATAAACGGGCTACTCTGTTTGCGTTTCCATCGGCGGAGGCGGCGGCGGTGGCCGTGTATATGAATGCAGCGCCTGCTCAACGTCCCCCAGGCTGCTTTATTTGGCAGCGATTGTTAGGGGTCTCTAAAGGATTACAGCCGAGATAAGGCCTCGGCCGATAGGCGCCCTTCATCTCCTCGACCTCTAGCGAGGACGGGGTGTCGCAGTAGCGTAAACAAAGCGCCAGGCACGCGCGCACGGGCAGGAAGGAGACGCGAAAGAAAGTAATCGGCCCTCCCTCGGCGTCGCCTCGCGCTGAGGGAGACTCGCACGCGCGCGCTGCACGCCAGCGAGTCCGCGCGGCTCGCTGTGCGTGCGCTCCCTTCTTGACGCGACCTGAAGCGGAAAACAGCTTGCAACTGCTTTGTGGCGGCCTCAATAAACACGCACCGGGGTCGACCCCAAACCCGGCGCTGTGCACAGTGCACCACGACGGTGCGCACCGGCACGGAGCCTTGATCGAGGACAGAGAGAGCGGTTCTACACTATAGCGCCATATCTTGGGCTACGAGCGCAACTCATGAAAGCGTTGACAAGTGCCAAGAAGCAACTCAATATGACCCAGCGCTGCTACAAACTGACACTTATTGAAAGCCAACGCACCCCTCACACTTGCGCGACAACGTTCCCATACAAAGCAGCCACCTACGAGCTGTTTCTTGTCCTCGGAGAGCCATGTCAGCGCGATCGTCACGGCCATGCCTCTCCGCTGCGGCAAAGCATGTAGGACCTTCATGGTCTAGGCACTCCAGTGACTGCGCGTGATACCTTACTCGAACAAAACGAATGCAAGGCTCCGATGTTTACTCCCACTTGGTGGCCATGCAGACTTCTTTGCAGTCAGCGAAATTACCGCATACCACAATGTTTGTGTGCTCATATGCAACTCTGTCCGTTATTAGCGCCAGTTAACCCCGCCGCATTGCTGTCGGATGAATTCGCAGGCAACTCATTCTTGTCAACAACAAATTACAGCCGTTACCGCCTTCACACGAGTGCGTCGACGCGCCGTCGCTGCAGCAGACGGCGAAGTAAGCCGTTTCCTCGGCCTCGTTCGCGATGCATCTCGGGATTGCAGCACCCCGGCGCTCCATCGACCCTCTCGGTGCGCGACGGGGCAACCAGCCGCGACGGTGCGCCCCGGTTTATCGAGGACAGATGGTGAGCTCCGGTGCGATTTATCGAAGATGCTATTACTCAACCTTCTTTAGTCAGCGCTCAGAGGGTGACTTATGGTGGACTAGTCTTACATGCATGCATACATACATACATACATACATACATACATACATACATACATACACGTGTGTACGTGTGCATGTGCGCGTGAAATTGATCGAATAGGCGATCTAATTTGAAATCGATCAAATGAAAGGAAAAAGGGGGGAAAAGGCTCAGCCGATAAGTGCCTCTCGGGTTGAGGGTGCCTCAGTCAAAACTGAGTCGAGGAGGAGGGGTAGCCAGAAAAGGGGGCGTAAACAGAGAGGAAAAAAATATGGTGTATTATGAGCCGCGCAGCACTGGCAGCATCACAGCCGGTGTTCAAGTAAATGACTGTTCAATGGCGTCTTCTAATTCAAAGAATTGTAGCCATGTGCGCAGGGGAAAAACAGCGGAAAGGTGAAGATGGCCTGACTGGGGATGTAGATGAGTCTTACAGTGAAGCAATTTAAGTAGTGACCTTTCGGCAAGGAGAGGAGGAGGAGGAAGAGCTGTGTCCGTATTGTGGTTAGGGATATGCGTGGCGTGTGGCCAGGGATGTCAGTTCCTCAGAAGGAAAAGCCGCCGAAAAGTCGCCACCTTAAAGTGAATGTTTGAAAAGGTGCCAGAAAAGTCGCCATTTTCAGCAAGGCGATGCTAGGAAGTACTTTTTTATTACCTTCGCGGAAAAAAATGCAGAAATTACAAGTAGAAAATCGTATAACAAATTTCATTCGTTTGCTGTGGTGCGAGAAAGGACAACGGTGGACTATACTGTCGGCAAAAAAGCTAAAACATGCCAGCTTAAGTAAAACATTCAAGGAATAAGAAGGACTTAAAACGGGCATTCGCTGCGCACCATGTTTGACCACTTTCGCTGCCCCTTCGCATTCCCGTGCGTATGATCATCACCATCATCAGCCTTAAAAGTTGGTGTGCAGTGGGCGTAGACACGCCCACTGCACACCAACTTTTAACGAATGATCAATGCGTCATGACACGTATGGTGGAACTGAAAAAAAGGCATTGTTTTAAGGTCTGATTGGTGTAAAATATTTCATGGAAAACACATAGGAGGGATATCATACGACGGGTTGCAAGATCAGGCAGTTGTAATATTTGTTTCAGTTTAGTGACACTCAATGACCGGGAATGATCAGAATAAATGAAACTAGCGGCCCGATTTTGGGCAGCTTCAAGGGTGGAGACGAAGATTGGCGGAATGCGGATCCCATACAGAAGAGGCGCGCTATTCGATCTTCGGACGGACAACTGTTTTGTAGAGCACCAGTTTTAATGAAGTGGGAGCTCGAGAGAAATTACGTCGGAGGAAGCCGAGCATGCGGTTCGCATTATCGCTAATATATTCAATGTGCGGGTGCCACGAAGGGTTATCTGAAATCTGAACGCCAAGGTATTTGTAGGTGGTGACCGATGAAAGAGGGGAGCCGTTAAGGAAATATGTGTTCACAGGGGTGTGCTTGGTTGTTCGCGTTAACCTCGTATACTTGCACTTGTCGACGTTTAGTTTCATTGGTCAGGTGTTGCACCTGGCTGAAATTGTGTTAAGGTCGCTTTGAAGTTTGTTCTGTCCCGTTTGTTCAGTTTTTGCTGAAGTAGTCTGAAAGGTCATGTAAGGCACTTTTTGGGAAAGTGCGGTGTTGGATGGGTCAGGTAATATATGAAATCACCAACGCTCAAAGAAGCCAGAAAGTAGCCAAGTAGCCACACTGAAATTTACGTCGCCACGAGTCTCGAAAAGTCGCCATTTTGGCGATAAATCGCCACACCTGGCAACTCTGCACGTGACACAGTGTCGTACGCCGAATCCCCTCCGAAATTTTCGGATTGAAGCTGGGCGGTGCATGGACAAGGCCTCTGACTCTTCCATCATCAGCTAACGGCTACCGACAATTCTTTTTCGGACGCAAGCGATGCAGGCACCGAAGCCCATGCGGCTACTATGTCTGCTCTCACCGGGACGATCATTTTGCGGTGTCGTTAAAGAAAAACACGAAGACAATAATCGGAGATAATGCAGACTGGGACTCCTGCATGCGAAGTTTGTTGTTTCCTTTTTTATTTTGAATTGTTTTTTTGTTAACTTTTTCCTCCTTGTTATGTATGTTCCCATTCCTTTGTGTTTTCGTGGGTACGGCTGCACCCGAAATTAAATGCGGCGAAAGCCGCTGGCATGGCCGGGAGGCCCAGTAGGGCTCCTCTACGAGCCCTCAGCTGGAAAGAGATCGCGAGCCTCCCCTCAATCCTCTCGGTTCGTGAGTTGCTAGGGTATACAGGTAGCGCATAAGATCATAATTAACTGCGACCTCAAATCCGTGCACACTGATGTGTCGGTCGCATGCAGTTACACACCGCCTCAATGATATAAAATCATTCGGCTCGCTGAAACTTCCCTAATCGAGTGCTTGCAACTCGTGTCTCACACTCCTAGCCGTCTGTTATCGCGGCTATTATCAGAAAGGGTACGCGGAGCGAGGGCATGCCAAGGACCACGTCAGATTCCCCGCCGAACTGAGCAGGGAAATTCTCCGAGTAGAGGGCAGCCCCCGTCCACGCCTGCGGTTTGCGAGCGACAACAAAACGAAAGGGGGCATTCGTGCCACAGGCCTGGGCGTACGGGGAGCCCTAAGGGCGAACGCTTGCTCACGGGATGCGGGCCTGTTTCCGGGGTGGCTCGATTCCGTTTGTGTTGCGCGGAAATCACTTCCGCTTCCGGCGGCTGGTGCGAGTGGTGTGCGGCAGGGAAGCGGGACGCCACAGGCAGCACTGACTGCAGCACGCGGGCTTCCCCACTGGACGGCGAAGCATCGAACGGCGCCTCGGAGGCTCGGGCCGACGGCGCTGGAACTCGCAGAGCCATCTGTGGAAGCCCCGACGAACGTCTCGATGGGGCGCAGCACTCGCTCATTCAATTTTTGGGGGGGCCCGGTGTGTGGCACGTTGCGTGCCCTTAGCGTAGCAGTGCCATCCTGCGAGTCCCTGAGGCACACCTTTCGGGTTGCGCTCGTAGCCGGGCGCGTCAGCACCAATCTTCTTGAGCAGCCGCGGGCTTGCCGGTAGCACCGCCGTCCCCTTTACACACCCCCCTTACTCATGGCGTGAAATAAGCATATACAACTGTCATCTATAACGCAAGTAGAGCGTCTTAAGTGTCTTTTTTTCACTATAACTCACTGCGACAATGTGTATCTGAGCTATCGGCCTTCTCAAATGGTGAAATACGAGCCACCAACACTCGCAAGCAAGTCTGCTTTGATATTGCAAAGAATTCTGGTGGTTGAAAAAAACGCGAAGCAGGAGAAGGAAGATCGCTAGGCACAGCACAAGCGGGAAAATCTCGCGGCAAGTGGAGAGCCCTCGTTAAAACCTACCAGGGCGATTGCAGGCAGTCGAAGAACGTGTGTGGGCGCGCAGACGCACACCCGTGGAGCTGCGTGGTATACATATGGATACGAAACCACTCAAACAACCCGAGACACCACTAATCAACGCGACTGCAGATTTGGTTGTTTGCTTGGTTGTTTGTTTTTTTACAATGGCTTGGAGACGCAGCCGTGTTATTTGACTGCGCGAACAGCACTGAGCTGTTTGCTGTGACGAAAGAGTCACGTGATTTTACCTCTATTTTTCAGCGAAGGAAACTCCCAAGCGTCGTTCCCAAAAACCTTCGCCAGAACAGTACAGGTGCGTGCAAGCTAGGTTCTTTCACGCTGACTGCGATAAATCCGTAATAAATTCCTCCCTTATTCCCCTTTTTTTCTGCGCTCGTTGACCGCAAGAAGGGATTGTGGCTGCCGGGATGCGAAGCTGTATCTCCCGCGGCACCCAGTGTATGGGCGCGGATTGAACGAAACGACGGAATGACGCAATTTATCCAGAACGTTGCTCCTCGCTCAGAGAACATAAAAGAGGGCGAACGGACGGACGGACGGACCAGCCCCCGTATGCAGATGTACATAACCTCGCGGAAAAAGTGAAGCGAAGCTTGTTCACCACGTTGAGGTACTCCGCTTCATAACGTTTTTTTTTTTTTGTTTATTTTTTTTTTCGGCGCGCTTGCAAACATTTCGTAGCCTATCTTCGATCCTGGTTCTTCCGTTTCCAAAAGATGTGTCGGCAAGGAGCACCGACGTTGGCTATGCTCACTGCGCGTGCGATTATGCCTGCATCGCTTGCCATTGAGAATGTTCCAGTGGCCTTCACTGCAAACTCCGTGGTGCCCTGTTCACGGGAACCCAGACGCTGCTCTCGCCGCCTGGCCCCTGGTGAGCAGCCATAGCTGTTCCTCAGGGGCGGGGCTGGACAGCAATATCCTCCGTCTCTCGTTAGAGGCTAGGTAGGTGGGCATGCATAGCGCGAGCGCTCGGTCGCCGCGGTCCGAGCGCAACAAGTGCGGTTGGACGGCACCAGATGCGCGCGCTGCTCGGTGAAAGCGTATCATTCACGCTGCAGCGCCTCGGTGACGGAGAAAAGAACAATGACGAGGAGAAAAGAAAGGTCAGCCGGCGACAAAGGCGTTTTGCACAGGCGTTGTTCTGTTCGGGTTGCGGCAAAAATACTTGCTACAAGTTGCAACACCTGCGAAGCCAGCAGTCCCGGGGGGGATGCCTAAGTGAGGATAGAGATTCAAATGGGCTCCCAGCTGTTGGGTGCGCGCGTACGCGGACATGCGAGCGAGCGAGCGAGAGATAGACTGTGCGCGCGCATTGGTCCGACGCGGTGGTCCAGTGGCTAAGTTGTGCTGCGAAGCCCCACTTCACGGGTTTGATCCTTGGCCGCTGCGGATCTGTTCCTTGCCGAGGAGCAGAACAAACTCACCCTTGGATGGAGCGATTTCGGGGCACGTTCAATAAATGCTGGCGGTACAGGTTAATCCGTAGCCCCTACGGAAGCCACAGCCCAGGCCTCCGTATAAATCATCCACGCATGAAATTACCCTTCTATTTTCGCCTCCGACCTTTGTTCTCTGTCTCTTTCAGATTTTTTTTTTTTTTGAGGTGCCGGAGAAGCAGTTGTGCCGGATCAGTCGTATACGGCTTGATACGAAAAATTCCTCGCGAGAACCAAGTCGGTTTTACCGGGCGGTGAGCAGCAGCTCCTTGAAGCATGCCTGAAATGGATGGTCGTTAGAGTGAGTGAAGCAAGCGCGCCGCGACCAGGCAATGCCAATGCTTCCAATACGCCGGTGCCCCATTCAAGTGCACGTGACTTTTCTCAAGAGGCTGCACGACGCACGGACTTGTGCGCAAGAGCTTGAACCCTGCGCCTACAACGCGGTATCGACCGAGTTCAATGCCTGTAGGAGTGCGTTACGCTTTTTTTGGGGGGGGCGCAAAACGTATCATACGGGCGAATTATGGACAGAAAAACTCAAGAATGAGCGCACGGCTAAGCGCAGACAGCTCGCGTGGTCGTCGTCAATCCAACCGTCACAGCACGTGTGTTTCCTTTCTTCGCGGCGACAACTTGGGCAAATTCTAGGAGACGACAGGCTTACGGAATGAGCAGACCAAGCGTTGTGTCCTCCTGTGTAACCGTGTGTGGGTTTTTGCTGCTAGACGAGACGTACAACTCCGCGCTGTCGCCGGGAATACTTAACGAGCGCCCACAACCCTTTTCTTCAGTCGTCGGCAGCAAGTCACTATCCGCCAAGTCCAGACTGGCACACTCTTAACCCCATTTCTGCTGCAGCGTTTCCGTAGACCCCAAAACGCCGATTTATCCCGTCACAGCTTGGGCTCGTGTGATACGTGCTTAGTTCGAGCGGACCTGGAGCACCTGCTTTGGGCCTGTCCGCTCTACTCGCTGCCCCGGACTCGAGCCTTGGCCACTCTGCGGCCCGAGGTACGCCCGACCTCCCTGCGAGCTTGGGCCTGCCCGGACTCATCTACCCCAGCTGCGACCGCCGTCGAGCTCGGCGCTGGACGAGTTCCTTCTGGCTCCAGCTGCTCCGCCCATTGGCGCCTGGCTCCTCGCCCTCGGGCGTACCGACTGAGGGGACACCGGAAGACCTCCGCAATGGACAATGGCGCCGTGGTCCCCCGATCCGCAACTGCCCAGGACCTCGTTTCTTCCTTTTTGATCCCCTTCAGGGTTTTTTTTATTATTATTTCACAGCAGCCCCCCCTCCCCCCAGGGGCAATTTAAGTGAAATAAAGACGTGAAACAACATCAACTATGACAAGCGCTTTATTGTACTCCCGGGAAAACGAAGAGCGCGAAGTAGAGAAAAGCTGCTCCAGCGTTTACACGTGTTGCATGCTCACGCAGCCCTGCCTCATCCTTACAAAGCCCGCTTGCCTCTATCGAGCCTAGCTTCTCCCATCTCAAGTTTGAGCAAAAGCCAACGAAGTGTGGCGATTGCTTCCTTGGACACGGTCGAGCCAAAATGTCTCCTGGATTCTCGCCACGACACGCCAGCCTGCGGTGGCGCCATCATGCTCGTGTTCAGAGTCCCGCTCGGGAGTGTCGTCGTTGTGACATGCAATAATGTAGCCAATTTTATGAGTTCTGTCGGTGCTGCTGCTCGTTGTCCCGAGCCAGGAGTGCCGTGCTTACTACTCCTTTTATTCCTGCCTGACCAGTTGAAAGCGGGTAAGCCGAATGGCTTCAGGTGCGGAGCTCGTGACGCAACCAAGGGGAACAAGGGTCACGCGCAAAGGAGCAGATAGGAAAGCGCAAGAGGAAGGGAGCAGGCCGAACCTGTCGTCGTCTCTCTTCCCACGCCCCTCAAGCATTAGCGCTGCCTAGCTCTCGAAGTACGCAACCGGTGGATCGAGACGAACACAAACTGCGCAAAGTGCGGACTCCGTCAACACCTCCTAGGTGCAAAGGAAGTATTCACGCACAGTTTCGTCGCAGTACGTGAGTTCTTGCGCGATGACTGCACAGCTGAGATATTGCTAGTCACCCAAGTGACGAACTGCATTGTCGATCACCCCACAAAGAAAAGAAGCTCGTGCGGTGAAGCAGTCTGTAGGCTTTTCTCTTCTCTTGAAGGTGTTGGGTCGTGGGCAAGCTTCACGCCAGGCACGAAGTGAACGCGCTCTTTTAGAAAAGCCAGACCACTGGAAAGTCGTCCCGTCACTGCCGAGGACAGCCCAGGCCTCAGCGCTGCGCCTGTAACGCGAAACTAACCCGGTAATCACTGCTTTTCTATGGTATGCCGCCGTGGCGGTGAAAATACAGCGCGAGGAGCCATATCGGAAAGCTAAGAAGCAAGATAAAGCTGCGCGAGAAGCTAGCCGGGCCTTTTGTATCGAGGTGGTGATGCTTCCCTCCAGCTGCTGCGGCCGCACAAGCAGCGACCAGTTGTGAGCCCATTCCTACGTGATGAGTGTACCGCCGAACGTGGACGTGTGGAAACAAAACGGCAGGAGAGAGAAACGGAAAGCATAAAAGTGACCGTCCACTTGAATCGTTGCACCCGCGCTGCCACGCTGGCTAGCGAGAGTGCGTGATGTAAAGGTTTAATAAAGAATGTTCAAACGAGAGCGACGCCGGCGAAGAGAAAAACTGAACCGCGTGCGCAGCGAAAACGTATATAGATGACGTGCATTCGTGTGCTAGTTGCTCATTCACGAAAAACGTGTGTCGTTTTGTTTAGTTGGCGCGTATTTCTTATTCTTAGAACTAACGCCAAAAGGACCCACGACCCTAAGAAGATTGCACTATACAACGCCGCCAATACAAGACCACAAGGTTAGGATTCCCCTACTTATTCGACAGAACCTCAGGGTAAGGCCACTACCATGCCACATGCACCCAATTTACAATCAAGCTCGCCGAATCGCACGAGCGAGGGTCATGGACATAAAATATGGGTGAAACCCGACTACAAGGTACACTGACGCGTCTCCACATCTCCAGCGGCCAGCCCACGCGGTATGCGTCACCAATTCAACAGGGCAAGAAATGACCTGCCTCACCGTCTGTACAACGCAGACGGAAACCGCAGAGGAAGTGGCTATTGCTCTAGCCGCAACGACCAGCGAGGACGCAATCACAGTGCTTACGGATTCGCAAGCAGCGTGCCGCAGCTATCTACGGGGACGAATCTCCAAAACAGCCCTCCGCATCCTCGAAACCAAGGGTCAGCTACCCGAAATAGAAATCGTCTGGGTACCCGGACACACATCCCTCGCCGGTAATGAGGCGGCCCATGCCGCTGCCCGCGCGCACGTACAGTGGGACATTATCTACGAGGGACAAACATCGCCTGCCGCTCCCAAAACAGAACCTCTCGTAAAATATGGAGATATTCTGGCCCACTATCGCCAAAGCAGAAGAATATTCCCGGCTCCACATCCCCAGTTATCAAGACAAGAATTGACCCGCCTGAGAAGAATACAAGCCAACTCATATCCTCATCGCACCCTTCTCCACGCCATCTACCCCACCATATACCCGGCCACCTGCAATTTCTGCCCCTTGCCCGGCACCTTATACCACCAAGTATGGGAGTGCGGACAAACCCCAGGCCTACCCCCCAAGCCTTCCCCCTCTTACCAGCAGTGGGTGGCCTGCCTGAAAAGTCCCGACCCTGGGACCCAGCGCATGCTGGTGAAGAGGGCCTGGACTGCCAGCCAAGGCCAGGGCATCCTGGACTATAGGGACGCCCCCCACCGGGCGGGTGCCCTAACAGCAGCACCAGCGCTGGTGGAATAAACATTTATTCCTCCTCCTCCTTAGAAGTGGTAGTTTTTCTTAGCTACTTAAACGGGAATCTTTTGGTCTGTCTGTCTGTAGCTCACGAACTCACTCGATTCAGTCACCCGGCCGAAAATTGAAAGAATGCTTCAACAAGCAGTATATACATAGACAAGACCGTTTCAGACTACCGTTTCTGGTGCCATGCATCGTGCATGTCATCATTGTTCATCAAGAAGAAATAATTAGGCATATTTGAGGCACAACATGAGTACATAATTCGCAGGAGCACTTTCAACTGACCTACAAGGGAATGGTTTTTTTTGGAAAAGCAAAGAAAAAAACGCAGTAAAAATTGTTGTCAAAAACGGGCTAGATAAAAGGCAATACTAAAAATCTGTCTCCTCGAGCTCTTCCATGAACAACGGATTCATAAACGAGGGCGCGGGAGCGGTGCGAACGCCGGAAATTTTAATCGAACTGGGCAAACTTTCATCGCAGCCATCATGTGAGGAGGGAAACGGGGGGAGGGTTACAGGAAGAGATGGAAGAAGACCGTCTTTCGACGTTTGCACGGGGGCAAGCACATACGAAGCCATTTTTAAAGCAAAGCTTTCTACCTCTACCTGCCTACGGTTCCTTCATGGCGTGCGGGACAAGAAACTCCCAACGTGGCTGAAGATGTGGAGGGTGCTTTTCACTTACGGAGAAGATTGTAGATGGCGCGGTGACAGAGCGCTATTACCCAGCGTTCCCCGCACGCAGGTGACTGCTCGCACCGGCGGGCGCGTCGGCGTGACGGCTTTGTCATCTGCTTGAGCGACAGTTGTTTTGGGCCTGTTTTGGCGCTGCTCCACGTCCATAGCGTGCTTTCTTCGCGCAGCTTGATTAACTTTTTCGACTGCACCTGCTGGGTAACCCGGACCCGACGGAATTAAGTGGGCGTACGGCAAAGATACGTTAAGGATTGGTTTGCAGGGCTGAAAAACAAAATGTAGAGACCACATACAGACATCTGGCCGCTAGAGAAACGCTACCTTTTGCGCACTGCTTGCCACGAATGGGACTCCGTTTTCTAGATTGATGAATACCAATTCGGTTGTGTCTTAAGAGGTATCAGCGAAAGGAGCAACTGGAGCAATAGCGATTATAAAAGTTCCCTCAGCTTTCTCGCAATTCTCAAACTTACTAAAATAACTAGTAGTTTAAATCGGTATAAATGGGAACCACTAAGCTCCGATGCCGAATTGTTTCGGTGTCTGCGCTCGTGTAGCGCGGTGGCGTAGCACCGAGCTGGCACATCAGTATGGCTAGGTTCCGCTGTCTCACCCCTCGAAAGACGCTTCTCCGTTTTCTTTCCGCAGACGCACGATCGGGCTACAGCGGCGGCGTCCGCCGCTCTAATCCGGCCGTGCCCGACGCTGCTGCGTTCGGGACGCCGGCCCCGCGAATTCCATGGTAGTGGCTGGCAGAATCTCTGGTTTCACTCTGTTCAGAGCCGCGTGTGTGAAATCAAGTGAAGTCGCATGGACAATTGTTGTGGGTGTCGTTTAAAGTTTTGCTGTCCAACCGCCCCCACAGCGTGGATTGGAGCCAATTTTTTTCTTTGGCTATTTAGTGGGCTGAGTGGGCTTACGTAGGGCGGATATAGGAATGGGAGTTGGGGAAACCGAGCAGCTGAAGTAATAATGATCGCACCGGTGTTGGCAGGCAGATCGTCGCGGGAAACGGTTTGTGCGGAGACGAATCGTGCGCGACGAGTGGTTTATTACTTTGGTCCAATTGGGTCGGTAAGAGGCTTAGCGCAAGCAGCGTTTCGCTGGTTGAACGCAATGTGTATGTTCACTCTGACTTACGTTCAGTGGCGGTCCCAAGGGGGGGCGATCCCCCACCCCCCCAAAGAGGTCCTCAGCTTTTTACTTTTTTTAAGCATCCCACTATGAGAGGTCGCAAACGTGTTGCGACCGCCAGAAGTGCGGGTTCGAGCCAGCCGTTGTACCGCCTAAGGGGGGCCAAAAACCACTGTGCCGCTAAGTGATTGTGCGCAGGCGGGTCACTCCGCATACGCGCGCACGCGGGCGTGGTTATCACCTCCTCCGTAGAACTGCTGCAAGGAGGGGAGCGGTTCTTTATTCGCCACCCCCCCTCCACCTCCCCACCCCCCCAAAAAAAAATTCGCCCCCCAAAATTCGCCCCCTCCAAACCCAATCTCTGGGACCACTACTGCTTACGTTTCAGGTTATTTTCTTGCATTAGCAACCTGTCTTATTCTGTTAGGCCCGTTCGTGTCATTTAGGCGCCTATGCAAAGCACCTGTTATGGCCTTGATAACGAGAGTCTGAAGGCACCAACGACAACGGGACCCGGTAAATACGGCGCCTGCAAGACAACAGTATTCAGTGCCAGGTCATCCACCGTTGGCGACAGCGCCGGTGCGACAATAGAGACATACTTCGCCACTATCTCGTTTACGGTCATTTTAGTGCAGCTCTTGTAGTTTGCGCTATATTTAGATTTTTTAAATATAACCAAACTACAAGAGCTACACTAAAGGAGGTACTGGCAAGGTCTGTCCCTATTGTCACACGGGTGCTGTCACTCTGGTCTCAATTAGCTTCGCCTTGTATGACAGGAGCATTCCTCAAAATACGCAGTGCAAAGCATTGCTTTTAGGCGATGCATATAAGGCTGGGGTTCCATGTATTCTTGATGTCCGAGAGAAAAAACTCTCAAGGCACCACGTACCTTTGCAGCGCGAGGCCTTGGGAAACGAGCGCCCCTGTGTGTGTAGTCTATTGCACAAAGCTACCAATAAAGTCGTATTTAGTTCAAAACGCGATTTGCGAGGCGTTCCAATGCGCGGGGAGTTCGTGTGCGTGTGCATATATATGGGCGTGCGTGCGTGTTTGTTTGATCAAAATAAACGTGTGCACGTGTATTTATGCGGCTTCGTTATATAGATTACCGCTGCCAACACCCACGAGAAATAAAATCCGCTCCTACCTTTCAACTACTCCTGCCTAGGCACATTCGTGGACCGCAGTATTGTTTAAATAAATAAATAAATACTAAATTCTGTGTGGTCCTATCTCATGGCCTGAATAGCTTCGCGGGCCATCCATTTGCACACAGTGCACAGAGTGGAACGACTCACAATTTTCTAACACAGATTTGCTCATTGACCTATGATTAAATAATAGTCCAGCAGCTGACCATTGTTTGATGGCAGAGTGGCAACGAGTAAATGGCCAGATCGGCGCGGGCAGTGACGCTCTCCTCACTCGTGTGGAGGAGGCGAACGAGTCCCGCTCCGCTCATCATGGGAGGAGCGGGATGAATAGGGATCTGCACTGCGCTGCCCCTCCCCCCCCCCCCCCCTTCAGAACTCTCGGGAGGGGGGAGGCAATGCTTGGTCACCCGCTTTCTGCGTTGAGGAAGATGCACGCGTCTGTTTGCATGTTTAACAATTTCTTCGTCTTGTCGACACTGTTACGAATCAGCCCGCCGCTGTGCTTCGTTCAATACTCCTCGGCTGCGCGGCGAAGCCTCCACTCCGTGCGCCTTTCAAGCAGGCCACCCCCCCCTCTGGCGGTGACTCTCACTTGCAGCCGACAATTCAAACAAGCTGCGACGTGTCTGGATCGCAGGTGCCTCTCTATCGGCGCGATAAAACTTCGGTGGTGTGCCGACGCAATACGCAGAGACCTGTCCCAAGGACGCGGAAGCCCCGCGTCCGCTACGGAGACCTCCTCTCTCCCCTCTCTCGGACTCAGCGTGCGCCGCTACTACCGACTGCTCACGAGCTCTGGAAAGAGTGTTGTGTGTGTCTGTGCCGTTGGTGTCGTGTGCAGAATCTAGAGGTAACGCTTGTTTTGACCGTTGGCGCTTTGGGTATAAATAAAACCCCCCAAGCGCTGTAGTTCATTCCTGTTTGAGTAGTGAATCAATGCTGCCACTCTGTTCGAGTCCTGTACTGTAAGCTCGCCCGTCGGGGCATTGTTCTTTGGCTTCGGCTCATCTCTCGCTATGAATTAAACAAGTTACATTTGCCTACGGCTTCTGAACTTCTTCACGGCTGCAACATTGGCTGGCCGCTCGCTTCACCACGCTACCACACGTATGTCGGAGGCGACGGAGCTCAGCTCGGGTCGGCCTTCCCGGATGCAACAACACCTACGGCTGTCCCGAAAAATTTCGGCCGAGGAAGCTTTAAAGGAGCCATGAAGAGAAAATGCAAGTTGGTTTTATTCGAAAGATTTCGTGTTTTATAGTGCCCCCAGCGCTTGTCCGGATACAAACGGTGCTTTATTCACTGAGAAATTAAACAATTTAGGTTAAAATTTTGATTTTCCCGCTCAATCGTGCGTTTTCGTGGCCCCAAGTGACATCACGGGAACCGACCGCTCTGCAGCCTAGAGTACCTTCATTCACGCATCCGCCGTACAGGGTAGAGACACGTAACGCTGGCGCCGCCATGTTCGGTTGCTCGCTCGCCGCCGAAGCAAGTCATTGTGTCAAAACCGCGCTAAAATTATCGCCGCAACGCGGTTTACTGAAGAAGTTTGAATCATATTGTCTGTTTCGCGTTGCTAGGTCTCGTGGGAAACGAAAAGAATAACGCGTTGAGCCCGTTGGCCCAATTGCGGCGGCACGGGACCGTTCAAAGGTTGTCTCCACCCTGTAAAGCGGTGTAGGTTTGTTCCCGCGTTTCTTTACGTTCCGTAACCTAGATGGCGCCACCATACCGTGGCAAACGTTTGGTTTGTTTTTGCCCGCATTTAAATCTGGCTTGTTTTTGTTCTGGGAGAAAATATTCGTTCCCTGAAACAGTGCTCGCTCGACAAATGGGGTCACGTAAGACACCGTTGCTTGCGTCAATCGGCCAGTGTCGTCTGAGACAACCCCAAGCCCCGTAGTGCTGTGCAGCTAAACCAAAGCATGCTGTGCGCAGTACGAACAGCAGAACGTATCAGTACTTCTATGTTTACATGTGCTTTCGTAACTTCCACTGTTTGTCCCATCATTCTTATTGCTTTGTAAAGAATGTGCCCTAAATTTAAGCGCAAATCGCTCGTTCGTCTAGTTTGTAAGCTCTACCTAATTTGCGTCTGCTTCTGCCAGCCTCCGCCAATCGCAGAGCTTAGCCCATGTGACATCACAGGTTCTGTTGCGGGAAATGAGCTGGTGGGTCGCATGACCATTCCCGTTTTTCCTAATTATGTAGCTTATTTGAGCGAAGTTTACGTTAAAAGTGGTGTCAGTATGATTCTAACGAGACAATCTTTTGAATGAACCAAACTTGTGTTTTCTCTTCATGGCTCCTTTAACACTAACTTTGCCGTGAAACATCTGATGTGCGTCTACGCACGCGTTTGCCGCTTCGGGAACCAGTATGGCTGTTAAGGACTCCCGCATCCGCCACTGCCGCGCTCGTCCATCATGCTATGTGCCGCGTCGCTCGGGTGCACGTGTGTCTGCTGCTTTAAGGGCCAGACACATGTGCGGAGAGCAACGCGTTTCCGCACGCGATTTTTCCCTCTCCAAAACCGGTCCTCTACATTCATGCGCGCTCCTGATTGCTGCCGGGCCGGTTGCAAGGAAAGGAAAACGCGTACGGTTCCTCGTCGCTCTCGCGGCACATGTGTCGGGCTCTTAAAGTGGCCACCACGGTGTGCGCAATGGAACAAGTGACCGGTAGCTGGCGCGAACTAATCTTACGAATATAAGCCTTGCATCCTTCGAACCATCGAAGGAGTACCCCTCCATTTTTCTTCTAGCGTGAACTTCGACAACACACAAGCATTAGCAACCAGCCGCTCCGCGTTACCGAGCCCAAAATTGACCTCCCCCCACGACTTGTTCTTTGGCGCCCTGTTCGCTGGCCCGTAGAGCCAACGGCTTCCTGACAAACGCCGCGGCAGGAAGGCAACACAGCTGGCGCCATTTTATTGAGGTGGCTTCTCGCGCTATACCTGCCAATAACATTTTTACTACCACAAACAGCTTTTGTGGAGCCGTTCAGGTTGCGGTGGCTCGCTTGTCGTGCCATTCAGCAACTGCGGAGTCGCTCGTCGATAGCGCGATGTGCGCCCCTGGCCGCTGAGGGAGAGGGGGCGGCAACCGGCTGCATACCTGCGCAGTTAGCTCGAGGGAGAACGATTCGGTTCCGCGGGCCGGCTTCTCATGCTTATGGCTCATACACGACACGTCTACAGACAGTATACGTAGATATACAGGCCCACCTCCATAAACAAGCCTCACACGGCACTTGTGCACGATTTCGCTTGAATGGAAGCAAACAAGCACGGCGAGCCCTAATGGGTAACTGTTGATGGCTCGCTGCTAACTACCCCGAAGGAGCAGCATCACGAGAACTAGTACGATCTCACGAGTCACAACGCAATTACGACGGCGGATGTAGCCTCTTCTGCCGAAGCCGGGATTGAAGGGGCGGTGCGGAGGTGGGAAGTTTAGAGAAGGATATTTTGGTCGATGCGAGAACACAGAGTCGTCGGAGGATATGTTGACAAGTGCGTGACGGCTGGATGTGAGAGTGGCAGAGAAAAAGGTATCGGCAGCGAGGAGTTGAGGAAGGCTTGAAAGCGGCAGTGAAGCGTTGCAAGGGAGAAAAGTTGAATTTTTTAAAGACAAAAAATAAAAGGGGGGGGACTAGACCAGATGATTTCACGGGCGCTATGCGATTATTCATGCGGTGACAGTGCTGTCTGATATGGCTATACCAATCGACGCATCCAATTTAAACTGTGTCAATTTCTGAACTTAAACCAGGCTCCCAAAGCGGAAACCTCAGATCACGTCAAGGTCACTAACCAAGTTATCACAAAAACAACGCCGATGCAAAAAAAAAAAATGTGAGCAACACCAATAGTCAATTCGAAATGTTGTGAATCAAGAAACATCGCGGATAATTCTCACAACAGACTAGAGTCTTTGTACTCATTTATATCGTTGGGTATATTATGCCTACCTGTTCTTCTTACAAACGTTTTTTTTATCGCAATCTGCCTGGCAAGCGTGATGACATTATAGTTCATGTCACCCGTTATACGGTACACACTGAGGGAACGCCGTGATTCAGCTTCACCCCAGTGCACTTGAGTGACCAATTCATGTCGCCGGCAAAGCCAACTCTGCGAGGTACACGCCACTTGACTCGACCTGTGATGTGACACCGCCCAGTTCAGGACTCAGCAGTTGTCAGGGGTGCCTCAGCGCAGACAAAGCATTCTAGTCAAATCGTAAACTCGACATCGATATTTACTGAAATTTCCTTGTTGCCTGCATAAGTTGGTCAATCGAGTGTATTGTGGTGAAGCCCAACTGTTTCAGATGTAAGTGTGCACTTCTGGGTCGAGACAGTCCTTCACTGGCCCAAAAATGACGTACGGTGCGTGCACCCACGGCTATTAAACGTAGGAGGTTGCGGCGTAACCAGCCAATGCGCTGCTCCCGTGCCCTCGATTCGTATTTGATAAACACAGCTGGCAGGCTCAACCCCACCCCCACCTCCGGCCGGATAACCAGGCCGTCCCGTACGTACGAAAGCTACAAGCGAACGGTTATTTGTCTGATTGCGCTTTTTCCAGGGGTTGGTATCGCAAAGCAGGTTATTTTCGTCAATCAGGGTCTAGCAAACGTCATTGTTGTGGTCCACAGTGAGGAGCCACCAGCGGTAAGGAATAACACCCCCTGGATAAAACGAAAGCATACACCTTGCTTCATTGCTTGATAAATGGCACACCTTTGGCTCTACGCACCATGGTCAGAAAGCGTCCGAATTGAGAGCAGACGCGAGGCGGTTGTGCGGACGCTTTCCAAGCCATCTTTATCTCGGGCAGTTTCGCCTAGTCGGAGTGGGTTCTGGTTTGCGCAACGCCTTCTTTCGCCCGAGTGTCGAGCGACGGAGTCACGAACACCCGCTAGGTAGAAAGCCCGAGCACCGAATCGTCGTTCTGGTTAAAAGGGAAGGGGAGGGTGCGCCGCCACTGAGGTAAGATGTTTGAAAAACGTCGACGTACGGCTGAAGGCTGCGGGCATCGCGGTGGGGTAAGCGACAGGCGCGAGTTTTCTTCTCCTCGAGCTGTTTCCCCAACCGTTCTCCGCAGCCACGTAATCAGGCGGCTCCTGGCGCGCGATCGCTCCTTGCGCGGGGGTGGTTCCTGCCTTCCCTCCTCCTTTGGCCGAGGTGACTCACGGGAGCCAAGCAGGAAGAGACTGCGTCTTTTGCCCACGGAGGGCTGCGCCGGGCCTCCCATAATCTTGTTTTCCCACTCTGTGCTTGGCTGGATTGCTTGCATAGGACATCCTCCTCTTCTTTTAGACTCTTGTTTACGGTAATCTGCCTGTGATCTTGGCTTTTTTAATCCTGTTTTTTTTTTTCTCCCTTTTTTGGGGAAACAGAGCGCGATGTTCGAGGAGAAAAAGACTGCAATAAACGAGCGGAAGACGCCTTTGCGCCTTTATGCCTTGTCCCGGGCTGTTCACAAAGCCTACTTTTGTGTTCTTACCGAGCACGGTTAATTAGCTCAGATCGCTCTCCCGGTTGTGCACATATTTAACCACTGCTTTGTGCGCCTTGGTCGTGCGTTTCTAGATGCCTGCTTGCTGGAGGCGGGTGCAGAACGCGGCATCACCAGTGGCGGTTTAATAAGTCAGGGTTAAAAAAGCCTTCCTAACGCTTCTGGGCATGGAAGCAAGGTAAAAGAAAAACATTTTGTAACAGTACCATGGGCATCCACCACCACTTTCTTTCTGACTCAAAAAATTCTTCATCTGTTTCTATGACCTACCGCATTCACCCCTTTGCTTTCCCAGGTTATCTTGACTGCCAACCCTTATTCTGTCTTAATTCACCGAGCCCCTCAAATATATATATACGCACAAAGTAGAAGTACGCTCTTCGGAGACTTTATTTCCAACGTTTCGACGTGAGACAGGTTCGACGTGAGACATTTCCAACGTTTCGACGTGAGACAGGAATCAGGAATATATATATATATATATATAAGAGAAGAAAAACTTCGAACAAGGTAAAAGCACGACTGTGGCCTACGTTTCAGCAAAGAGAACTTGCTTTCCTCAGGGCCTGAGGAAAGCAAGTTCTCTTTGCTGAAACGTAGGCCACAGTCGTGCTTTTACCTTGTTCGAAGTTTTTCTTCTCTTGTGTTCTCTACCATCTTCAAAGTTCTACTACTCCCTATATATATATATATATATATATATATCTGTGTGCGTGTGATGAGGGCAAGTTCACTTGCCGGAACGTAAGCAACTTAATTGTTATTGTTTTTCACATGTGTCCTACCCTTCACTCATCTTTTTTAAGCGCTTTTTGCGAGTTTTGTTGTTTCCTGTACTGTATGTACTAGATAATTTCGAGCTCCACGGGTGTCCTTTCAGTCCTGCCTTTCTCATAACGCAACCCCTTCCTCTCTACTCACCCGTGACGCTCGAAGTTAGGAGGGCAGCGAAAAACGAACAACCAGCGGCGTGTTTACCAGTAAGCCCAGGGCGACCCGCAGCTGCCGAGCGCACGTCTCCTCCGCGGGCCGCGCGGGTTATTAGGAGCATAGTAGCAGCGGTGACCCCAAGACAAGGGGGCTCGACCGGCGGCGGCGCGCGGCGTTTCGGCGCCTGCTGCAAACGCAGCTGCGCGGAAGGGCGGGCGCGTGGCGACGCAACACGTGTCGGCTGCGGACGCGCGCCTGCTGGGGAGGGGCGCCCCATCCCGAAGGCCGACCCCGAGAAGGTCTGAGGAACGCGTCATAGCAGGCTTAGCAAGTAATGTGGCTTACCAAATGCACCAATGGCGTGCCATTATTGGACCTCAACGAACAGTATTTTTCAATTTTGTGTGGTTTGGTTCATATTTTCCTGTTCGCATTTCATTTGTCCATGACTGTACGTATGTATGTGTGTATGTACGTATGTATGTACGCATGCATGTATGCACGCATGCATATATGCACGCATGTATGCATATATGTATGCGCGCGAGTGTACGCGTAAGAACGAGAGAGGAAGAGGGCTGCTTGTGATTGCGAGTATTTCGTTATCTCGGTACTGACACTAAGGCAGGCTGCTTGGGGTGAAAAGTTCAAAGCTGGCGCCGTGCGTGCTCTCTTCTTTGTTTCATCTCTAATCTTCGTTCACCTTTCGCGTCCTCGAAAACAAGAACACATTTTAGGGTCGTCACTACTTCCTCCATGAGAAGTGTAACAATTTGTACAGCTACAATTTGCGTCTTCTGAAAAGCACGATGGCAGTAACAACTGTTTTTCTCTGTGATATCGGTAACCTGAAAGTTCACTAGTAAAGTGCGCCTTTCAACCCAGTCACCCTGCACACGAATAGCCCTGCGCCACTGTTGTAGTAGACGTTACATTTTCTTCCACTTAGTCCTCCCAAAGGCCCACTTTGTCGCGAAGCTATTGGCTAGGAGGACTTGCCCTACATCCTGAAACCTTTTCTCTGGTGGGTGGGTGGTGGTGATTTATTAAGAAAGAAGGGAAGAGAAAAGAGGTGGGGATATTGTTGAACTCAGTCGGGGAGTTCACCCTCATACAACCCAGTCCAGGGAAGGGAAGGGGGTTTTCAAAGGATAGGAAGAGAGAAAGAGGAAGGAATGAAGAAAGTGGGGCACTGTCTATGTAGCGTTCGTTTCGTCCAAGGCGCGACGGCTACAAGCGCTGAACTAGTCCTGTCACAACTACGAAGTTGAGGAGGTGCTGGAAGGCCTACTATCCTCACATTTCTAACTTCGCCGTCCATTTGGAACCGACACCGAGATCAAACCATAACAGTCTTTCACTTCCGCCTTCACCTTCGCATAGCTGATGACCTAGCACTCCCTCGGACACTTTCGCTCCAAACTCGATTTTTTCTCATCACCGCGGTTGTCCACGAGCATCGACTGATCCTGTCCTTCGCTTTAGGCCTTCTTCTGGGAAGGTGTTTAGGTTTCATCCAGCATCACTCGTGCCACTGCCCCGAACATTGGACCTGACGTTTGAGTGGAGCTTTTACTCATCTCTTAATGGCGAGCGCCCTTCCTAGCAGTGGTTCGTGACCGTGATGGCTGATATTCCTGATGCTTTGGAGGCGGAAGGCTCCACCTGTGCTTCTTCGCGGCGCGCGCATCCAAGGCGGCCCACGTGGCTCTGAAAGTTTAAACCCGCCGCCATGGACGTCGGGATGGCAGTTTCGCTGAAATGGCAACGGGGGAGACGAAACATCACGAACAAATGCAGCGTGCCTTAAGCTTGGATGCCACACGACACTAGCGGACGAGAAATCGCCGCGCACAAGTAACCCACATGGGTAGTGCTAATTGATTTACCCGGCTCACGTGCCCCGCGCTTGGAAGTGTTCGCCTAGCGATGCGTCGCCGTTTCCAACGCAGCATGAAGAAAAACTCGAGTCCGTCCGTTGGTTATGCACGCGGTTCGGCTTTACATCTGAATTCATCGCTTTTCCTTGCGTTACCCGTATCCCTTTCGTTAAAACATCTTCATGGAATTCACCACAGAATAATTCACTGTCACTGATATTTCGGGCTGACTGAAATAACGATATCCGACTGCAGTTCCGTATGATATCGAGTTTCACCGGTCCACCGCACTCACGTGCGCAGTACATTCTTGCCGTATTCCGTCCCACTGAAGAGCTGCTGGCGACTAAATGCTTCGTCGGCGTCTCGCCTTTCGCCGAGACTAATTATTCCAAGTGCGCGTCGTCTCCCTGCTTTCACATTAGATCGTCTGTATCACAGTGCATGCATTCCGCTTTGCTTCCGCTGACTTTCATTTAAAGCTTTTGTCTTCGAAAGGCTTTTCTATATTTTTGTCATCAATATCAGCCATTCCTCAAAATCTGGGCCGCTATGTTGGAGGGGAAAACTGACACTCTACTGTTCTAAGAGCATCGATCATGGTGAAGTTCATCACCGTCGTCACAACAGTAGTTTCTTTCCTGCGCTCAAAGCTGGCTTACAAAAGTACACCTGGGTAACATCGCTTTCATAGCTGCGCTGTATTTATCGCGGGAGCCTAATGTATGCGGTACGAGCGTGTATAGTAAGTACTCGTACTCTGAAAAAGAACAGCCTCTAAAATATCATACACAGCCACCTACAATACTGTCTTTCATCGTGTGGAGGTGCTTCCTTAACCCACACGTACCGTTTACAGCATCTACAGAGACAAGCACTAATTACCTTAACGGTGATTTTTTAGAAACAAATGCAATTTTTATGTCTATCAATGTATTACCATTACACAACCTTTTTCAGCAAAAGCTGACAATAAATATTTACCGCGTAGTTTACAACGAAATATGCCTTGGTACCCTAACAGAATCTAACCTGCTCAACCTGAACCCCACGAGATTCTCTGAAGAACTGCCAGCTGTGCTTGTTGGTACAGATTCATGATTGTAAAAGCGCTACTTGAAAACGACGACGAAGGAAGATTCTCTGAAAACAACAATCTGCTATTGCCCACGTCAAAACTATGAAAAATTTGCGATGTATTTTATGGGAATTACGTTCTGGAATCAACTACCTAGTAACACGAAGACTTCTACTTCATTTTATTCATTTATAAAACATGTCAAACACCACCTAGTTACCACACTTCATGATTCATCAATGGAATGAACGCTGCCTAAATAAATACATATTGCTTCTGTTGCTCTTCTGTTTTAATGATGTAATTGTTTGCAATGTGTTGTGATGATGCTTTTTGTAAAATTCTTTTTGCGGTATATTTATTTGTCGATTTCTTTTTTCTTGCATAAGGTTCTCACTCATGCTGTGCAAGACTTGAATTTATTCTGATTTATTTACGCATTTTTTCTATTGCCTGTAAAACTGCACTTTTCATCTGTTTTGTGCAGTAATAGCAGGTATCCTTGACAGTTTTGTAACTTGGGACCTCCTTCTGGGTTAAATTAATGTTGTAATGCTGTTGTTGCTGTCATTGTTGTTGCAGTAAATCAAATCCTATGGAGGCGGCGTTTACCGCTTTGCGGCATTCGCAAGGGTAGGTTTTGAGTAAGAATGAAAAAGAAAACTAGAAATCCCAACCGTTTGTGTTAACACATGGTTTCAAAATGCCAGTACAATAAATCATCTTTAGAAAAATCGCTTAATTCAAAATCTCGCTTCTTGCAAAGTGTTGCGTGGTCCCCACTGCAGATGACGTTATCTAATGGACGTGCTTAGGGGCATAAATTAGTGATATACCAACCACGTGGGCTCTCTTTATTTGGAACGTGACGAATAGGGGAACTTTCACGCTCATCATCAGAGGGATCTGCATGTTTCTTTCCATAATTGAAGCAAGGGCGGGGCCAGTTTCACCCATTCTTTCTCGCTTTACTTCTTTCTTCACTCCCTACTTTCCTTTTATTTTCTTTCCCTGTTCTTTCCTTGCTTCGTTTTGTCTTGTGCCCGTTTAAAGATCAACCCCACGTTGGCACATGTTGTCAATACACTGCTTGTTGTCCGTTCGCGTTAGTCTGTTGTTAGCTAGTTTCTTTCATAGCACAACTCTTAAAGCAATTAAAGGCTTAATCAAAAGCCTGACGTAAGAGTTTGCCCGGAATATCGTTAAAAACCAAAATAGAAATAATAGTTCTCCAAACGCGTGTTAATGCGTTTTTAAATTCGTCAGATCACCCAGACATACGCTGCAAACCGCAAAGCTGCACTTAAATACGGACACTATTTTAAAGGTGTCGTATACTGCACCCATACACAAGTGAGCGACATGGCACGGTCGGGTTTGTTCATAAAGGCACAGCCAGAGCTGCGCAGTGGCTAATGGCTCTTCTAAGTCGTGGTAACTACAATTCTCAACCCGATGGGTACTGAATAACGATTTTCTTTCTTTGCCACAACCTTCCACGTCTTGAAGAACTGCGCAGTAAGATTTCGATGCGCATATACGAGAGCAATGGAATATTCCGTCTCCTTTTTTGCCCGTTCAATTTATTTTCCTCTCTCCACTCACGAGCGCGTACTACGTCGTTTGAGTCGCAGCAGGTGGTCACGTGATTTCTTCCAGGGACTCGAGACGGCCTGGCGCCGCGAAGCACGCTCACGGCTGTTCGGGAATTCTACGCTGCTGGGGGTTGGCTTTGGCGTTAGCGGTCGGCAGATGGCGCCTGCGTCGTTGTCGTCCTGTTCTCATCCATTCTCTCGCAAATGAAACAAATACCGAATCTCTTCGTGCGGAACACAGCCCAACGCGTCTTTACTATCCTCGCGGAGGACGTTAAAAAAATATTCGCAAGGCGGTCATTGACGCAGCCCAGCGGCACAGCGCTGTCGGTCACGCACTCGGTGCGCTCGTCCCTTCAATATGTGCCAATGGTGATGTAGGTCGAATATATCCGAACGTGATCGGAGTGCCGCAGGGTTCTGCGCTTTCAACAATGCTCTTCAAATTTGGCAATGATTGACCTCGCTAAGCG
Organism: Haemaphysalis longicornis; assembly: GCF_048455015.1. Lineage (NCBI taxonomy): Eukaryota > Metazoa > Arthropoda > Arachnida > Ixodida > Ixodidae > Haemaphysalis > Haemaphysalis longicornis. The sequence goes on from NW_027526460.1 coordinate 3,027,001, forward strand.
AGTGCATGAAATACCCAATGACATTAAGGCTGCGGACCAACAGCCGACGAACAACTGGTCTGCAGAGAACTCTACAGACCGCGCTGCTCGATCGTCACTGGCCATTACCTATAGCGAACCCGCATGTGTCCTCCACCTGAGAAGACCATCCACTTCCATCCACTTACAAAGGGGTCCACTATACGCCGCATGTCTATTTCTCCCATGTAAGAAGTTGTGAGGCTAAACCAGCCGGAAAAGCCAGTGTATGGGCCCGGTGGGTCACCGAGCTTCGCCATGCATGGCACAAAGCACCGCCCCTGGTCAAGCGGGTGTGTTTTCTCGTGCGCGCGGCGCTGGCGCAGAACTATGCTACAGTCTTTTACGCTCATTGCTGACGTCACGCGTATACATGGAACTTTTTAAGACCTTCTAGATCGAAACTGGACCCAGCTGGAGGTGTTTCCGCGGTAACAATGCGCGTTATATCTGGCCTTCCTAACATAACCTAATCGATTAACGCCCAGATATTCCCACTCCAGACAGGCCACAAAGAACGCCTGCGACACACGAGGCAGGGTCACTGCTTGACTAGCCTGGCAAGCCTTAGCCAGACCTTCCACCGGTTCCGCAGAAGTTCCTCGTTGGGAAGACATCACCAGTACCCCGACAGACAGACAGACAGACAGACAGACAGACAGACAGACAGACAGACAGACAGACAGACAGACAGACAGACAGACAGACAGACAGACAGACAGACAGACAGACAGACAGAAAAACTCTATATTGGCTATTGAAAAGCAGTCCCCGTCGTGGGTGCCCTGAAACGTGGGCTCTTAGCCGCGAGTGGCGATATCCTCGCAGCGAGTTCGTTTACGCCGTTGCACCCACTGGCGAAGGCAGGGGCAGGGTGGAGGCCCGCACCTCGTGGCTCGAGGAAGGCAGCAGCTGCTGCTGCACAGGCTTCGTTCGGGCCCCGTCCACGCACTGCGGGGCAAATCCCACCAAGCACCGGACACGTCCTGCGCGACTGGCGTGGAGGCTCGTGTGACTGGCTACGCGCACGCGACGTTTTTTTCGCGTGGCACCAATCGCGTGAGGCCCTACTAACCTTGCCGCAACTATGCAGCGCTTGCACAATTTCTTCCTGACATGCTCGAATGGTGGCGACAGTGCCAGCTGAGGCTCGAGTGGTCGCCGTAAGATCCATGGCGTCCATTGACACACCCTCGCCTGCGGAGCCGCTCAGGAGACTAGGCTCTGTACACGCCAGACCACGGCCCTTCTCCTTGGGGGCTGTCGGACCCGTTCGTTCTGGACAGATGAAAACTGAAGGACACTTCAGGTGTCGTACCTAGGAAGCCTGGATCTGAACCGCGACAAGTTCATCCTGGACATGGCTACTTCCTTCCTACGAGAAGACGGGCCTCCTCAGGAGGCTCCTAGTTACGCTCCACTCGTTACGCCTACGCGGCTTCTCCAGTAGAACTTTTCAAAACTTTCCGTACAAATCATTGGCGCCCGCAGATCTATTTTTGACCTTTGTCAAGAGAAGGGCGGCACGGGATACCAGATGCGGCGCCTACGGGCCCGGGCAGAAAAGCCAACTGCCCTTGGAGATGGCGATGAAAATGAATAAACACCACTGCTTTGAGTCGAGCTGCGGGTGTTTGGGCACCCGCCTGGTGGGAAGCGTTTTTTCACTCAGAGGTTACCGAAGATGAAGGTGACTGGCAATGTGAGAGAACTGGTTCAAGAAATATTCGCCGCAATACTATATTAAGAAGGTCATAATAGTTTAGCATCGGTTTTCAATGGGCAAGGAGCTCCTGCGTTGACCCTAAAGGTTCATTTGCGCTCAGCGAGCTTGTTCTTAGTCGTCTATGATTGCACCCCGTTCTGAAAGACTACGGCAGGTAAATGGGATGGGCATAATTAAAATTATTCGGTTTCAATGAGTTAAGTTTACATGGTTGTAGGGGCGCAACGTTTCTTGACACTTGCTTTTAAATCTAAGAGAGAGAGAGAGAGAGAGAGAGAGAGAGAGAGAGAGAGAGAGAGAGAGAGAGAGAGAGAGAGAGAGAGAGAGAGAGAGTACGGACTAGTACCCTAGAGGGACGACGTTGTTCAAGGCCCATTCTAACGTAAGACTACATGGTTTCACCCATATGGCATTTGGTTTAGCAAATGTGCTGAAATAATATTTTGCTGGAATTCAAATACGCCTGTTAAGAGCTGTAACAAGGAGCATTCTGCATGGGAGGCTTAGCGCAAAAAAGACGAGGATGGTGGCAAACGTGACAGGCGCTTGTCACGTAGCGCCTGTCACGTTTGCCACCGTCCTCGTCTTTTTTTGCGCTAAGCCTCCCATTCAGCCTGTCATTCCTTTTTCTCAGGCACTACGTCACTTCCGGCGGCGCCAGATCGTCTTCGATTTTCTCTGGCCAAGAAATGTCTGGCTATCCGCGGGCTGCCAGAACCGCCAGGACGCTCGTGGTCTGGCGGCGAGCTGGCTCCAGTCTGGAAGCTAGCAGACGACACTCTTAGCAGACGGCAAAATAAGGTTGACTCGTGTCGTGCGGCACGAGTGGAAAAGTTTACAGTTGCGTTAACTGATGCGGAACTTGCTTGCAATTTCGCTTTATTAAAACGTTGTATTTTCATACAGCATGTTTTCGTTGCTATACGCGGCCCCCTTTTTTTCGCCCGGAAAGTTCGATAAAATACTACAGCTGACACTAAAATTCAGCTGACGCTAATTTTCGATTGAGTTTGCGTTAAGCACGGCAAGTATTTTTCATCTCGTAGACGAGAGCAGCGTTCCGAAGTTAGACGGAAACATACACGTTTTTGTTCGTTAAGGTGAGTATTTTTGCACGAACATAATGCTGTACGCACGTGAAGCCTTTGAATGAATGTTTTCGTTTGTGCACCCGCAAACGGTGCCGGCTGCTCCTCAAAAAACAGCGTCAGAAAGCGCATCATAAGTGCTTTACCCTCTTTTCAATTGACGCGTATTATTAACCAAGGAACACCTCGGGAAAAGATTCAAGCAAAGCGGAACGTGCGGGATGTTTCAGAAAATAAAAAAAGACGTTTTCTGAAGGACCGTGATGATTTCGCAGGTCAGAAAGGTCCAGCAACGGCACAGGGCTGCCGAAATGAGTCGTTGTCACTGCGCCGCGTCGTGCTCGCGTTCAGCTTCGGGAAGAGTCCGTCCATATCGAGCGCGCCGACGCAACAAACGGCGAAAGCAGCGATACAACATCTTGCGAAGTGGACCGTAGCAGACGATTCAAAAAAAGGTAGCTGCCTTTAGTGCCCGTTTCGGCTGGCCTGCTCCCAGATTTGTCGGTTTGCGGTGTACACCGAGGCGCTTGAGCTACGTAATAATGACGCAACTTCCTGCCCGAGACCAAGCTTCTGGCAGCTTGCTGGCTGCCGGAGCACCCGTAAATCAAACGGGCCCACTGTCTATTAGATTCCAGGTTATAATTTTTCCGTATTCTAGCCCCGTGTACTTGGTATCAAAATACTTCGAAACGTCGCGATGCGGTATTCATTAAACATGAACAAGAAGCTAACAACTTAATTTAAAAAATTGCGAGCGTTAAAAATTCGAATGAAACAAAAAAAAAATCAGCGTATTCCTGCTGTGCGTCACGGAAACAGTGCGTCGTTCTGCAAAATCAACGGCTGCAGCCTTCAACCTCAGTGGCCTCGGCCTCGGATAACGGACCTTTTGATCGGCGTTGAGATACGCTCCGCGTAACTGCGTCTACTTTTATGGGACCGAAAACAGTCCTCAACGTGCAGGTGTTTTTTTTTTATTATTATTATTATTTCTGTTCTTGAACTGGCGTTGAAAGTGACCTTTTACCGGAAATTTTGACGTTGGAAATTCACACAAAACATTCCAGATCTTTCTCTAGTCCCTTTTAATGGACGGAAAATTCCCTGCCATCCGATGAAACTCACTTGTGACCTAGATTTCAGACAATTGCATACCGGCGCGAAACATCAGCAAAAGTTATAGTGTCACTGAGACAGAAATTACGGCACACCTGCACGCAAAAAACAAAATATAACACAAACATTGACATAAAACTGTTAAAAAAGCGATTAGCATTCAGGATGCGTAGGGGAAGGAGTTTGGTGAAAGTGGAGGTATAAGATGTTTGGCCGATCAAAGGTTCCGTCAACTCCTATTGTTTAAGAGGGCTCTGCATAGACATTTTAGCATGCACTCGACGTTTTCATATTATGCCACCACCTAAAACTAGTAACAATAACAAGAAAAGAAATTAAGGTAATTTAGGCCAAGCATCATCACCACACAGCGGCCCAATGAAAGCCATGCTTTGATTGTCGCCTGTGCTAGTAACTAGCATTGCTGTTTTCAGGGCTTTGTCAGCCCATTTTTGTTCTCTCTCCGAGAAAACAGCGCACGTGGAAAACGGATTGCAACTTTGTATAGGCGCGCGTTCTTTCTCACCGTATTTTACTGTTTCCGGTGCTAAATCAGGCGCTCCTGTATCTTCTCCACTCGTTGCGTTTCGCGCTAGGAGCAACGGTGCACTTTTTTTTTTTTAACCGGAAGAATTATACCGCGTTCCGCATGATTCCATCGTGTACGGATTCCGCGCCGTTTTCCTGTTTTCACAACGCCGCGCTGCGCTGGTGCAGCGTGCAGCCGTGCACTGAAATCGGGAACATTCCGAGCTGCTTCACGGTCGGTGCGTGCGTGGCCAGATGCGCACGCGAGAACGTCACGTGGCTCTTACGTCACATTTTGTTTGCCAACACGGAGCCTCCGTACAAACCCGCAGCCGTTCAGCTGCGGCTGCCACTATAACCACGCCACGCGAATCATTCGCGCTGTCTCTGAGAAACGCGGGCGCCGCAAACGAGCAGACTCATTCAAAACCTGTTTACGTCGGGACCCGGTTGCAGCCGCCCGCGCTTTCTTCTTCCCCGCTCGCCGTCTCCTTCTTCCGTCGTCGCTCGATTTCATTCTTTCGCGCCAGCTGTCTTCAGGCGGGCCCCAGACACCTGCGACGTGCGGGACCTGACACCTGTGCGGTGCCGTATAACAGGCGCCGTCAAAGCACGTTTGTGAAATTGAAGGTACCCGTTTCTCTCTACGTGTTTTATTTTCTCGGCAGATTTGAGGGGCGCGTAAACACGGCATGCATCGTCAGGTGCGCTGGCCTTCCGCTGGAAAGACGCCGCTTCTGCGTCTTAGCGCTCCGCTCCTTCCGCTCTTTCTTCGCTCGTGGTAAAACAGCGGTAAACAGAAGGGAAAGTTTATGGTTAAGAATGATGTGCGTCGTAGACAAGGATGCTTCCTGATTGTCTTGGACCCCTTCACTTCCCTGCCGAGGCCCTCGTAACGTTACTCGCATGACGTCTGTTTTCGTGTGTGGCCTTCTCCATTCGAAATTTATGGACCAGGTAGCCGGAAATTGATGTGGCTATCTGAGCACGTGGCAGTGGAAAGCCCAGTCTGTTCAGCCGCCATCACAATCAGTGTTTGTCATTAACAAGATCTACCGCGGGGATAAAAGCGAAATGGCGTGTTTGATTGTTGTCCACTGCAGCCCATCTGGTGCCTGGTTTGAATGATGTCTGCTATGGTGGACCTGGACAGAGGGCTGCTACCCGCCTCGGCTACTCAGTTCCCATCGCTGCTAGGCAAAATTAATTGATTAACCTGTCATCTGAAGTCCTTCAAGTTTATCCCGTTTTTATATACGTGTATCTCCAAACAATAAAAAATTAATTATGTAATTACATATTACATGGAGATACGCGTGTAGAAAACAGAATGAAAAAATTAGCAGTGGCTTAGCTCGGCTATGCCAGGTTATACGTAGCGTGAGCTAAGGTTCAGCAATCCAATCCAATTCAATCCAGTCCGGTCCAGTCCAGTCCAGTCCAGTCACTGCTCCCCGTGCATGCACAGCACGGCTCTCCAGAAGCCACGCGAAACTGCTATCAAGCGGCTCCGGCGCAGCGTCAGACTTGGCTACTGCGCAACGGAGGCGCACAGCTGCGCACGCGCCGGCGCCAGTGCGTCTGCCGCGGCTATGACGTCACTCCTCTGGAATGCGCAGACCGGTGAATGTGCAGACCGAATTCTCTGCACACCGGTACTCCAATTGGAAATCCAATCCAATTCAATTGAATCCAATCCAATGTAAATCCAATCCAATGCTCCTCGCTAATCCTCGCGCTTGCGCAGCACGGCCCTTCAGGGTCCACGCGAAACTACTCAACCTCGGCCAGTGTAGCTGACGATACAAAAGCACGCCCATACACTCCGTAAGGATGGTAAACCAGCGAAGCTGCAACTTGCGGCTCCGACCCTGGCAGCTCGCTAGAGCTGTGCTTAGAGAGAGAGAGAGAGAGAGAGAGAGAGAGAGAGAGAGAGAGAGAGAGAGAGAGAGAGAGAGAGAGAGAGAGAGAGAGAGAGAGAGAGAGAGAGAGAGAGAGAGAGAGAGAGAGAGAGAGAGAGAGTAAACTTTTTTTTTTATTTATTGCGAGCATCATCGCAATATGTGGTGGGCTTCCCAGTGCAGGACTCCACTGGAGACCCTAACGGGCCTTTCCACCAGCCGAAACGGGGAGTTGGGGCCGCGGCTGGACAGCTCTCCCTTCCACTGCTCACGCGAAGGGTGCGCGATTCTAGGCATATTCGGCTGACGAACGCCCTCAGACCTTGGGGTACAACAGGGTGCCCGGAGCAGCGCAGAATTTGCGCAGCAGCAAGTACTGCGTATATAGGATGAAGCAAGTGGAGCTTGGTCGGGTGAGGAACTGTATTCGTTCGAAAGGAGCCGGAGGCAGTGCTCCTGTCCCTTGGTTAGGGATTCATGGGCGGGAGGATAGGTCATTCTTTGGTATCTATAGTACTCCGTTATCTCTAGACATGCGAGCAAAGTATGCGCCCTCTCCACCCAGTAACGTCGGGTCGACTGGCGGGATAGATGTCGGACGACGTCGTGGTCAGGTCGCGTTGTGTGCAAACGATATTTACCTTTCTTTCGGGCGGCTACTGCAGCAGGATGTCCAGAGCAGTCTTCTTCCACAAAGAAAGTTTTTCCGCTCCCTCCCATGCGCCGTCCCCGCTCAGCAGTGCCGGTGGATGTATCTACGACGTCATCTGTGAACCCCGCCAATCTCTCTCCCCTTACTTCTGCATCCTCTCCAACCTGGTTTTTTCGCGCATGTTTATCACGCTGTGCGGGAGGAGCCTTCTGCGTACGCAGGACCGCCTTATTTTCCTTTCGCCTAGACGTATAAAGCTTCGCTTTAAAAATTACTCCAGGGGGCAGGCTTGTACAGACCTCACCAACACTTAGGCAGCCACTTCGAGCGCCAGGAAAAAGGGAAAAGTGCGGAGATTTATTGCGTCCTATTAAGGCATAAGTATACCGGGCCCCTGATCAGTAATACGATAAAGAAACAGGAGGAAAGGTCTCCACGTCGGCTCAGGCAGGACCGCCGCGGCACGTGCTGGCGACGGGAGCACGTTGGCTCCAAACATAACGTCGACTGCACCGACCAACGCGGTTATATTTCATCCGTGGCTTGGCCGCGCGGGTGGCTTGAAAATTGCGCATGTGTGTTTGCGCACACGATGGTATACGCGTTATGGGATTCGCCGATGTGTAGTTCGTTTTGTATGCGTGCGCGGTCATCGTTTGCCATTGGGATTTCCGTTTTCATTTGTTGCAAACTGGGATGCCCACCTCACTTGGGCGAAAAACTCGTCTGAACGTGCGTACATCACGAACTCCCTCCCAGGCCATTCTATCCCGCTAGATTGCCCTCCAGCCAACGTATAAAGAAGTAATTAAGGACTGTTCCAGCGGTAGACCTGAGTAGTAGTAGTGGTGGTAGTAGTAAGATGATGATGATAAGTTTTGCTGCAACACGAAAACCTTATGTGTCTAAGCTAAGCTGCTGGGGTATGCGTTGATGAGGAAGAGACAAAACTTCTTTATTGAGCTGTCAGGTGGTTCTCCATTCCAAGTTACCATGTGCCGTCTTGTCTCTGGGTGTGGTGCAAGGAAAGTTCTACCGAGCGCGCGGTGTTGCGCAATTTCTTGGGCGATCGTGAACGGTGCGGATTCTGATGCCTCCTCCGCGGCCTGGCGGGGGCGAGATCTCGGGCTGTGAGATGGGCATGTTGAGGCAGGGCTTTAGATGATGTGTACCTGGCTCTAAGGAGAAAGTTTGTGCCTAAGTACGTGCCCTCGGTACACGACGAAATCGCTTTATTCGATTTGTTTCGTGGTTCCACTGCGGTGCACTGAGAGAAAATCATAACAGCTTGAAGGAAATATCGCTTATAACGGAGCGAGTTTCCTGTGCCGAGTACTTTGCTATAACGAGCGTTTAGTATGCGTCACAGCACTCCATCATAGCGGTCATTTTGGCCGATCAATCCTGAACGTAGTGCTCAACTGATCAGGCCCATACGAGTGTGCAGTGGTAGCCATCTCTATACTCATACTTAAAACTGCCTATGCGGACGGGACAAGCAAGAGAAGAGACAGGACGGGCACACACTCACAACTAGCTTATCAGAAAGTGGTACATGCTAATATACCCACACCAGCGCATGCGCACACATTGTCCCCATCTTTATCACAAGACAAATATGGCGGTTTCAAGTATAAGTATGATGAACCAACTAGCCCAACAGCATACATTACCGATCTCTGCCCTCCCTAGCGGGGGCTGCAGGCAGGAGGAGAATGCATCCGGTCGTGAGGCCGGAAGGACCGTGGCCCGCGGGTGGCCACAACTGGCAGTTTAGCACACGCTCCTGAAATTCTCTCACAAGGGTTACAGCGCTTGTAGCCCCTTCGCACGTTCACGTTCACATTTCGTGAACCCCACCAGTCGGAGCAAAGATAAAGAGAAGACAAAAACGTTTTTTTTTTGTTTTTTTTTTGTGCACGGCTTCTGGGGTGCCCTGCTTCGCTTGTTATGTTGTCGCCTTCCTTGCTGTTTTGTGCCTCATCGCGGCCCTTTGTTTCGAGCCTCCACCATCACCCGTTTTCGCTTCCCTTTCCTTCTTCACTCGCGTGGCATACCGTTTGTTTCGTGACTCGCCGAGAGCCGCTGTCACTCGAGCTTGTTTTGCCCGCAAGGCTCGTTGGTTTTTTTTTTTAAATTTACGACTACGAAGAAAACAGAAAGTAAGAAGAGAAAAGACGCTAGACAACCGGAAAGAATCCGAGAAAACAGAAATATATCTGCACAGCGACACGGAAATAGTGAACTGATTATTTGCGGGAGGAAAAAAGATGTCGCCGCAGCACTTGAGTAGGACGTGTGCTAACCGAACATAAGCAAGGAAGTTTGTGTAGTGTAAAGGGATAATTGGCAAGAAAAAAACTGCCGTCATTCTAGGCTACCGCCTTAGGTGAGCTGTTACGTAGAAGGCCACCAATGGGAGAGATTTTATTCATAAGTTGCGCAGAAGAGAGTCGTTCCTCGATTTTTCGTCGAACATTCACTCCACGTAGTCTGGCCTTTCGTTTAATGCTAGCAGAGAATACTGAATGACATTCGACGCGAACGCATTCTGTGACTGAATGAGTTCGGGGAACACATTTGCATTCGGAAACCTTCGACATCAGGGGTGCGAAGACCAAGTGAAGCCATAGATCGAAGAGCACTGTCCACAATCTACTATAGTAAATTCATATTTTTCGTTTACAAAAAAAAAAAAAAAAAACGAACGCAAACAAGAACCCATTCGCAAAGATCCGACATGTTCGCTGCTACCGAGGTAGGATTTGCTGCTTACTTGTATCGCTTGTGATGTGTGCACTTATGTCACCTGGCACAGTGACACTGCGATAGATTCCTTTTGATTTCAAAAAAGAGCATTTGTTTCGTTTTCACAAGTGCGAGAGGTATAAAAAAGTTAACCAAACACTTGCATAAAAATGTTGCGATTCCGCAAGTTTGGTCATAGTTGGTGCTATCCCCATCAAATGACTTTTTTTTTTTTTGCTGTGTGAACCCGCGCGCGAAGCCAAACCGACTCGACATCAACAGCGAATGTTACCCGCAATCAATGTATTGTATTCCTCCTCTACCAGGTGTATGGCAACATCTCCTCGAACTACGAATTGTGCGTGTCGGCGCGCAAGTCACGATTGGGCGTTGAGCATTTTTGAAAGCAACGAGCTAGTTGCAAGCGTTTCCCCAATGTCGCCTCCAAATCGAGAAGAGGCCGCCTTTCTTTCTTTCTTTCTGGCCGGCTGGCCCAGTTACAAACCCCGCCGGTCATGTGTAGTTAGTGTGTAGTTATTGTTAGAACTCACTGTGAGTTTCGGGCTTGTACCAAGAGTTCATCACAGTTCATCATCAAAGAACACAGGAAGGTGAAAGAAAGAAAGAAAGAAAGAAAGAAAGAAAGAAAGAAAGAAAGAAAGAAAGAGAAACCAAATTCCGCGTTGGACGTGTCCGGGCGTGCAGTGCAACCACCGGGTTCCCAACCCTGCAGCGCGCAGATATCGACGCGCCGCTACTTCAAACGTCGCGCGATTTCCTGGAATGCGCCCTTCCGGGCTCGATGCGGGCTGCGTGTTTGCCTCTCTGTCCGCTGCCTTCCGCGTCCTTCCCCCGCGCCATCCCACGGCTACCGGCAACACCTCCGCGGCCAGAAGGCCCTTCAGTCGCTGCTGGTCCCACGGAGGCCACGATGTCGCGGCCGAGAGGAAGAGAGGTTATAAACAGTCGCCCGCAGTTGGGCGACGAAACCGGCCACATAGCAAAAACAAGGCAGTGTGCGCTGCAGTTGAGCGCCATTCTAACCAGGCAGGTGTTTCTCCTGTCCGAGCACGTGCCGATGAGTAGGCCTGTTATAACACAGCGCATCGTCGAAGCTGCTGTCGGCGTTGCTTTATCGCGCGGCCGCCTTTGAGCGATGATGTTACGTCGTGAAGTGCGTGATAATGCGCATTCGTATGCAAGCTATGGGAGAGTGCCTACATTGTATCCTGCAACCGCAGAGTGTATGCGGTGTCTCGCTTGTGCATGCGTGGCTGCCTCGTTGCTCGGGGACGGCGGCGTGCCGGCTTCGCGGTGGGCACGAGTGCCTGCGGGCTTGTTCGTATCCTTGTACCCGTCAGCCCATGTTTAGTGATTCAGGTTGCACGTTTGCAGGTCGAAGAGCACTCGGGAATGTCAGCTGGCCCTTCAAGCGCCCATTTCGGTTTCCGGGCCTTTTTCGCTGATCACACTGAAGATGCGTTGCTTGCATGTGACGTCACCACAGCCCTTTCTGGAAAACTGGGGCCGAATTTTCTCTAAAGCAACGGCCGTCGCTTTGAAGCGATGCTCTGGTTTTGGCATACCAATGCGTGTATTCTTGGGTTGGGGCTTCGCTTGGCGGGGACTGGAAGCGGCAGCAAATCCCATGGGGTTTGGCGAGGTGCACACCGTGACAGTGGCGCAAAACGGCGCGCAAAACTAGGGTAAAGCGACGCGCAAAATGAGGGTCGTTTTGTGCTTCACCCTAGTTTTGCGCACCGTTTTGCGCCACTGTCACGGTGTGCACCTCGCAAAACCCCATGGGGTTCGCTGCCGCTTCCAGTCCCCGCCAAGCGAAGCCCCAACCCAAGAATACACGCATTGGTATGCCAAAACCAGAGCGTCGCTTCAAAGCGACGGCCGGTTTTTTTTTTTTTTTTTGAGAAAATTAGGCCCAGTTTTCAGCTTTCCCGCCACTGCTCGAGATAAGGGCGGCAGATAAGTTTGCAGCCTCCCACCGTGCAGTCAGTGCTCCAACATGGCCATTACAGTGACCTCAGTGCAAGCATTGTTTTTATGCTGCTCGTTGTTTTCATTGTCTGTGATTGATTGTACAGTTTAACGCACCGACGCAGCGCAGGCGATGAGGCGCGTCGTAGCGGAAGAGTCCGGATTAATTTCGACCACCTGGGGATCTTTAACGGGCGCCGAAATCTCGTACACACGGGATATTTTGCTTTTCGGCTCCATCAGAAAAGCGGCCGCCGCGGCCGGGAATCGAACCCGCGTCCTGTTTGCGTTGTCTTATCCAACGCTAAAAGTGACCGTGGTCACCGTCAGCACGAGTGGTACCGAAATTTCCGCCGCTGTTAGGGGAAAATGCCTAGAACCACATTTGGGTCCGTGTGGGATTTCAAGGTGCGTCTCCCGAGCAGGAGTCGAGTGCGTTGTCCGTGTGATAACTTGGCCCCCTGCAGGAAGCGGAGCAAGAGTGCGGGCCGCGCGACGAGTGCACGTGACGGCTCTCAAGTAAAACAGGCTGTGGGGAAGCTGCAGCCGCGCCAATTGCGGCCACTCTGCCTACGTGTCGGAGTAATTCGCGCCAAAAGACCAAGGAACTCCATAGAGCGACGAAAAAGACGCAAACACGATGTAGCAGTTACGGCCTCTGCCTTCAAAGCACGTAATAAGATACCGAGGAATGGTTTTCGTCCGGTTCACGCTTCCTCTTGTGTTCCGGCTGCATACCCGCTGTGGGGAGGACAGGTCGTGTCGCTTCAGAAGTTTCAATCGGCACTGCACATGCCGACAAGGATGGGGGCGTCGTCCTCGAGGTTGCCGTAGCAGAGCCCTGGTCCATCAAACTGAAGTTGGCGCTTACAGTGTACGTCAAATGCTTTCCAATCGACACTCGCCTGCTATAGTGTTCTTAGTATAGATAAGTGCCTGGCTCCAGCAAATCCGTCCCTGCGTACGTGCGTAAGAAATCACCCCGCCGCTGCTAGACGTGTGGGTGTACAGCGTACGTGTATCTCGTTCGCCATAGGGACACTTCCGGACCACCCCAGCACTTCGGGTCGTCTGTTTTAGCCAGACGGGCAGTCTCTTAGCGTGATGATGCCGGGACTCGTGCTGCATTGCAGGGTTATTCCCCGGGCTTCTTCATTTGGCCTTCTAATGTCACTAAAGCGGCATCAGCCCTTGCTCTGGCAGCATGCTGAGCCGCTACGGGTGCGTGGCTCGTGCGTTCGCCTCCTACTTGTTACCAGGGCGTACTCCCACTGGAGGCTCCGATCATCCCGGCGTGACCTAAAGTGCGTTCCCAGATGCGGAGCAAACGCTGCGCCCTGCTGCCCTTAGCTTTTCCCCGGGCCGCCCCGGGAGCTCTTCGGGGCACGCCTCCCTTCATCAGCGGCCCGAGGCTTCAGCCGTGAGCACCTGGGTCAGCGTGCACGCATGTTTTTTTCCCTCGACGTTTCTCTCTTCCGGCTTCCCTGCAGGCGCGGAAGACTGAGCCCTGGCAACAGCAGGCCTCACAGCTCCAGAGTTTGCGGTGGCTTACGCCAGGATGTGCCTAGATCTTCGGGGACCCTGGATGCGCATCCTGATCAAAATCACCCCGCAGGCGCCGTCCTTGGTTCGAGATAAAATCCTTCTGCAGGCGGTCTCCGGGTCAGTGGATCGGCGGTGTGCCTGCATCCGAGGCGGAACAGCGGCCCAAGCAAACGCGCAGGTTGGCCCGGCTCGCCGGTAGTGTTGTTGTATTAGTGCGCGGCGTCTGAGCTCGGCGAGCGATAATGGCCACTGGGCTTGCGCGGCGTAAACGCACAACAGGCGCTCGCTGGGGCTATTTTGGGTCGGCCCGAGGAAGCAGTACGGGAAGTGCGGCCGCTGTTTATAAAGTAACCGGGACGCGCGTGCTGATGGACCCACGGCCCTGCGTACCCCGGGAACCGCGCTGCCGGCCGGGGCTTCGCACGTGAGCTCTGCGTATACAGGCAAACCGAATCTTCGCAGTGCACCTGCTCGTGCCATCGTCCGAGTTTCCCACTGGGGGTCGTTCCGAGGGAATGGCGGTCACCACAAATCTCCGGACGTTGATATTTTATCGTTTTTCTTTGTCATTTCCGAACGTTCAGTTTTGCTTTTTAGGGGAGCTCCTGCATTGGCAAAATCTCGAGATGTGAAGTTTCTTTTCTTTTTTTCGTCAGATGAAATATCGCGCGCGATAAAGTTCACTTTGTTTATACTCCAACATCAGCAGTGGTGCCGCTGAAACACTTGCTCAACACAGACACACCCGCCGTTCCTCTACTTGCCACCCCTGCATACACACACACACACACACACACACACACGCGGCGCGCACACTACGAGGAACGATCGGGGTAGAGCTGGGGTTAAAGAATAAGGATTGCCGCCATTCCGTCATCCGCAACACCGAGGAGGCCCAAGATAGGCGGTGCAGGGGCGAGGGCAGTGCAGCAGTGCCGGCGGTCATGCCGACCCCGGCAGGTCCACAAACGTCCAGTCATGGAATTGATGTACTGCTTAGCACTTTTCTTCGAACCACTTTCTTATCTCCAACAGCGATGTCACGGCAGACCGTACGCGGTAAACGTCCTTGGCTAGCTTGTTTCACTGCGATGATGAAGCCTGAGGCGCAGAGCGTAGCGGTATGTATTAGCAGAAGAAAATTTAGTTTAGTGATTCCTCAGTCCTGCACGAGCGCGAGCAACGCCGCCTGTATTAACATTGCCTGACGCGTCGCGCGCTTTTCAATGGGAAGGGTAGGGACGCTTAGTTCAGGCACTGATCCGCTATGTGGCGCGTGCCGGCGGACATCTCGCCTTACGTCACTGCTCGCGAGTCGCGAACGCTGCGCCCACTTCTACGACGTGTGTCTGTCAGCTTGCCTGTTGGGCTTCAAGGGCCGTTTCGCTTACATCTTAGCCGCGACGAGGCGCTAGTTCTGTGGCGCGCTGGGGATCTCGTTCAACGTGTCGCTCGCTTCATACTTGCTGCATTTTTCCAAAGATAAAGACGGAGGCGGACTGAAATAGTGTAAGAACATACTGATTGTCGGGTAGACATATAGCTAACAGAAAAACGATATTTTCGGATGGGGCAGCCATTATTTTACTAATATTTTTCTTTCTGGAGTATTTAGAGAAGAAAAAATTGCGTGCACGTTTTTTGTTCAGCGCTCAATTCTACGATTACTTTCCAATAATATCACGTGCTTGTAAACTTCAGAAAATTATAGGAAACAAAAGGATAAGCAGCTGGGATCCCGCCACGCTGTCCGGGCGCTTCTACAGTACAGTCCTCAATTTTAGAAGTGCGTACCGATGCGGAGTGCGAACAGCAGGGTCAAAACAATACCTAAATGCGGAGGGGATAGAGGTGGGATGCCCCACTCAGAAAATTTCGGGGCCTGTGATCCGAGTAGATAAGCGCGCAAAGCCGGCATCAGCCTGCGGCAGCGCAAGGGATTTTGCTTCGTGACAAAGGAAGTTTTATCAGTGACAGACCAAGACAGACAGGCATGGTGAAAAACAAGAAGGCGTAGGAGCGCCGCCTCGGGAACGCTAAACAAACTTTCCACTATTTTGCCTAGTTTCCGAGAAGCGGCGCTGGCTGGCGGACACGAAAGCACGCTGGAAGGCTACGGAGCGGGGAAGGGTAGGAGAGAGCAACAGGAGAGTGGCTGTTTGGCCATTTTTCGCTCACGCGTTAGGCATAGAGAAATAAAAAAATTTCTTTCTCTATGCGTTAGGCAATGTTTATACAGGCGGCGTTGGCGCGAGTGACGACTTGGCGATATCTGCATCCCGCGGAGACCCGCAGTTAATGGCGCGCAAGTCAGCGCTGGTCGTGCGGTGCAGCCACAGCTGGGAAAGAGGAAAGGGGTCGTGAACACGTCCGATAATGATGTGTGTTAGGGGGCCTGGTTGGGAGAAAAATTTGAATTCTGCGGGGTAATTTGTTGGATGGATGCAGAAAGAACGTGTTCCTTGTCGAGTCCTTCTCTGCCTGCAGTGCTGCCCCAAGGGAAAGGGTCCCGTTCTCCCCCAAATCGGTTTTCCCCAAGGCTGGCAGAGTTCGCTACAAGGAGCGGCTTTTCACAAAACCCCTCTCCGTAGAGGGTAGCCCGGTGAGAGAAGGCAACGGGCTGAAGCAAGGCTACAAAAGCGGAAAGAATGAGACAGGTCACGTGCTCTCAGCCGTTACATGAACACGCAATTGTGCCGGCACAGCCAGTGCCTCCTATAGATAAACGCCGTTTTATCTAGAAGGTACTGGCAATACTCGGCGCCCTATACGCGCCAGCCACCTGTGAGTGATTGATTACGCGGAAACAATTTCCAGGTTGGTTGCGCAGTACCTTGCTGCCCGTGCACAAGAAAACAACAAGGCAACAACACCGAAAAAATGCACACGGAGAGAGAAATAAATAGGTGCTGTAATCGACTGAACACCACGTGTGATCCTCACAATTGCATAAGTATCGTGTAGTTCGCGTAGGCCCCACGGCAAGCCCCAGTTCGGCAGAAACAGACGACAGCGGGCAAGTGTTCGCTCTGCTAATGGAGGCCTGCAGCTGCAAACAGGGACGCAACGACGATCAGCACTGCTTCCCCGCCCGATTCCGAGAATAACGAATCATTGAGTCATGCGTTCTCGCTGCCGCAGCGAGCAGTCAACAGTGAGGCGATTCCTTTTAATCCGTCGCTCTTTCCTCTGCCCCCGGCCTCCTGTTTATTTTTTGTTTTTCGTCAATTCGCAGAGTCGTGTACGGCAGAGTTGCGGGCGACAGAACGTGGCGTCGCGCTGTGTGTCAGTGCGTGTCAAGAAGGCACACATTTCTCGCGCATGACGCCGCAACTGCCCTGTTTGGAGACCTGCTTTCAGCTTTCTCGGCGCGTTGGTCGAGATAAGAGCATTGAATAAGTTAACAGCCTTTCACAGGACACGCGGTTCACAAACGTTATGTGCTGACGTGAGTGCAAGATATATCTGTAGAGTGCGCAAAACGCGCGCCGTTCAAACTAATGTTGCGCAACCAACTCAAATCTACGTTTAATGCACCCGAGGGGCGTCTGGGTTGCGAGGTGTATTATGCAGTGTTGCATCTACGAGCACAACAATGACACAACACACGCAACCGCGTTCAGCTGGTTTAAGCCGCGCAGATCCGGAAAGTAAGCGCGAAGGCGATTCAGCTGCTTGCCCATTGCAAACATTTTTTTCTCAAGGCGCTGGACGATGGCACTCAACAGTAAAAAAAAAAAAAAAAATAAAAAATAAAAAACTACCAAGGGTCAAAGGAAAAGTATTGTCTCCATGTTCTACATAGTAAGTGATGACCGCCGCGACGTCGTTTCACTGAATAGAACGAGCGCGTTGTCCCGCAATGGCCTCTGGTATTTTTTTCACCGAGAAAACCCGCGATCAAAGGGTAAGCCATTGCTCACTGCCAGACAAGCAGTAATTTCTCATTTTAACAGCGGAGCTGTTGAAGCTCTCTTCTGTCCGCGCGGATCGCTAACACGAAATTCCGCTCGGCGAAGTGGAACATCCTAGGCCAAGAAGCGTGAGGGTAAGTGGCGAAGAGGCAAGGAGCCCACGAGCAGGTGTTGGGAGTGTGCGATGCGATGCGACCAGATTTTTAAAAGAGGGAGGGGGGAAGGGCCCGAAACTGTCTGGCGTGGGGTGCCGATGGGGGGAGGGGAGGGGGATATGAAGGAGGGGATAGCAGGAAGGACTAGGAGAAAATTTAAGCAAGACAGAAGGTAAAGTGCGTCTCAAGAACAAAACGCTTCCCGTGGTCAGAATCGAACCTGGGTCCCTCGCGTTATGAAAACGGCGCCATCATCGCACTCGGGGGGCACATTTCCTTTGGGTTCATAGCGCACCACATTGGCTTCCGACTTTAGGAATTTGTATCGTGGACTTTGACTGAACTCAGTTTGCATGGAGAAAGCTTCGCTTTTCAGTCATGTTTCTCTTAAGAAAAGGGCAGACCTAAGAAAAGCCAAGTTACAGCTAGTGAAGGAGACCACCAGCTCCGCCGCTTCCTCAGTCACGGCCGCTCCGTCTCTCCAAAGGGGGAGATCGACCGGCCGGGCCTCAGTCTTCGCATCTCAATTGCGAAGGTGGCCGAATTTTTTCGAATGCGAAAAAATTGATGGCACGTTGTGGGGAAGAGCCGGCGTCGCAATAAGGAGCGTAACATGGTTTGAGGGAAAAGGAAGGGACGGGGGATATTTTGAGCTAGGCCGCGGTAGCTCACCTAGCTGCATACAACCCATTGCGGTGGAGGGTAAGTAGAGGGGAGTGAAACGATATAGCAGACAGTTAAAGAGATCGAGAAAGCGAGAAAGAAGATAAGGCCAAGTCAGTCATTAAGGCAGTCGGGGCTACAACCGCTGTACGAGGCCGCTCGTCTGCAGGTGTAGTGAATCAGATGGGTAAAGACTTCCCGCCGGGTTGCCCGAGGCCCCTTGGGGAATAGAGGGTCCTCCGTGGCGGGCTCCGTCGACTCCGCAATTTGAGGTAGCGTGGTAAAGAGCGGCCAGCAGAAGTTGCTGCCTTGGTGACGACGACAAGGAACCGAAAGCAAACTTGATTGGTCTATTGACTGGTCTAAGCAAGACAAGAACAATACCCATCCGGGCGCGGTTACAGTACAGGACTCGAGCAGAGTGACAACATTGATTCGCTGCTTCAAAACAAATGAACTTTTGCGCTCGGGGCCCCGTATTTTATGCCCAAAGCACTTACGGTCAAACAAGTTCACTCCCTGCTTTTTGTTCACGACGCGAACATAGTACACACAACACTTTCCAGAGTTCGTGCGGGGTCGGTAGTAGCGGCGCACGCAGAGTCTGAGAGAGGAGGTCTCCGCTGCGGCGTCCGCGTCGCCGGGTCAAGCCTCAACTTGCCGCGCCTGCAGACGCCGAAGTTTGAATCACGCCGACAGCGAGGCGCCCTTGCGCCTGCCGTTCTGCGGCATGTTGTGATCTGTCCGAGGCAGGCTTGCACTCGCAAAACTTTGCAGGACGCGCGCACATAGCAGCGGCGCGCAGAATCGTAACCCGGCGCAGGGAAGGCCTTGACGATGGAGCGCTCGGTGGAGCGTAACGCGCCTTGCACATGGCGTCCCGACACTTTTCGGTGCACTGCTGTTAGCTTTCTCAGCACTTTTTGAGACAAGGGCGGCAGCGCGCACCAAAGTGGAAGCTACAGCGACGTCAGTGCAAGCGCCGAGCTCCGCAACAGAATGCAAACGCAATTTGTCCAGAGCCACGTGCAAAGCGGAGATGCTGCAGCTATGAACGGGTGCGGTGCATGCACGCGCCCCGACGATCTTACAGCGGCGCATCGGCCGTAGTTACGCCCTGCGCAAAACTGCAGAAAGAGCTCTCGGCGACGTTAATGCTTGGACGTTAATGCTTTCGCATTACGTTAATGCTTTCGCATTAACGTCCAATTCGTAAACAACGTCCAATTCGTAAATTCGTAAAAGCAACTCGTAAATAGGTGCCCTCGTATTTTGTTTTTGCTGTTGTTTTTTTGGTCGAGACAACGCGCGGCTCTGAATGAGCAGCCGATGTGGAAGTGACATCCACTCAAACGCCAGTACATGTACAGTACAGTACAGTACAGTACAGTACAGTACATGGGGCCGTATCACGCAGCAACTGTTGAAGGCCACGAAGCAGACGCGGGTTAGATGACACCGCTTTATTGGCGACTTTCGAGCGGTTAGCGTTATTCTGTAGATGATGATGTCACGAGCTTCGCTGGCCGTGCGGCGGCCATTGGCCTCCTCGTTTCGGTATTGCCGTCTTCCCAACCAGATCACACTCTGTAGCAGCAACTACGGTCCTATACCTGCCCGCTATAATCAGCGCTCTCTTGTAACTGAGAGTACGTACGAATTGAGGGGAGTAAACCTCTACCACCTCCGCGATGTCTCACGCAGGCCTAATGAGAAGCGCTGTCCGATCACCTCTTAGGTGCAATTCCAGTGGCTACTGGCGAAATCATCATCATCATAAGCCTGGTTATGTCCGCTGGAGAACGAAAGCCTCTCCCGAAGATCTCCAGCCACGCCTATGGAGTGCTCGCTGCAGAGTCCATGCCTTCCGCCCAAATTTTCGCAGCTGATTTCTCCATCGAGTCCACTGCTGACCCCTCTTTCGTTCGCGGTCTACTGGCAGCCGCTCTGTTCAACGGATGGTCCACCTGTTGTCCCTCGAGCGCATCACGCGACCCACCCATGCTTGTTTCCCTCGTTTAATTTGAACGTCTATTCGTTCATCCATGTGGCTGTCTTCCTATCCCTCACTGTGATCCCTAGCATTCTCCGTTCCATGGCCCGCTAGGCCGATCTAAGTTTCCTTTCGAGTCGTTTTCAATGGTGAGACCCCAAGTTTCCGCCCCGTAAGTCCTTACGGAAGAACGCGTTGATTAAATGCAAGCTTCTTTTAGTGACAGAGAAGGCTTGCTAGTCAGGATATTCGAATTCTTACCAAAAGCAGCCCATTCCATGCTTCTGCTGCGGGTAACTTCCCTTTCATGGTTTGGAGCAGCGGCTGTGACTTGCCCAAGATATACTTATTCGCCTACCGTTTCCAAGACTTCATTGTATACCTATCTCAAAGTCATGTGTCTTGGCGTGCTGCTGGGACTTTACCTTGGATTTTTTCGTGTTTATCCTTAATCCTGCGGGACACTTTCTGAGCCAATTTGGCAAAGCATGCACTGCAAATCCTGGCTGCTTTGACTGAACAGGACAATGTCGTCTGCAAACCTTAGGTGGCTGAGATATTCCCCATTGATTCGCGCCCCGGTTTTCCTCCACGTAAGCTTCCTGAACACACGCTCCATCTGTAAATAATTGTGGCGACATTGAGTCCCCTTGCCGGACGCCCTTTTGTATAGGAAATTTACAGGTTCCGTGATGGAGCCGTGTCTCGTCGCCGCCATGATCACGTACCGCCTTTACTACTGAGTGGCCACTGGGTCAAATGCCTTTTCCTAGTCTATGAATGCCATGTACAGCGGTGCGTTATACTCATACCAGGCAAACACTTTTCGATTGCTCGGTTGATAGCGTGAATATATGGTCTGAAGTTGAGAAACCTTTCCTGAACCCGGCCGCCTCTCGTGGCTTTTGAAAGTCCAAAGTGGCACTTCTCCAAACCAGAATTACCTTTGTAAATAGTTTGCAGGTATAACAAGGAGCAGGCTGATGGGCCTGCAACTTCTAAGCTCTTTGGTATCACCTTTCTTGTGCAGAACAACTAAGTTTGCATTTTTTCACGCCTTCGGAACAATTAAAGTCCTCAAGCACTGCGACGATAGGGCTGCAAGGTTTGTTAGCACAACGTGCCCTCTCAGGAACATAAGACCAGCCGTAATGTCATCGTCTCCTGCAGCTCTGCCTTTAATTCTTCATTGCTTGGAGGGCTGTGGCGATCTCATCTGTCGTAACCGGCGGAACCTGACCGACACTAAGGTTACGGGAAATCTTGCCTCTGAGTCAGGGGCAGAAGCAAAAGACAATCGCAAAAAAAAAAAATCTTATGTGAAAACTAGGGACGAAATAAGTGAAAAAAAATTTAATTCCCTTAAAAAAAACAAGAGCAATACAAGGTTTCTCACTTGTCCCATACTTACCCAGAAAAACATGACAAATGAAAAAAAGCAACGATTATGCGAAGAGCTATTTAACAACCGGCACACTTACCTTTTTAACACTGAAATGAACATCAACCTTACATAACTACTTCACAAAAGTTCCAGCAAAGCTCCCGGGCTGGGAGCCTACGTGAGATTTCACGCCGGTATATACGTCTTGATCGACGCATTGCATCAATCTATATACCATTCATTTCTGCGGGACGTGTTCACACTTCTTTGAGATCCGGACGACGCCTGCGAATTTCGAGCATGCAAGTTTAGAGCGCATGCAGGAAAGGGTGCAGCGCACAAATGAGCGAGAAGGAAACCCGTCCCGAAAGCTCTATCCTGATACCACCGGTTTACACCCTCCTGCTCATCCGTGACTCAGCCTCTCAGATGCATGCATGCATGCGTGGCGACCACTTGAAACCTATGCCTTTTACAGTGCCCCTGTCCTCCACCCCACGTCTCCTTTAACTGGGAAATACCTGCTTTGCCTGCGACTCATACTTACCACCTCGTATGGAAATGCCTCTCACCCACAAACACCTTGTACTTTCCCCTAGATCTCCAGAGCAATGGGAGGACGGGATGACCAGCCCGCGGCTTTAGGACCAGGAATTCCTGGTCACTTGGGCCCGCGCAGTAGCGCTAGCCCGCTTTAAAGCGTCTCTTAACGCGTGTTTCTAAAACTTCTGATCTGTTTTCTTTTGCTCCATGACTCAATCCTAGCCAGGGCCGCAGGCCTTCCGTTTCTGTAATATTCGTTTCTACAGCTTACACATCTATACTGAAGGCACATGTCAGGCTACTGGCGCCCAGTGAATGACGTTGCGCGTGTTTGCGCGTGTTTTTTCAGTCTTTGATCACGCAAAAAAGTTGTCCTGGAAGGTGTCTTGGCGGGCCGTCACCAAAGTCCGGCGGCTAAAAAAATGGCGCAGCTTTGCGGTGCAAGGCTGGAGAAACAGCAGAGCGGGCGGCCCCTCTCTCTTCGTTGGAGACTCGGCTATCGTACCTCGCATGGATTTCCGAACTTGCCGGTGAAAGTTCTCCATGACAGGCAGGCGCGGATGGTTCTGTCCGCAGCCTTTCACTTCTCTCCCAGTGTGGACCGCGTTTGCACGCGCTGGAACTCCCGGAAACCAGCTTCGCGAACGCGGCGTCCCCACTTCAGGCGCGAATGCACGTGAACTGGCGAGGAGGAGAACACGCAAGAGATCATGCCACGAACGCTGGGAAGACTGTTCTCGAGTGCCGATGATGATGGACACTTATTAACTGACGTAGCTTGGAGAGAGCCGTCCCTATTGGGTAGCAGCCCCTTCACAAAGCTAGGTGGAGTCCCTATTCGGGGACCACATTGGTCGTGGCGGCTGTCCGAGCACGCTGGGCCTGTTGAGCCGATGGGTCCAGGAAGCCGAGCAGGGCCGCCTTCCAGTCCTCTCTTGTGGGGTGGGGATTAGGGGGAAGGGAAGGGCTTCTCTGGCATGCCCATACCATGTGGTATACGTGTCAGCCGCATAGCTGCCCACAGCACTGAAAAGCTGGTTGACGCTGGGCGCTCCTTACAAGGCGCACGCTCACGCGCGCTCGGTATTTTTTTTTTGTATTTTTTGTGTGCTCCTCCCACGGCGCAAGCCTGGACGACGCCGCTGAACCGAACATTTATACCATGTGTTGCGCAGTGACGTCACGCCTCGGCGGGCGCCGGTGAGGCTCGGCGGAGCCATGCCTAGGCTAGCGAAGCGAGCGCAAAGCTATATGCACAGCGGCGAGGTGACGTCATCGCTCCGCGAGGTTTTTATATGCGACTGAATCTCATTCACTCGCCTTGTCCCTCCATACGGCGTTGTTGTTGTCCGTCCACACCCCTCCCCCATTTCTCCTCGCCGCGTGAGCTGCGCTCTCCGCCGCTCACCCCCTCTCCTCTCCGATAGCGAACACTCTCTCGCGAGGGGCATTGGATTGGATTCGATTGGGTTGACTTGGCTTGGCTTAAATTGGATTGGATTTGGATTGGATTAAAGTGTATTGTGTTGGATTGTGTTGCGTCATAGCCGCGGTCGTTCCAGCACCGGCGTTCCGATTTCCATCGATGCGTTGAATGGAGCCTAACAATTCTGCTATCGCCCGCGCAACCGTAACAAGCACCGATCACTGTGATAACAGGAATGCTAGCACCACTGAAGACAAGGCTGCGAAGCGGCGTGAACGTGATGCTGAACGCAAACGATTGAAGCGAGCAGCCGATTCCGAACTTCGTAAACGTGATACCGAATTCCGCAAACGGTTGAAGCGAGCACGTTGAAACGGGGCACGTGCATAGACTTGATCTTCGCTGCAAATTGCACGGTGGTCCCGTTACTTCACCATCCACTACCCATACACTTCAGTGACCACAAGGCCGTCATCGTTAACGTTACGCCGCGTGTTAAATAAAGAATACATCATACGCGTTCCTCACACGTTTCACGCAATCAACCCAACGGAAACACCAAGTGAACCCCCAAGATGCGTCGCATATCCACAGGGTTCCCCTCGCGGGAAGGTGGGGTAATTTTTTGGTGTGACGGAATGACGCTAGGGTTAAACAGCTTTGCTATTAAAAAAAGGAACGAGTCACTGGTCGCGCGGTGTCTCGCCTGTAAAACTTTTTGTCCCAGACATTTCCTGGCAGGATTATATCCCACAGATAAAGTCCAAACAGCAGCAGTACCGAATCAAATTCACAAAAGCTACGACGCGGCAACAGTTCACCAGTGTATATATAAGGCGATCGTGCTGAAAAAAAAATCCCCTTTCATTTTCTTTCACTCTTCTCCGATTACGGCCGCCATAGCTGAATATCGAGCCTGTTATTTCGATCGCAGCTGCAGGATGCCTAATCAAACACGCCGCAACAGCGGGTGGACATTGCCTTGTTATCGTCTGCTCCAGATAAGCGGTACGAAAATAAACGCGGCCGGCACTGTTACGAGCGTTGCATTATTATCTCGAGCGTTCTTGCTTTGCGTGCTTAGCGTCGGGCACACCCCTTACTGGGGACTCCTAAGTTCTGGACAGCTTACGGGAGCTGGGAAATCTACCTGCATCCCCTGAAACTAGTGGCCCTCCTTCGCTGCCTAATATTAAAAGAGCACAGTGAAGTGCCTTGTTTCTTTCCATGCGGACGGGAAGGCGGGAACATGGGAGGCTCAACCCAGGTTGAAGTCCACCCCGGCAGCGGCTGTCCGCGTGAACGGGCGTAGAAATTAAACCGTGCGGTGGTCCAACAGAGCCACCCCAACAATAATAACGGAAATTCACCGCGGCACTTACGTCTTCTCGCGTGCTCCAGCGATACTGGTCAGAGACTTCTTTACGGCAGCATATTCCCTCCTCTCGCTTCACTTTTGCAGCGTGAGCTACACTGGCCGAGGTTGAGCAGTTTTGCGTGGCTCCTGGAGCGCCGTGCTGCGCATGCGCGAGAAGCAGTGACGTCACACGGGGCACAGCTGGCGCGCCGGAGCCGCCGCCGCCGCGACTGGATTGGATTGGAAATCATTTTAGCAGCAGTAAGCATGATAATCAGCTAATCCTAGACAACAAGGAAACGTAAGAATAACCAGCTAAACCTTAGCTCACGATAGGTATATCGTGGCATAGCCGAGCCAGAGTCCTTCAATGAAGGACTCTGGCCGAGCTAAGCCACTGTGACTATTGGCACGAATGACTAGGACAGGCAGACTAGCGACACTTCGCGGCCGAGCTTCCTCGGATTTCACAGAGCATACCCGCGGCCGGAGTGCGCCTGTGCTACTCACATGCCGTCACGTTGTTTTCACGCTACGTGACGTCAGCGCCATGCGCGCTGCGGTGGGGGAAACGGGCTGATGTCGCGCGGTGGTAACGCACTCGGATCCTACTGTGCAGACCGGGGTTCGGTTCATGTGAGAAAAAATAAATGCGTTTTATACTCCTTACAGCGGCGGCCATTTTATGCACCGGAAAGCTACAACAATGCCGTTTTTTTTTTGCACAAACGGGTACTTCAGGCTTTCGAGTTAATAAAAAAATCCCGGGCCACTACCACTAACGTGAAACCTGCGAAGGATGCAAGTGTATTCTTGGCGCCTTGGCGTTTTTGCCAACGGAGATGAAACCGTTGGGGTGCAGAGGTATACAACTTTGCTGCAAAAGCCTCTTGTCTTTGAAGCACGAAGCTCTCTAGCGCGAGGCGTAAAAGAGTGTCCCGGAGTTTTTTTAAGTACACGTTACGTTCTAGCGCAAAGCGTAAACGAGTTTCCTGGTGTTTTAGTGCCGTGACTACATGAGACGACGATTACGACGACGACAGGGGACGACTACACCCCCGCCCCTAAGGGGCTTCGCCCCTAAAAAAACCGTACTGGAAGGAAAAGCAACAGCGCGCCCATTACTATCGGGGCAAGCACACTGCTCTCGCTCCGTCCAATTAAGCGACCTACTTTCGGCGATTCGAAACGCGCGCGCGCCGAACAAACAACATCCCGGGTGTGGCCGGCCGTGCAAGCGCCTTGAGTGGCCCCAGGGCACGTCCAAGGCGGCGGCACACGTCTCCGGCGATCGGGTATCGTGCCGAGTAATCCTATCCGCCGCCGTTTCACGCAGGCGCCCGTTTCTTCTGCTGGCGCCTTGGCCGGCGACGACTGCGGAAGTTTTCCAGCACGTAATGGATGAGTACCGGCCACTGCTGCAACGAGGGCGGCGTCGCCTGCACGTTGGAGCGCCGTCGCACGGGAGGCAGTCGCGAAACGAGATACGGGCTAAACAAGCGCCGATGCTCTGACAGGCCGAGTTACTACGTGCGTGGACTAAATATCCACTTCTCCGCTCAGATCATAGAACGTGCTCCGAACGCGTTCCGTACGGCCGCCGCAACGACGCGCTCTTAAACAACATGAAAGGGAAGGGGGTTCGTGAGGAATGGCGAAGAAGCAGCAGCAGGTCCATCGCTGTCCGGTGGAAATAGGAAGCGCGCAACACGCCATCAACTGGACAAAAATGGAAGTGGTCATCTTATGTCCATAGGTGTTATTTGAACCAGTTTAGAGCTCTTTTTTAACGGTTAATTACTACCGTGTTACTGCCATGCAAATTAGATTGGCTGCTTCAGGCGTCAGTCAGACAGTCATCACCCGACGTCACCCGCCTGGTGTATATTATTATTTCTGCCCGATTTGCTGGCCGGCACTGTCAATACGGGAAGCATTATTTTTGTGGCGAGCATTTGCCTGTTCACGAGTTTTGCAGTCTCCACGGAAAAGGGTTCCTACTCTCTGATTAGTCTCCTCAATTAAAAGTACGCCGTTTTAAAGGAGTGCCGCCGTCATGTCCTGTCATGCTCCACCTATCACCCAGGAACATTTCCTTTCCTGCCTTCTTGCTGTTCAGTTTTCAGAGAGAGAGAGAGAGAGAGAGCGCAACTCTTATTTAACTTATTTATGCGTAGGAGTGCCTTCTCAGTCCAGAATTCCACACGCTGTCTTCGCACGTTCCTCCCTCTCTCCGTCAGCATGACCTGGCTCCATGGGCGTCCGGAAGGGGGGGCAAGGGGGGGCAACTGCCCCCCCCCCCCTGGAGTTTCGGATATTTTCATGCCCTACAAAAAAGCTGCACATGTCTTTGTTGGCCCGTAAAAAATAACTTTGGGACGAAAGAGAGGAGAGGAAAGAAGAACACCGACGTTCTCCCCTGTGTCCGGTTCTTTAGCGCAAAGTTTTTAAAATTATGTACGTGAACCAACCAGCCCAACAATCCACGCTATTCAAATGATAGCACACTCAGGTCCTGCGTATCCGTATGAAACGCCATTCAGGACTGCGAGTCAACATTGCTCATTAAACACTAATATTGCCGGTCATGTCACGGGAGTGAAACAGACTGCCTGTGCTGGCTATTGAAGATAGCGAACAGTTGTGAAAGGTTTTACGTTTTCTTTTTCTAAACTCTAGATTTATGCCGCCTCTCCGTAGCGGGGAACCTCGCCACAGCGGCGGCTGCGCATAAACGGTTCCGACCATCCGCCCACTTTGCGGCGGGCAATACCCCGTGTTAGGACAAGGTTAGGATCGGCCAACGCGGGCCAGGGAAAAATTCCTCGCAAGCTCTCTAGCAAGGTGTACGTGGATGAATCACCCAGAGGCACGAGGCGGCAAGAACCGCTGGCGCCAACGGCGGCGGCGACGGTTTCAAGTTGCGGCTTCTACCCTCGGTTCACCGGACGCTGCGGGCCACTTCTTTCCTTCATACCCGGACGATAGAAGGGTCCACCGAAAGAAAGCTGCGGTTTCAAGTGCCCAAGCTCTTCGGTTTCCAACCGTCGGCGAGAGCAGGAGGTCACTCCTCTTCACATGCTGGGAGGCGAGTTGAGATTCCGTTCTCACGGGGCCTCCAAAATCAAGACTTGCGCAAAGTGGTGCAACTCCGGCACAAGGCATGATCGGTGACGTGGACATTCACCCTTTCCATCGACCAAGTGGCCCGTGTGCATCAGCCCCACCTCATGTCGTGGGCGGTACAATAAGTGCCGTCAACTGCTCAACAACTGATTGGACAATTCTTGTGTGAAGCTAAATTCCCCAGCTAGGGATCTAAGGAATACGAACTCTATTTAAACGACTGTATTTGTGCTATTCTGGTACTCCTGTCTGGACTGTCACCATGTGAATAAACCTACTGTACATTTTCCTGCTAAGCAGTCATCTCGAGTCTCTAGTCCGACACCACGCCGAACCGGGACCTGCGGGCCTGGACGAGTCAGACAACCCAAGGGCCCTCATCTCTAACACCCGTTTACAAGAGCCGACACGGAAACGTGTTTCTGAGCTGCACATTGTGGCGTTTCTTCGATAGTAAGCCCCTGCACGTGCGTCTCTGTGTGTGTTTGTGTGATTCGGTGTTTTTAAGTGTCCAGCTGTCAACGGAGCTGGGAACAACCAGGACAGCTGACGAGAGAACGACAGTGGGCAGCAGTGTGTGTGTGGTTGCTCGACTGTGTGGGTGCGCGAGCGAGATCGAGCGACATGTACGAAGCTGTGAGCGTGTACTTTAGCCTGTAAATAAGTTTTCCCTGTAAATGAGGCGCTTTTCTGTTTTCAACTCCCGCATAACTATTTATACATCCACTCAATTAGCGTATATTTTCTAATATTATCAACCACCAGGAACTCTCTAGCGAGATTTGCCTTGTGCGGGCCTAAATGACGGATATCCGACGCTTCTTCAAGCGTCAGCGGGTGTCTGACGAAGGGTTATCCAGCAGTCCAGCCGAAGAATCTAGTGTGACATGTGACAGCGTTGCACCACTTGACCAGAGTGATGGAGACTTTCATCAGCGGACAGAAGCTGAGGTCGTCGACTCCATGGAAGGGACTCCGTCATCAGTGAGCTCCCGTGACGTAGTAAGTCATGATGATTCCCTTTGTCCTTCCTTGGGATTGAATTGCGGTGAGAGTAGCAAGAAAGCAACTAACCTGTCTCAAGAACACGATTTAGGAGACTTTCTGGGCAAAGGTAAACACATGGGCATTTCGGACTGTTTGAAGTTACGCCTTCTGACTAACCCATGGTCGCCAAATGTTACATACGACTTTAAGAAAGATGTAACGTCTGACAAGAGGACATTTCGCTACCAATGGCTGGCAGATTACGCCTCTTGGCTTGCGTATTCAGCGACGTTGAAAGGCGCCCTTTGTCGTTTCTGCGTCATTTTTCCGCCGAATGTTCACCGGGGTACCCAAGGTAGTTTTATCGTGCGCGCTTTCACCAACTACAAAAAAAATGCACAAGGCGTGCAGGGATCACGTAAAATCCCAATGGCACCAGGAGGCAATGTCAGCCTCACAGAACTTTATGGATGTGATGACAGGCAAGCAGCTACCCGTTGTTCAGCAGCTCAACAGAGCACTCCAAGATCAAGTTGAAAGGAACCGCCAGAAACTATTTCCGATTGTGTCTACCATTATCTTTTGCGCAACGCATGACATGCCAATTCGCGGGAAGCAGTCTGGCAATGGAGTCTTCAATGATCTCCTTTACTTTCGGGTAGAAGCTGGAGATATTCGTCTTCAGGAACACTTCGCGTCCGGTGCTGGCAATGCTAAGTACACATCCGTACGAGTCCAGAACGAGATCATCACAATCTGTGGCGACATCCTGAGAGAGCACATAGTGGCCGAAGCTATCACAGCGTTTGCTTTTTCCGTCCTCGCGGACGAAACCGCAGATATTGCAGGAAGAGAGCAAATGTCTATAGGTATTCGCTTCATTGACAAGACGGGAACTAACGTATACGTTGGAGAGCAGTTTATGGGATTTGTTGAGCTGGAGCAACTGGACTCTGCTTGCATCGCTGGTATACGATCGTGAAGTTTTTAAAGGACACCGGGCTGATTCTTTCAAATCTCGTTGGACGAGGGTACGATGGATGCTCTACAATGGCTGGAAGAGAAGCTGGAGTCAAGAGATTAATACAGAACGAGCTTCCAAAGGCACTGTTCTTCTGTTGCGCAAGTCACAAGCTGAATCTCGTGATCAACGATTTGAATGAAGTGTCTGAAATTCGTAACACAATAGGGGTTATCAAACAAACCATGAACTTCTTCCGTGAGAGCGTGCTTCGAAGGAAATTAGTGCCCAACATTCCGATGCTCTGTGAAACAAGGTGGTCTGCAAAATACAAGTCAATTAGGATCTTCTCTCAGCATTACGTGGCCATAGTCGAAGCACTCGAAGAGATCGCGTCAATGGAATCAATATCGAACGCTGCAACTAGGCAACGCGCTCACATCCTCTACTGTGCAACAAGTTCATCTTTTATTGTCTGCTTGCACATTGTTGCGAAGTATAGCGCACGGCTGGAACCGGTTACGAGCGTTCTGCAGAGCGTATCCATGGATATCCATTCTGTACACGACCACATCACTGAGTTGCAGAATATTTTTGGTGGCCACCGGACTAACGCTGAAGAGCAGTTTTCTGACATCATGAAAACAGCAAGTGAGGCAGCCGATCACCTAAACGTGTTGATATCTGTGCCAAGACAAGTCTCTCGTTAGGCCCACCGACAAAACTACAGGATTCAGTCACCGGAGGAATACTACCGCGTGGCAATATATGTGCCATACTTGGACTCGCTTACTGCTTCTTTGGCTCGCCGCTTCTCTGAAAGCAATGCGAAGAGTTTTAAACTCCTCCAACTGCATCCAGCAAAAATGAAGTGTTTGAGCTGCGTTGAATTTCATGCTATCGCTGAAGAACTCCAAGGCTTTTACAGCATTGAAAACTTCAAGGAAGAAGGCATCTCTTGGTACGAAATGTGGCGCAACAAAACGGGGAACCCTTTACAACTAACTTACGCCGAACTTTTGCTTCAGGCCAAGCCATTCTTTCCAGCTGTAGCAAAAGCAATTGAGGTAGCACTTGCCTTGCCAGTTACGACCTGCACTGTCGAACGCTCCTTCAGCACAATGAGAAGGGTAAAAACTTGGCTACGATCTACAATGACAAATGACAGGCTGGACGGCCTTTGTATGATGAGTGTGCACCGAGAGCGTGTAATGAAACATAAGAATGACTTCATCACACATGTCATCTCGCAATTTGCCCAGAAAAACCCGAGGCGTCTGCAGCTGCTGTTCAAGGAAGATTGACGGAGTGCAGTTGTATGTTTGTGAACGTATTGTGCTGTGTGCTGGTGATCTGTTGGCGTGAATCGAGGACCCTCACGCAGCAAGACTTACCACTTTTATTTACGAAGGGACAGTAACTTTTCGCATTTTTGTTATTAACTTTAGTTCTTTGTTCGGTAATAAAATCCAATGTGTATTCTCCAAGTGTGGTTCTAATTCGCTGTTTATCATTTTTTTTCATATGCGTACTTTAAACCACAAATAGAACATTTTTGGTGCTACCCAACCGTACCCCTCCCCCCCCCCCCAGCTATGGATGCCCCCCCTTGCAAAAATTTCTGCGGACGCCCTTGCCTGGCTCGCGAGGTGCACTGGGCAGTGCAGTCTCCCACTGCTCGAGGTTCGGGCTAGAAAAAGGGGGTGGCAAGTCTGGGTTGTGACTCCACTCCCAGATTACGCCATACAGGGAGCCTGTTCGTTGTGCGGAGAACTTGCATTGCGGCGAATGCTGCTTAGGGTACCGTTTATGAAGTCAAACCAGATAAGGGAACGTGTTGGTTTGTAGTATAGTCGAAGCGTGGATCCTTGGTGTTTACTTAATTGGGGGTGTGGTGGTGGGTAGATCCTTCGTTCGCGCCTGTAATGCAGGGTAATGTCCCGGAAGGAGGAGGAGGAGAAAACGTTTATTGCTCCCAGTGAACGGGAAGAAAGGAGCGCGGGATGGTTGTCGGTTATCCATGGTGGGTGGCGTCCCTAGTCCGGGATGCCATGGCCAGCTGCAGCTCAAATGACCCTAGTCACCAGGCCACGCTGGTTTTCCAGGACATCGCTACTCAGCAGGACCTCCCACTGCTCCTGTGTCGGTGCGATGACTTCAGGCAGTTCGTTGACGCCTTTACATGTGGTACAGGGTGTTGGGCGTCTCAGAGCAGAAGTTGCAGTCGTAGCTGAAGAGCGTGGGGTGTATTTTGGACAACTTTGTCCAAAATTTGTCTGCAGTCTCCGGAATTGTGTGGCTACCCGCCAAGATAATCTGGGCGCCTGCGCACATTGGACTCTCAGGGAACGAGATTGCCCATCTCACAGCTCGAGAATTGACCGGCCGAGCACCTGAAGAAGAAGATATGCGTCCGCTTCCTCTAGTCTCGTTTCATGAGATTACAACGCACTATCGGCTCCAAAGACAAACGTACGCCCTACCGCACAAACAACTACCCAAGGGTCACGATAGAATACTTCGTGCCCTGCAAACTAATACTTACCCCCACCCTAGCAGAAACCACCATATAGCCCCCACCCTGTATCCCCGTTTGTGCCGCTTCTGCGGGGAGTTTGGAACACTTTTTCACATGGTCGGCGGCTGTACACAAAGCCCACTTGACCCGCCCAATCCCTTCCACACCTATGAGCTTTGGGAGAGCGCCTTGGCCAGCTCTTCCCTCGACGTCCAGCGCAAGTTGGTAGAGAGGGCAGAAGACGCGGCCCGTGCCAATGGACTCCTGGAATGAGGAGGCCACCCTAAGGACTCTTTAATAAGAAACAATAAAATGTTTAGTCTCTCTCTCTCTCTTCGTTGGTTAGCTTCGGGTGGGGTGGCGGGTATCGTCTTCTTGATATCCTGTAGTGCTCTAATATGTCTCTGCTGCGCTTGGGGATGGACGGGTGGTTGTCGGCAGAGTGGCGAGTGCCTATGAGGGTTGAAGCCCGGTGTGAGTGGCTTTGGACTGCGGTATCTGCCGCTTCATTACCCTCTAAGGACTCGTGACCTGGTGTCCAAATGATATAAATGTCCAGTGGAGTTTTCCGTGCTTTTGAAGCCTTATGTAGTAGATCAAGTGCCATCGCTGAGATACGGCCCTTTTGAAAATTACGGCAGGCCGCTTGCGAGTTGGTGATGACGGTCACCCGACCTTGGGTATCTGGTACTGTGGTGGTGGCAAGCACGACAGCTGTCTCCTCCGCAGAGTCGGTGTCATCTGTATTGACCGTTGCTGAGCACAACTGAGCTCCTTTACTGCTTGTCACACTAACCGCGTACGCCCACTTGGTTCGTGCCAGGTACCTCGCAGCGTCGATGTATCTTGTTGAGCTGTCCTTGCTGTAGGCTTTTCGCAAGGCCTTGACCCTGGCTTCCCTTCGCCCCTTGTGGTGAACCGGGTGCATGTTGCGTGGGGCGTTTTCAACCATGTATTCCCTCAAGGCATGGGAGATGCGTCATTTTTGGTTTTGAGGTCCCACGCTTGGCTCGTAACCGAGGCGTTACAAGGTAGCTCGGCCGGTCGGGGTAAGCTTGAGTCGCTCCATTTGGCTGACTTTTTGCGCCTCGGTGAGTTCTTGCCATGTGTTGTGAATTCCTAACTGAAAAAGTTTCTCTGTAAGGTCTTGGCTGGCAGTCCCAATACTAATTTGTAGATTTGACGAATTAAAATACGAAAATAAAATGTCGAGTTTCGTTATTTCAGCAATTTTGAGCCCCAAGTAAGGGGTACCGTAGGTGATTCTGCTAATTACCAGGGCCTATACCATTCTGATTGTGTCCTCTTCTTTCAACCCCTGTTTTTTGCTTGTTACTCGCCTGATTAAATGGGTTAACTGGGTGACAGTGTTTTGTAGTTTCTGGAGGGTGGCAGCCCCTGCCCCGTCTTTTTGAAACGTCAGACCCAATACTCGGAGTGTATCGAACTTTGGGATGGTAGCGCCATGAAGCGTCACTTCTGGGTCGGGGCCCGGTCTCGGCGGGGGCCTACCTCTTGTTCGCTTCTTGAGTATGAGAAGTTCAGATTTTTCCGGTGCAATAGAGAGCCCACGTCTTTTCAGATAGGTTTCCGTACAGTTAACGGCTTTCTGCAGGGCGTCCTGTTGTATGCCTGCTGGACCTTTGGTAGTCCAAAAGGTCAAGTCGTCGGCGTAGATGAAAAAAAAAAAAAAAAAACTGGGTTGGGGTCAGGCTCTCCTCCCATGGCCTGGTTGGCGAGTGCGCAGGCCGTCGCGTGGGCGAAATCGTTCCCTCGAGGGAGGCGTGTGCCGGGCCCATACGCTTTGCGTATGATTACGTCGAGTTGTTCCTCTTACCTCTTGGTCAGAATTACGTACGGGGCCGTGTAGGTAATGCGCGAGAGGATGAAGGACACAGCGGTCGTCTGCCTTCGGTCAAAGTATCGCACATGTTCATGCACGTACAAATGTTTGCATCTTTGCACGAAACTCACGCTGTAGAGTAGAGTCCACGGACATTGACCGCCAGTTATCGACCTGTTCGCCTCTTCGTGCCTTGCACATGCAACGTCTCCGGGTACAAGGCTCGACCCTGCGGGACTTTCAGGAGTACCAGCAGTGGAGCGTACATGCGTACATGCGCGAGAAGGGGGTCCTACCAGTAAACTAACGGCAAGACTTATCCATGACTGCACTGTAAACAATCATCGCGTGAAATAGATCACTCTCTCGCAATGAAAATGAAACGCACGAGTACTCACCATTATGCGGCAGCGGGTGGCCGCCTCTCGAAGTCGACCGCCGCTTTCGTCTGGTGCACGCCTGGAGGACTTCGTTGGTGCACACGTACCTTTGGCTAATGACGAGACTACAGTGCAGCCGTTGGCACTGCTGATTTAGAACGGTGAAGATGCCCAACTCAAGTTTACTATAAAACTTTGATAAACAACGAGAATGCCCCTAAAGAAACGAGACGGAGACTGTGGTGTGAAAAAAAAGTTATTTAATACACATTTGATAGCATGCTAACGAACAAAAAACATTGTGCGCATGCTTTGGCAACCGAGGCACCCCGCTTGCTCAAGATGTGGGGGAAATCCCCCAGTTTAGAATACGGCCTCCCTACCCCTAACGCCCTTTCTTCTCTTTCTCGCCTTTTTTTTCTGAGCCTAGTTTAGGCGAATTCCGAGTGGACTCATACTAGGACCATGAAACGTTGTCTCAAGCTCATTCAGACAGGCGAGGGGAACATGATGTCCCAGCGCTAAAAAGCCATTGAACACCACGTAACCACCACCCTGAAGAGAGAGAGAGAGAGAGAGAGAGAGAGAGAGAGAGAGAGAGAGAGAGAGAGAGAGAGAGAGAGAGAGAGAGAGAGAGAGAGAGAGAGATGGGAGGAGGCGGGGGAGTAACCTTATCTCACGAATTGGCTCAGGTTCGAACCTCCTGCTGCTTGCTCTTAATTAACTGCTCAGGCGCCTACACCCCATCATCAGCCGCATCACCTCACCTTCGTCATGGAGGCCTTTGAATCACTGTATATGCTCCATACGGGATCATAAACCTCCGCCTACAAGAACTGTGCCGCCTAAAGGAGGACACCGCATCTCCCCTGTGTGGTACGCTCACGGAGCAAGATAAACTTTATATCTTGCTCCGTGGGTACGCTACATCAGCGAACACAAAGCAGGGGCCCTCGCGCAGTTGGCGGTTTCATAAAATCTCTCTCTCTCTCTCTCTCTCTCTCTCTCTCTCTCTCTCTCTCTCTCTCTCTCTCTCTCTCGTTGAGCTGATGTGTACGTAATTATGACAAGTAGAGTGGCCCATGAGCCATGACCCGCATGCTCACTCCCTGCGAGAAAGTCGCCGGTAGACTTTGCCAGCAGAGAGAGTTGCAGGCTGAGGATTGTACGTGGTCAATGCACGCTATAGCTGTGTGCACCAATTCGGGAATACGAGCACTGAATAGTGGCAAATCCACCACCACAACGCTTCCTGACACACCGCCACACACTGTTTTATACAGGTTGCCCCGCTAACCGGCGGCATTTCTCACAACGCGAGCTGTGCGTGCCAAGCCACTTCGAAACTTTCCATGGGCACGGCGTGCACGCAGCGAACTCGGGAGACTCGCAAGGGCCGCACCATCCATGCCGGCACAGCAGAGGTGTCCAACCCTAGACAGAGAGATAGAGAGATTTGCCCTTTTGGCTAGTCTTCATCATTCCAGGAAGCCATTGAATTTTCTCATTGGGTTCTCCGAGGGTTTTGCCAGGTTGGCGGGGTGTCTCTTCTCGAAAAAGCCTGACATAGATAGCTGCTGCTGCTGCTGCTGCTGCTGCTGCTGCGTAGCCGGTTCAGTCAGTCACTTCCTGCGGATATTGCTTCTCTCTACTTTTGGGCATAGCCATAACATGTGCTCTTGATTGATCAGTACGTGGCATGCCTCCATACATTGACAGGGAAGTGCCTGTGCAACCTTTGAACATGTATCGGGTGTTAGTAGCGTTTGCGTCATCCTTATGGTGGTTTGCTGTTGCCTAGGAAATTTCTTGTGCAGAACTCTGACTTTGCGTCTGCTGTCTGCGTATTCTTTAATCTGTAGCTTTGGCGGGACCACGGGCTTCTGGGTTGTCCCACCATTGACATGTGCCCGGAGATGCGCTTCGCGGGCGAGCAGCTTTGCTCTTTCGTTATCTGGCAAACCTGTGTGTACTGGTACCCAGTGTTCTTATCGTGCCTTAAAGTTGAGGTGTTTCATCATCGTCGTCATCGTCATCATCATCATCCTCTCTACGCCCACTGCAGGGCAAAGGCCTCTCCCATTAATATCCAATTGCCCCGGTCCTGTGCTAATTGCGACCAATTTATCCCCGCAAACTTCTTGATCTCATCTACCCATTTAACTTTCTGCCGCCCCCTGCAACGCTTGCCTTCTCTAGGGATCCACTCTTTAACCCTTAATGACCACCGGTTATCTTGCCTTCGCATTACATTCCCTGCCCACGCCCATTTCTTCTCCTTAATTTCTACTAATATGTCATTAACACGCGTTTGTTCCCTGACCCACTCCGCTCTCTTCTTGTCCCTTAATGTTACACCTATCATCTTCCGTTCCATTACCCGCTGAGTCGTTCTCAATTTAAGTTGAACCTTCTTAATGAGCCCCCAAGTTTCTGCCCCGTAGGTGAGTAACGGTAAGATGCAGCTGTCATGCACTTTCTTCTTCAGGGATAATGATAGGCTGCCATTCATTATCTGAGAATGTCTGCCGTATGCACTCCACCCCATTCTTATCCTTCTATGTAATTATTTCTACCTCATGGTTGGGATCGGGGGTCACAACTTGGCCTATGTAGATACATTCGCTAACAACTTCTATCTCAAACCACTGTGCTGTCCCGGGGTTATCAATCATTACTTTGGTTTTCTGCATATTAATTTTCAGGCTCACTGTTCTACTCTATTTGTCCAGTGCGGAAAGCATGCTTTTCAAAGCATGCTTTGAGTTACTTAGCAAGGCAACGTCATCAGCAAATCTGAGGTTACTCAGGTATTCTCCATTAACCCTTACTCCCACCTGTTCCCAATCCAACGTTCTTAATACTTCTTGTAAACATGCTGTGAATAACATTGGAGACATTGTGTCTCCTTGTCTGACACCCTTCCTTATAGGTATTTTACTGCTCTCCTTATGAAGGATGATGGTAGCTGTGGAGCTATTGTTGATATTCTCTAGTACTTTTATATAATGCTCATCTACCCCCTGGTTCCGTAATGCCTGAATGACTGCTGATGTTTCGACCGAGTCAAATGCTTTCTCATAATCTACGAAAACTATATATAAGGGTTCAGTATGCTCAGCGAACTTGTCTATCACCTGATTGATCGTGTGAATATGGTCCGTTGTTGAATAACCTTTACG
The DNA here is from genome assembly GCF_048455015.1 of Haemaphysalis longicornis. NCBI lineage: Eukaryota > Metazoa > Arthropoda > Arachnida > Ixodida > Ixodidae > Haemaphysalis > Haemaphysalis longicornis. The sequence goes on from NW_027526460.1 coordinate 3,064,750, forward strand.
GAACCCTGCTTGTCCTTTAGGTTGACTGAAATCTAAGGTTGCAGAAATTCTGTTAGCGATTACCTTGGTAAGTACCTTGTAGACGACTGACAGTAAGCTGATCGGCCTGTAATTTTTCAAGTCTTTCATGTCACCTTTCTTATGAATTAGGATAATGTTCGCGTTCTTCCAAGATTCCGGTACACTTGCGGTCATTAGGCATTGCGTATACAGGTTTGACACTTTTTCAAGTACAATTTCCCCGCCATCCTTCAAAAGGTCTGCTGTTATCTGGTCCTCACCAGGGGCTTTGCCCCCTTTCATTTCTTTCAAAGCCTTCTTTACTTCTTCGGTCGTTACTGGTGAGATGTCTATCTTCTCTGAACTACTTTGTCGTTCGGCATTATCCTGGATGTCCCGGCTACTGTACAGATCCCTATAGAACTTCTCGGCCACTGTGACTATTTTATCCCTATTTGTGATGACATTGCCTTGCTTGTCTTTAAGTGTATACATCTGATTTTTCCCCACGCCAAGAAGCCTCTTCACTGATTTCAGGCTACCTCAGTTAATTCTTTACAGCGTATTCGATCCTCTCCATATTGTACTTCCGTATGTCAGCTGTCTTACGCTTATTGATTAACTTCTAAAGCTCCGCTAGTTCTATTCTGTCATCTGGGGTGGAGATTGTCATGGTTTGCCGTTTCCTAAATAGATCTTTCGTCTCCTGGGAAAGTTTACCATTACCCTGTCTAGCCATCGTGCCCCCGACTTCTACTGCACACTCCGTGATAATGCGTGTAAGATTGTCGCTGGCTTCCTGTGTCGTAAACTCTGCTTCCTCGGTAAGGGATGAATATCGGTTCTGCAGCGCGATCCTGAATTCTTCTACTGTACGTCTTACTGTTAGCTCATTCATCGGCTTCTTTCGTACTAGCTTGTTACGGTCCCTCCTCAAATCTAGCCTAATTCGAGATCTCACCATACGGTGGTCACTACACCTTAAGGTGTTGAAGTTCTTCCAAAGCCGGTTTCGGATTGAAGGGTCAAAAGCTTGGTCTCTTGCTGTCAGTGAATATGGAAGTAAGAGTATTGCAGTGCGTGCGGCTACTCACGCTATTGCCCTGGCCTCTTCGAAGCAATGCCCATGTCCCTTCGTGACCTGCACTGAATGCGGTGCCACAACCACAGCCCTGCACTGCCGCGCCTATGTAAACACGGATCTGATGCGCGCCCTTTCTCGGCCTGAAGAGAGGCCCGGATGAGTGTTCGTGCTGACAGCGCTCGCCGGCGGCCGGTTTCCACTCGAGGAGGAGGCGTCTGGCGTGGTGTCCTTGACCCAGTGGCTCCCCTCGCCGACGCTCCGACGAGCGGCAGAGAAAGCGGACCGATTTCCGAGACACGTCACGGATCGTGGCCGCCGTGTTACAGTCGTTGTTTGCAGTGCTTACAGCCTGCGGCGCGGTAAAAATGCTCGTTGCGTGTTGAAAAAACCGAGGCGCGGGGGGCGAGTGATTCTTTAATGGCGGAATGGAACTGCTGCACAATGATGATGATACTGGGATGATGATACTAAATAAATATTCGAAGGCACCCGCCAGTGGCCACCTCTTCTTCCTTTCCAAAAATTTTCCCACGCGATAAACAGCAGAGGATGATGAACATGAAGTGACGAGATAATATTTCTCAGCGGTTATCCAGCGCCCCGGATGTAGCCAGCTGCAAAACACTTTTGTCCGAAGTCGAGTGAGCCGTCCGTTGTGACCACGCTCCTTCGACTCCGCGTCCGTGCCAGCCGCACCTGAGTAGTCAGTATACACTACTACTTGCGCCGATGCTTCCAGCGTCTATGGAACACGCGGTCTGCAAAATGGTCGAGAATATTCGTGGCATGCGTATAATCGAGGGAGTTTCATCTGTTGCTGCTCGCAAGGCGTCCGCTTAGAATCGGTAGAGTTGAGTGATTCGCATCAGGGGCCCGCTTTTGCGAGCTGTCACTTCGTCTTTGAGTCTTCGTCACGCCTACCTGCGGTGAATGTTCAGTGGCAGCAGTCCAGCTCAATAGTTGCAGTTACTCACGCCATATCATTGTGTGGCGGTCCGCACTTAGCTCTTCAACTGCATAGTCCCTAAATCCTGGTCACGGCACTGTTTTGTTGAAGAAATCGAGGCGCGGGACGTGAGTGATTCTTCAATGGCGTAATTGAACTGTTATACAATGATGATGATAGTAGGAGGCAGCCGACAGTGGCCACCTCTCCTTATTTTCTAATATTTTCAGCAACAGGATCCCGGAAAATTCGCGACACCTTTGCATGACAGTAGCCGTCTTAGGTTTGCTTCACAAAAAGAGCCACCTATACCCTTTCACTCTCCCCTCCCCCGGACACACCGATGAGTGTCCGGGAAGAAATGAGAGGATACCTCTTTTCTTCACCTCGAATCACTCACTCAATCAAGCCAGTTGCTGGGGCCGTACACCCAGTATGCCTTCCATCGAAGTCTGTATCGAAGTTATATGGAGAGGAGTCGGAAGCGGGGGGGGGGCTTGATTTCAGCTGGTCTCAAGCCGTTCCCTGCGGGTTCTGCCATAGAACCCGGACTGCAACTATGCGGTTCTAAACAACCAGACTACTTTTAGTGACACAGCAGCCACAAATTGGGAAAATTGTTCTTCGTTTTCTCAAAACAAAGTAACAAAGTCGGCTACACCCCTGCGGCCTTCTCTGTGACATGCAAGCGGTATACGTTTGTCGTCGATGGATTAACGGTATTCTCAGACTCGCCGTTGCGCGACGTCGGTGCTTTCTCTAGGGGGCTCTAGAAAGGGCCGACACCAACGTCGCTGGGGAACTTTTGCCCCCGCCGAATATGGGTCTCAGACAAATATCCCGCGTTAAAGCGTGCGCGCGCACCTACCCCAAATAGTATGACGGGGCTTCTCAGGGCAAAATAAGCAGGAAAAACGAAGGCGCACGTAGCAAAGTTGGGCTTCAGTCCGACCGCGGGGTCACGCGGATGACGCCATCGAGGCCGGGGCGTTATTGTGCGCCTGTCGCGAAGCTTGAGTGATTGATCGTAGGGTTTAACGCGCCGACGCAACGCAGGCGATGAGGCGCGCCGTAGTGGAGGGCTCCGGATTAATTTTGACCACATATAGGGATCTTTAACGTGCGCCTAAATCTCGAACGCACGGGCGTTTCGTACAGCTTTGTGTAAGTGTCGTTTCAGGCTAATGAGGATGAGCTCGCGAAGTAATATAACTAAACCCTTAGAACATATACGAGGCGACGCTGAACGTCTTCGCTGCGATATGCGCTACGTACGTACATCGCAACATGTAGAGTTGACTGAAAGGAGATAAAGGACAGAGGGAGAGAGCGAAATTAAACACATTTATTCACGGGCTCATCGCTGCGGATGGAGCGATAAATTCACGGAAGGAAAGAAGGGGTCCCACAATCACATAAAAGTGAGCATATAAGTTTCGGGGCGTGCAGTGGAGCATTACCGAAAAAAAAAAAAAAAAAAGAAGCGAGACATAGTTTGCCAGCACATAAGGCAAAATAGAATTCATTGTCCATACCTTCTTCTAGGTTAACTCGTCACAGGAAATCAGTCCGTCGTCTGCTCCACTTAACCGACTCGTACTGCCCATCCATGACCTTTATACTAGCTCGACATTGGGAGTTGCATGCACGCGCCTTTGTAAGGAGCAGTCAACATAGTCGTCGCAACTTATGTCTCTCGAGCTATCTTATATAAGGCCACCCTTTATATTCTGAATTCTGCGAAAAAAGCGCGAGGGACGCCGTTACCGAGAGATCTTCGAATTTACTTGAAGACGAAGTACTCGTTCGGCAATTCATTCGGAGTCAGGGTGAACCTTGACGCAAGCAGCCAGAGTGGAAATGAAAACAGACGAAATAATAATGGTCGCTCACAAACCGCTTTATCGCAGTGCCACTATGACGTCATAGGCACCAGTTTGTGAATGACATAAAGTTAACACGCTGACTGCTGTTTTTTTTTTTTGCCCCATGTTTAATGCACGCTGTGTAGCGAAAATTGGAAGAATTGTCAATGCCAGCGGTATTCATTTTGTGAGATCAACAATCTATGGGGCCGGAACCGAGTTGAGCGAGGCATCAAAGGCTAGTTTTATTAGTATTATTATTTTTTTGCAGCTATAACGATGAAGTACAGTGAAATCTTATTGCCGAGATTGGGCATAATACGTTATTAGACATAATAAATTTTACTTTTCAGGTTCCCTAGAAAACGTATCAATTCCACTGTATATGTTACTTTTCGTGGCTCCTTCTCGAAGACTATGCACCTCTGAATACGCGCGCCCAAAGCAGATATATGCATCTTTGCACCACAAAATTCTTCGTTACAATAACATCAAAAAAAAAAAAGGAAAAAAAAAGAAACACTTGTTTTACCTAGGAAAAGAGAGAGTTCAAAATCAGGAAGACAAGCCGTCGACTCCTTACTGTCAAAAATATTGTTACGGTGACGTGAAGGAAGACGTGTAGCCAAGCGGTACAAGAGGTTTCCGCACAGTGTATTTGCAATCGCGAGAGCACCCCGCAGGCCAGGCGCAAGATCTTCTTCTACTTCGACATCTAGCTCGTTTTTCGAGTCCGCGTGCGCTACCGTCATCTTCTTTCGGCTAGTATCTGGCACATGTCCCAATGTGGGGCATAGGCTATGCACGTACCGTAGCAATATGATCTAAATTACCCGCTTTCTGTATTTTTTTTTTTGCACACGTTGTGTACACAACTCTTGTATCCTCGTAAACCTTCTCAGGTATGTACGGACTTATGGGAATACGGAATTCAGACGGAATATTACACACCCAGGCGCAACTAATACATAAAATCTTTCCGAAAACGGAAGAATCAAATGATTTGTCAGAAAAGAAACGTTTGTCACAGTTTCCGTGCTTCTGTTGTAATTAAAGCGCGAAATACGGCACCGTATGTTTTCCGTGTACTCAGTATACATACGGAATTCATACGGACCACTGTTTGGTGTTTGTGGCGGTCGTAGAGAGATAAAACAGGTGTCATTTTTTTTATCGTAATGCCGTGCTCTATTAGTATCCCTGATTTCATTCCGGTGGTGTGTTAGCAACGACAAAAACTTTGTACTGCCCTAATTTCGTATATACGGAATGCTTCAGGAGGAACAGTGGACTATCATTGGTCAGTGGCCTAGCCCATTGTCCTACGTTTCTCGGTTTCATTCAGCGGGTTTACGGACACGCAACTTGACGTTACGACGTGATACTCCAGCGCACACTCATCGCTCGCTGCCTTCTTGTAAGCAGTTGCACCACCCACGCAACGGCGCACTCTGCCCAGTTCTCTTTTGTTCCGACATTGTCGTCGGTGCGCCCCTTTTCTTCGTAATTTTTAATGACGCTCCTTACATGTACAGTCGCACAAAGAAAGGCCAGCGACAAACAGCGCTGCGTATACCTTTAACTTGACCATTTTAACCGCGCAATTGAGCAACTACGCTGCCGGCGCTACGAGCGAGCGAGCGAGCGAGCTCTATGTCCGCAAAGATAAGCCCGCGTGGGAAGATGCGGGGACGAGCCATCATTCAACGCAACGAAAGCGCACCGGGCACTTACTCGCCCGCTGACGTGACTCCCCCATCCTTCGCGAGCGTTGCACACTCCGCGCGTCCGCTCATGCCTTGCATTACAAGGAGCTTCAGACACACACGCGGCCGCAGCCTTCCATGGCTGAGCACGGTATACCCGCAGGCGGCAATTGTACGCGTATGCACACACTCGTCGGGAAAATCAAGGACGAACACTAAAAAAATTGGCCGCGTATCTGCTCCTTTCGTTGCGAATGACGTCAAAAGACGATAGTCTTTATCGGCTTTTGCGAAGTAAATGCCTCCCTTCGCTTTACCGCTCACCTCTCATGTTGTTCCTCTTGCGTCGCGCTCCTCCCAAGGTAAAGACGCCAAATGTTTGCTTTAATCACTTTAAATTTTGCGCGTTCCACTGCTCCAAACCGCGTGTGTCGATGCTTACGCTGCCGTACGGCGAAGACGCGCGTTAATCGAGGCACCCTACTTCAACGTTTATAGAACCGCGTTTCCCTACTCCACGTGCGTTGCAAGCAGAACGTGGAAACTATCTAGTGGAACCTTGCGTAACTGTTGCCGGTTGATTTCTTAAAATGGCGCCAGAAGCTATAGTGGCGCGGGCGACAGCAGGCGACGGCGGAGTGAATTCTTTTTCTGCAGTTGATGAAGTATTTAATTTCGCAAAGGGCAAGCATGTTTGAATTTTTATAAAGGAACACTGCAAATATCACTTCTGAATTGATTTGTTGTCTCATATTTGCGTAATGTCTTGTTCTTCTTCAACAATGTTGACAAGTATGAACATTACAGCGGACCAAGACGGGTAGATTTAGCTGTGACTATATAAGACTATTGCGCAGGCATTCTTTTGCTTTGGCCGGGTGGCTGAATCGAGTCACAGACAGACAGACGGACAGACATACAGACATACAGACAGACCAAAATTTCTGGGTTTAAGTAGCCCAAGAAAGACTATCGTCTTTAAAAATGAACAATGACCACGCGAAGTCTAGGACTGTATACGTTACGTGTATGTCGAATAATTACACGGTTCGGGTGTAATTAGCAAGTACACCGGGATTAACCCGCACCGCGGCGTTACAACCGAGCCGTGTGATAATTTGACTTACCTGGAACTCAATCGCACCACGTGTGCGTCCTGGTTCACATTTTCGCGTTCCGTTTGACCGCGACTGCACTCGTGTGGGCAGCAAAAATGCCGGCGGGAGTGCAGCGTACGCGCATCGTTGCTCACACTGACTGCCATTGACGAGGACATCGCGATCGCGAAGTTTACGCAGGCGAATCTCGTGCGTGGCATTAATCTCGTCCGAAACGATTCCTAAACTATGTAAATACAGTAATGGCGGTTCCATGTCCAGCCTTCTTAATTAAGCGCTCAACGCAAGATCGAAATGCATCTGAGCAGTGATTACGCGTCTTGCCCGTGTCGCATTAAAGCCTTGCGGATGTCGGCAGACAAACAAAAAGCGTAGGGACATCCACACATGGTTTCGGCAAATTGCAACGCGTCAGCGGGAGCTTTTCTGATTAATATTATTGGCTGATAAAACTGCTGGATTGATTGATACGTTGATTGGAACGTATTTCCCTTTTATTGTCAAAAAAGAAATCGGTGTTTATCTGCGTAACTTCGAACGCCGTATAAATGGCATAGCAGAAGCTTCCAAAAGATAGTCAGTCGGTTACCCCTCCGTAGAATAACTCCGCGATAGAATGGCTATTGGCGGTGAGCGCGAACACAGGCGGCGCTGGGAAGCGCGCCTCCGTGACGTCAGCTTAGGGATTCTCGCATTTGTCGTCTGCTTCACTCAGGATCGCTCTCCCTGCTGTTTTTTTGCGCTCGGTCAACGTTTGCGCTCGGTCAACGTCTGATGCTGGTCCGCACCAGAATTGGCGTGTGGGTAACTTTTTATCATAATAATAGGCTTAAAATCGCATACACTAGCTCATGGTGTGAATTAAAGTATAGTTTTGGATACCGCTACGGCAGAAACATTTCCGGCTCCACCCCATTCCTTGCGAAGCCGGTCCTGTGCGGAGCGCGAAAAGTCGGAACTAGGCGTCAGCTTCTCATGTAAGCATTCGAACAAAAGGAACAGTCAGCTGCTAATAACCGACAACAGCGAAAATGAAAGACGAAAACAAATTCTAGGCCTTCAGGGCTGTCGGCTTTGGCAGAAAGCATCACGATTCCCGGTAATCATATGTAAGGTAAAACAGTTTTTGCAACCTTGCCGAACGCTCGAACGCGTTTTGTCACGTCACTTTACGTTGTCAAGGCATGGAAGTTTGCCGACATGCACTATAGACTGCAAAAACTGTAGGTTGAGTTCCAAATAACCCAGTGTGTATATACGTGCGTGCTGATTCTATACCAGGCATCTAACCAGTATGGAGGTTTATCGAGCAAAACGAGTCACGTCTTCGTTAAATTTATAGCAACACATATATGTTTGTTAAGACCTGGAGGGATATTTCGGAACATTGTGCACAGCCATATCTTCCCGATATTCGGATATGCGTTATAGGAAAACTGCACTCAAGAGGAGGAGGAGGAATACGGGGAGGAGGGGAATAACTTTGTTTAACAATTAAATCGATCTGGTTAGTGGGCCGGGTCCTCAGTCCAAGACAAGAAAGTAAAAGTAATTTTCTTCAAATCATAGAACGCCATCCCGAGTAGAATAGGATTTGTTCTTCGCGCCTGGAAGGGTTGAAAAGCAATAAAGAGCTACTTGGAATTCTCCTTCGGTTTCGAGTCTTGTAATATATGCAGGTGTACTATTTATTACGTTAGTTAGCGGGTATATCATGCCTTCAACACCGTAATCATGTCATCATTGTTCGAGTTGAGAGTCAGTTCGTTATGATAACGGTATAATTACGATAGAAATTCGGAGCACAAAAGCCGCCTTCGAGTACTGTGGACCACGTTGTTTAGGGCGCGATCGCGGTGGCGTAGCACAAACCTTCTCATTGTATTTGCATGTGAATAAACAAAGCACGCTGCGGATATGCACCTTCTTGCACGCAGCCGTAATGAAGGCCAATTTGTGAAGAAGGGAATGTATGCCATACAAAATGAAGAAAATATCCACACAACCTTTGTGAGGCTCCCAAACATCCCGAAACCTCCTAATAAGACGTTGGTGACGGCGCAGAAAAATTGATGCGTTGGGCAGAAAAAAAAAGCAAGAAACATTAATCCGATACAGGACAACAACGAAAGAAACAGAAGAAAGCCGCTTTATTTCCTGCTGTGCGATGAGCACGTCTGCTTGGTACGTAGTATTAGACTGTTGAGTCTTGATAGGAGCATCTCAAAAATACTGCAGGGCAGCCTACGCATTTTGAATACTTATCGAGAAGCTCTGATCGCTGATCCTCGCGAATAAGCAAGAAAGGACGAGTTACACACGTTCTTCTGACCGATACTCTGAAGAAAGTTGTTCTCTATCTCTTCGTGTGTTGCAAACTTGTGGGGGATACAGACGACAGCGGCGCGAATCCCTAAGCCGACGTCAGAGCCAGGGGGCGCCACTCAAAGATCTCACCGCCAATACCGCGGCCCGCGCGTAGCGACTGGGGAGCTGAAGTAGAGTGTAGCTGAAGCAATACTTGCGACTCGCGCGCGCGTTAACGAGCCCCAGCCGGTTAAAAATCGTTCGCAGATTTGTTACTCCGGCGAGCCAAAACCAAGCTGGAGACTGAGAGGTGTTGCACTTTTCCTTTTGTTAAAGTTAGAGCTTCGATAGGTGAACTTGTGAGGTACACGAACCCAACATAAAGGAACGGAAAATAAAGTGGACCAAAGCGAACAGTGAAGACTTTTTACGGGCTGCTCTTTCATGCGGTGCTGCTTTCTTATTGATCCGTCGTCGTCGCTCAGGGCACGTCCTCTGCTGTGATTGCTCGCGCGTTCTGTGCTGCGGAACAATGTGCGTTGTTGCTCAACGCTCACTGTAGCGGGTAAACGAAACACAACTGGGGACGAGGCAACGACGTTATGGCCCACTGTTTAGTCCTGATTGCGAGGTGTGTAATAGCGGCACTTGCGCACGGTTGTGCAACACGGTTGTGCAACACGGTTGTGCGTGGTCATTAAGCTTATGAAATAACACTGCTGGCCTTTTGCATTGGCACCACACAGAGAAGAGAGGAACCAAGTGGTGACGATTCTGTATCGGAAAAAACAAAACGAAATATGTCGGATCGTTAATGCACACACCGGACTTCCCTGCCATTCCACTACAATGGACTTCAAGTGTATCAAGAAAGCAGTTCCAAAAATGCAGTCAGCGAAACCACTCTCGCTACCAAATGTCATTTGTTCACAGAACTCAGAGACGCACTAGCGTACAGACCGTAGAACCTAGTCATGGCAAGGAGAATACGGGTAGTGCGCAGTTACCTTTATTCCTTACAATTTACATCCGACGGCTTAATAAGATAAATGGTGTACAAAGCGTTGGGAAAATCAATAGTACGGTACGGGTTAACTGTCTATGCCCATGCCTCGCGATACCGGCTGAAGCTATTAAACCGCTTAACAAAAAGAATATCTCGCAGCATTTCATATGAAGCCCTCATCCAAGGAGATGACAAAGATTTAATCACGCGTCAACGAGAAATGCGGCTCGTCGATAAAGCAGTTCATCTTCGCTGCGCTTTACGAATTATTTTTCAAATGCCTTTAAAGTTTGCAACATAAAACAGAGACCTCTGCGCCTCATTGAAAACTCCATAATTCCCCGCGTTTTCAGCAATTACGGGAAAAGAACACGCTCCTACTACGTACATTCTCTTTTTAATGAACTTGAAGTAGACTCTATACCTTCCATAGAAACAAAAAAATCAAATTGTTCTTTCTATCACTAACCCAAAATCCTCGATAAATTAGCCCGCACATATTTGACATGCTCATGCTCATATCCTACCGGCTTTATAAGTTAAGTATTTAAACTTACATTGTATTTGTTCTTTCGCTACACTGAGTTATCAACTGATGATTAAGATTTTTTTTTGTTTTCCTTACTCATTAGTCTTGATTGTTATACTATAATAATTTTTCAGCCGGAGGGAATTTCGGCCTCGTCCTTATATTTGCGTATTTTGTAATGGCCACAGCCCCGTGCACGAAGTCGGGTTGTCCATCCCGCTCACAAGCATCGAGGCCTAAGTGGACTGGAATGTTATATGCACTTTCCCTATAATAAAGATTATTATTATTATTATAATTGCACAAACAGTTGTGATAAAACATACGTGGAAGTCTACCTTTAAAAAAGAGTACATTGCTCCGAGGGTACTACGAAAGGAAACTCGTTATACAACACGCTACGGTGCTTCCACACGCAGTATTTATGTTCCAAAAATATTCAATGAATTGCCCGATGAAATTTTAACGGCAACTACAAGATCGAAATTGAAGATTCTGCTTCGGGATGTCTGACTCATATTGATTTGTATCTGACTCAAGAGATTTGTACGGCTCATGCGCTCCCATCCTGAGCGCCAAATAAACGCAGAAAAAATCATGCGAATTTTTTGCACGTTGTCCCTTGACATGCACACCTGGGGATCAGTTCTCTAAAATGAGAGGCCATCGTTTCGAAGCGACGCGGCAGCGCCATGCAAATGCATGTGTTCTGGGGCGGGGGCGCCGCTTGGAAGTGGGCAAGAAAAGCACTGCAGTGGCAAGGGCGCAAAACGACGGGCACTGCACCCCGTCGTTTCGATTGCGACTTAGTGCTATTCTCGTCCCTCTTCAAAACCCAAAGCGGCGCCCCCGCCCCATCCATGGAACACATGCATTTGCACGGCGCTACCGCGTCGCTTCAAAACGCCGCCCCCCCCCCCCTTTTTTTTTTTTGAGAATTGCGCCCCGGGAGCACATACGGCCACCGAGCAGGGCCCTTTCAGCAGCAGCTCAAAACCGAGCGTGGTAGGCAGAGTAAAGCTGAGCATTGTTTTGTGGTCTGGTCCACAGCCCAGGGAGGAGGACTGATGTGCAGCATTCGCTTTATCCCCCATGACGAGCTCGTATCCGTTCTGCATACGCCAAGTGTGACGTCTGCGTTTTCGGAACTGCTTCCTCGCTAGTTCCGCTGTATTCAGTGGAATGGCCGGAGTCCGGTGTCTGCATTCGGTACAGGCTCGTTATGAGCTCGTGATGAGACCAGGGATGGCCGTGGCAGCATGGTTTCACACGCAAAGAAATCGGTGGAGTGCGACACAGCATTCCCTTCTCGTGCAGACAGTCTACGTCGGGCAAACGGGCAAGAGTTTAGATGACAGATTCAGGGAGCACGTCTCAGCAGCGAAAAACCGAGCCTTGCATCACGCGCTTGTCAAACGTTTTCCGAATTCGTAAAATGTGCGTGATTGTATCGGCACAAGGAGACGCAATCCCGAGATATTGTGGAGGCATTATGCATACAGGCGACGCATTATGCATCAAGTCCACGCACAGTCAGAAACACAATCTCGCAGGTATACGTTTCTCGGGAACGTAGCAATGCCCTATCGTTGGCAGCTTAGCAGGAGATGGACATGGTCATTCTTGTTTCTTGCGCGTTTTTCTTGTACCTTTTTTTTTCTCCAATAACCGTTTACTACCACTACAACTTGTATGTTTCAATTTTTGCAGCACACACACCTATATATTTATAGTATCTATTAATACAACGTAGTTGATAGTCCGCGCTCGTGTCGTCCATTTCTTGTCCAAAAAGTGTCTCCTTTTTTTGCGCAGTTTTTTACGGTGAAGACAGTAGCGTGACAGCCCTGCGACGTCCGCCTCTTGCGATGTGGAATATTTTCTGACAAGAGCACTGTATCCCATAGATGCAACTTTTTTCTCTCTCGATAAAGCCTTTGGAGCGAGCTCGCCGCTCAGTTCGCGTTTTACGCTTCCAGCGTCCACCTCGAAGCTTTCATTCGAAGCTATCGTCCGAGCAAGTGCGCGACTCGATCGTAGTACACCGTCTGCTGCGCGTAAAACGCGTCAGATCGGCTACGCCCCCTAGCAGCACTTTTCTCCCAATACGAAAGAAGCAAGTGGCTGATTGAGCGAGAAAGCCACCGTCCCAGAAACGCGGCCAATGTATTCCCATCGGCTGCGTCGTTCCATTGCCCGTGCCTCAGGAAGGACTTCGAACTCCTCGTTCTCTCACGCTGCGGCGCACCAGTTACCGGAAAGCAGGGCGCTCTGCGCCGCGCAGAACGACCGGCGGCGAAGCATTGGACACTCAAGCTTTCATGACAAATGCTCCGGTTTTTTGTCGACGTATGTTATGCATTACAATTCAAAAAAAGAAAACGTTACTCAGGACTTAGTTCCTTCTGCGGTGATTTTTTTTATTTTACCGGCATTTCGAGGGACAAACAAAACCAACATTCTTCGTTTTTCCGTGCACTAAAGAGACTGTTCTTGTTTTTTTGAAGCCATCTTATTTAGTTTTGCTCATTAAAGTTTCTTCTTTTTTCCATACAGCAGCCGAATTCACAACGTCCGCCCCGATTTACTGTGTTATACACGGATTGTTTAGCGACGATTTGTTGCCTCTGTCCCATACTTCAAATCTAGAATTTGAGATTCCCGTTCAATTCCACCGCGAAATTAAAGCTTCTGCCTTTATGTGGTAACTAAAATTCGAGCTTTAGTTCCACGCCTGTATTCTATGCAGCAATTATATTTCATACATTGTCACTGCAGCAAGGTTACATTTCCCGCCCCACCCGCCGCGGTGGCTCAGTGGCTAAGGCGTTGCGCTGCTGAGCACGAGGTCGCGGGTTCGATTCCCGGCCGCGGCGGCCACTTTTCTGATGGAGGCGAAAAGCAAAAACGCCCGTGTGTACGAGATTTCGGCGCACGATAAAGATCCCCAGGTGGTCAAAATTAATCCGGAGCCCTCCACTACGGCGCGCCTCATCGCCTGCGTTGCGTCGGCGCGTTAAACCCCACAATCAATCAATCAATCACATTTCCCGCCCCATACCATGCAGATTGTATTGGCAAGCTTTTCACCTTGACAATTCAATTGTCTATATCTAAAGCAGTGCATACCATAAGAACGTAGGCACTCTGTATTCCTAGCATGACTCCAACAGTCCGCAAAGGCACCGAAATTTGCACCTCTATCTCTCGATCACCTTGAATTTTTCGCTCGTATTCCATAACCCTGTGCCGTTTAATGCTGGTCCTCCTCAATTATCGGCCCTGGGTCGTCCGCTGACTGCCCGAGACGCGATCCGGTGCTCCATTTTCTCATGCATTCCTATGGGACCTCCGGTGCGAACGCAGTCCCCGGACTGCCTGTGGACCGTCCAGGACTGGTAAATCGAAGATGCCGAGTTTCATTTCCCAGCCCAGTCACAAAGACAAAGATATCTATATGTATCGATCTGACCTAAATCTTTGCTGGAACATTTCGAGTATGAAAGTGGAGCATGTTCCTTCTTCCTTTCACTAGCCTTTTGTTCCTCCCCCTCTCAGCAATGATCGTGCCTCTGCCTCTATATTATCACTTTCCAGAATTCTGTGAGCGCCTTACCATGTAAGAAATCACCCGTCACTCCTCCGAACACCCGACGATCCTCTGCCCTGCGTGGCTCAAACGGCAGTGCTCAGTTCGGTCCCGCAGTGACTTAGCTGAAATTCCTTTATTTCGGGTGATTTACGCTACGGAGACACCGAAATTCCAGCGCTTAGAAGAGGCCGGCGGGCTTAAAAATTGTGCTGCGAGCTGGCAAATACATTGCTCCCGGAAGTGCGGCGCTAGGCATGTCAACATCCACCCAGCTGGATACGGGCAACATTTTGGTACCGGCTGGTGTAGTACGCTGCCCGCAGCGGTATCTTGGCACTAGAGCGTCGTTACATTTCTGCTACCCTTTGCATTTAATGCGGCAGGAAAAAACAACTGAGCATCCAGGGTTGGACATAGCACCCAGCGGCAGGCTCCCACGCACTGCTGCAAGCGCGCTCCTTGGCAGCCAGCGGGAGAGGCGGCCGGGGTGATGGGGGCAGCAGCACTGAGAAATGCAGCAGCTCACGAGGCGGCCGCCGAACCCGCCTTGACCGGCCGCCGCGCGCCCTCGACACAGTGGCCCTGAAAAGGAGGCCGACAGACGCGCAGGCAGACGACGCCCAGCGCCCCGACAGCCGCGATATTGATTCGGTGGCCTTGACAGTGAAAACGTCCCTTCCCGACCTCCTCCTTCCGCTCTCTCCGTCCTCGCGCGGCTGCTGCCGATGGGGAAAGTTATTCCCCGACCTAGGGACTTTTCGGCTCCATTTCGCTCACCCAGGCCTCCCAACGACCAGCGGCGCAGGGACGGGCTGTTTACTTCCGACCCAACTCTTCCTCGCAGCTCTCCCACATCTGTTTACCGGCGGCGAAAATAAGCCTTCAACGCCAATCACATTCGCCATTTCCTTCCTTCCGGGCGACACAGCGCGCAGCAATACCGGCGCCCTCTTTAGAAAGCGACGTATAAAGCTCGTGTTAAGCCGGAATGCTTCCGGAGTCAATCAGCAAGCATGATCCGAATGCTGTATGAGAGACCAAATACATATCTCCAGCACAGTTTGTAACATTGCGTAGGATCACGGGCAAACGACCTGAGGACGGTACCGGACACGGGTTGGTAACATCTAGTGCTCACCACGAGGCCTTTGCGGAACACGAAAGGTCTCCCCGAAGACCAGAAGGGATTAGTTATCTCAGGGCGAGCCGGTCCTCTACGCGGGACTCGCTGATGCAATGGAGCAAGCAAGCATAGCAGACTATGTTCTCACGTTGCGATGAAAGTGAAACAGTGGAGGGGAAAACAAGAGCACAGAGGCTACCGTGAAACGCCTCTCGCAGGGCGGCGAGAGATAAAAACAAGAACAGCAGTTCCAAACATGAGGGTACGGTTTTATTGGGCAGTTAATTTACGCTTTATGACTGGCCCCAGCAGGAAGGGCGTGAAAAATAATGTCTCTTTGCTCTAGCTGCCGGAATGCATGTTCTTCATTCCTCCCGCGAAGACGCAGTTGCTACGTGGCCTAATCGCCACAAAACAAAGGCCCGCGGACATAACGGGGCAGTGAAAAAGAAACACAATCCATCGTATTTCACTGATCCATGTCCCGCCAGTGGGTTAATTTCAATGGAGAGCAAACACGCTCCTCGTTCCTTCAAAAACGAAAATAACGCCGAAGTGACTCCGGCTCCGTAGAACTGCGTCCCCCGCCGAGAAATTTCGCACGGCGGAGCATTCCAACAGTGTGTCGGCAAACAAAACCCAAGCAGCGAACGAACCGGTGATCTGGCAAGACAACTCTCTCTCTCGAGCATCACATGGAACGTAATTCGTCACGAATTGCGAACCAGCGCGAAAAAGTTCAGCAAAGCTGATTTCATTGGTTGCCCGCCGTCTAAGCCAGTTGCTTTCGATGACGATAAAAAGCCCTCTCCTCTGTACAAAAATGCGTTGCAACACGAACACACCGACACTTGCATTTCTCGCAATGTTTTTTTTTTTCCTTTCACCAATACAAAAACGTCGCTCGATACAGAGGTTTCGCAAGGAGTGCAAAAAGGGTCGTTTTTTCCCCTCACAGTGGTACAAACAGGTAGTATGAGAATTGATGAATAGATGCACTTCCCAAAAAAGACACGCAGCAACAATGGGTGCCCGCGGGAAGGGTTTGAAAGTGTGTGGAAGGGGGGGGGGGGGGGGAGGTGGAGACAACTTCAACAACAGATAACAGCGTGCGCTTGACAACTTGCGCGCCGTGAAACTTAAAAAAAAAAAAAAAAACAGGGGAAACAAAAAGCTAGCGTGCGTATATCTCAATCATTTCCTCTTGAGGGAGAACGTATCAATCGACATACAACCAGACGCTCGCTCACTCGGCGTTTTAATCAACCAGCATCCGACAGAGCGATTGACCAGAACTAATAATGCATACTTGCAAAACCGGTCGCACCGTTGGAGGGAGAGACGCTCCCTAGCCGCCCCTCCACACCGGGAAAACAACTAGGGACACTCAAAAATAATGGTGACACAAGATTTGGTGGAAATGCCGTCGAAGCGGTACAGCACACTTGCACGAGAATTATCACGAGGGGGCGTGAAATAGCAGCACCACTGAACACCTATAGCTACAACAAGCCGTCCACTCCACTTTCTTGCTATGCTGGAAGCTTTTATTGCATAACGTGCTTCCACGAACGGTAACTCTTTGCCACCAATGAACAGTCCTTGCAAGCCTTTCCCGGCAAGACACGGAAGTCGAAGGGGCAGGCAAAACAGCACGCGCAAGCGAGATTGCATCTGCAAAAAGCGCGCACTTTCCCCGGAGAGCGCGCATTCAAAAGCTCGGCGCATTTCATCCGCAAAGCGCAGTTGAGTGGTGCGGATAAACTAGAATCACGATTAGTTTTAGACCCCGGCTAGCACAGTTCCGAAAAGTACCCTCGCTTTTTTAACCGTAACTGAGCAAATAGTTTTACATTTGTATGCGCGTAATTTACTCGGAACCAACCGGTACACTCACAGCCAAACAATTTTGGCAGGGAAATCGCTTCTCACATGATTTCAATACAACACGACAGCGATTTTTCACGGGGAAAAAATTACGAATTCATTGAGCGGAGCGCCAGATGATGGAAGAATGCCCGAAAGGCTCGTAAGCGAGTACATTACAAACACGAACAGTTTTCTATTGAGAACGCCGGCTTGCATAAAAAATATCAAGTCTATAGGTACGCGTCGAATCTGCCAACCACACCGGGATTTTTTTTTCTTTGGATCGGTGAGCACACACGCACGCAGGCAAACTTGGCAGGCTCGCTCACAACGTGCCACCCGCTGAGATGAGGGGGCCGTATGTAGTTAATTGTGCGTTTGATGGGCGAAATGTGGGCAGCCGATACTCATCACATGCGCATCGACATTGCAAAAAGACAACCACCGCTGCTCCCTTTTCTAAAACGACTATGTACACAACACCGAGAACAAACGCGGCAACAAACGAACAGATATACGGAGAGATGACATATGATGCTGTGTCCAAGGGTGATCAAAATGAAGACGATATCTTTTGTACTTGTCCGCAAAACCACACATCCGGAAATCGCTTTTCAGCGTTGCGACGACACACACCGAAGGAAATAAAGAACACAATCCCGCCGCCGTTGTTTTTCCCCCTTTTTGGCTAGACGGTTGACTTACTCGCCCGGCAAGCAACTGAGTGAGCGACAGACCACAGCATCGACAAGCACCTTGCTCAGAACTGAACGTATCGGGGAAATGCCCCCGTCGAACTCCAAACGTTAACCACAACGTAAAAAAAATAAAAAATAAGAGGGGGGCTTGAACCCTGAAGAAGTCAACGAAAAATAAACTATATGGGGACAACAGATTAACAAGGGAGAAGGGGTCCCAGGAGTGAACTAGTTGGCCGCTAACGCCGAGCGTTGAGACGGAGCGAGTGACCTTGAAAAGCCATACCGGCTTTCCGGGACAGCCTTTCGCCGGCGAGCGACAAACGCAATAAACACGGCACTGGCGCAGCCGCAGCAAAGAACAGAAACGAACCGAGATAAGGAAAGCGCACGCACATCACACGAGTCGGGATGAAAACAAGGCCAAAACGTCTCTCCTGTCGCCTTTACCTGGCGCATGGCGGCACGGAGCTCATACCCTGGCGTAAGTGTTCAGCGGCTTGACGAAGTGGTAGTCCCTGGCGCCGCAGTGCGCGCAGCAGATGGAGTGGCTGTAGTCGCTGAAGTAGGGCAGCGTGCGGTCGGCCGTGATGACGGGCTCGCGGCAGCTGGAGCAGCGCAGCCGCTCCTCGCAGCACGGCGTGGCGGCGAAGATGTCGTACGCGTACATGGTACCCAGGATGAGGTGGCGGCCGTTCCAGCGGTGGCCGCAGCCGCGGCACGCGAGCCGCACCTGCCAGCCTTCCAGGCAGGTCATGCACACGGCGTTCAGGTACTGCGGCCGCTCGTCGAGGCGCACCTGCACGGCGCCCGGGTTGTGCTGGCGCGGCGACAGGAACAGCGTGCCGTCCACCAGCGGGTAGCGGTCGAACACGCTCATCATGGCCTGGCACACGATGCACGGCAGCCGGGACACCCTGCTGGCGCTCAGCGTCGACAGGATGAAGCAGCGGATGTCGTCGCTGCCGCCCTCGTCTTCCATCTTGATGTGGTACGCGTTGATCTTGTGCCGCGGCAGCGTGTTGAACGACGAGTAGTCCTGCCGCCGCGAGAACAGGCCGCCCGAGCCGTGCCGCTCGCGGTCCGCCGGGAAGAAGGCGCCGCGCTTGGCGTGCGTCGGCGACGGCGGGAACTCGGACGACGAGCTCGGCGGACTGCCGCCCGAGCCCGTGCTCGACATGCTCGAGCTGCGTAACCGCGTGGCCACGGGAAGCGCGCCGTTCTGCGGGGGCTGCAGCGGCTTGGCAGCGGCGCCGTTGAGCGCCAGCGAGGGCTTGTCGTTGCCCTTCTTGCGGCGCTGCTTCTTCTTCTTGGCGTCCGCCGGCGGCGTCCAGTCGAGGTCCTTGCGCAGGTGGCCCTTGCCGCAGCGGCAGCCGCAGGCCTTGTAGGCCAGGTCGTAGCCCTTCTTCGTCCACAGGTTCTGCAGGCGCTGCTTCTCGCTCCAGGAGCGCGCGCGCCCCGTGGAGCGCAGGAACGACAGCACGGCGTCCTGCCACTCCTCGAAGCAGGCGCGGTGCATGAACTGGCTCTGCGGGCACTGCTCGTTGTTGCACACAACCTTCACGGTGTTGCTCAGGTCGTCCATGTGGATGGCCGCGTCCAGGTGGCAGCCCGAGGGCACGCAGCACGAGGACACCAGGTTCTCCATCACTGCCGCCCGGTACTGCGGCGGCGCCGCCGCCGCGTGCTCGTCCGCCGGCCGGACTCGATTCTCGCGGTGCTGCGGCATCGCCTTCCTGCCTCCGCACATCCACGAGGCCGTCGCAGGGAGCGCTCACATCCGACCTGCCCCGACGGCTGCTGCTCGCTGACTAGACGCTGGCACTCGGGCAACGCCGAACAAGTAGCAGAGTCGACACTCGCCACTCGCCTCGCAAACAAACGCTACTGCTGCCGTCCTCGGGAAACTTTCCCAGCGGCGTGGCCCGCGTGCAGGGGCGGGGCCGTGACTGACAGCGCAGCGCCGACGCCCATTGGCGCAATCGTGCGACGCGCGATTTTCGCCCTCTCCCATTGGAGCCGGCCCGCCGCCGCGCCATGGAGGATGCTGCCGCCGGCGTGCTGCTGCTGCGGCGCCCAACGAGACCTGCTGCGGCCGGCTACACAAACCGGGCTGTTACAGGCCGTTGCCTCTCCCGTTCACGAACGCCTATTCTCCCCTACAGGTCACCGATACAGATCCCGTTGAATCCAGCACTTGTCATAATACGCGGCGCCCAGCGTGCGCCTCCTTTCGCCTTTCCCTCGTGGTCCCCAGCTGTCAAAATGTTTACGACGATGCCGCCGAGTTTCATCCTTTCGCTCTGCAGTGTCACGCCGCGTTTTAGTCCGGCACTCGTGGAACCCGTCTAACTGAAGGCATGCAGCGCTGGAGAGCATAGATACGGCGGCTAGAAATGTAGGGGCAGGAGTCGTTGCTTTTCTACGCTGAGGAGCACCAAGAGCGAGTTCTTGTACAGGCCCAGCCGGGAGAGTCAACACGTGGCCCTCGTGACGCGTCTGGGTTGTGAACGGTGGGTGCTAGGTGTGATGAGAGGGGGCTACGTGGTGCCCGCGAAACGATATTATCACTCAGCGGCGACCTTGAACACACCGGGCGCTGTAAACATAGCGAGACGCGTCCATTCTCGCTCTCGGGGGTTGGTGGGAGAGCTGTGCGCTGGCCGCCGCGGGCTGGTAGCGCGATAAACAGTTCCGACCGCTTGCGCAACGCGACTCTATCTGTTTCCGTTGCGCGCTGGGAAAAAATTACAGGACCTTACGGATTGGGGGGGCATCTCTCCTTTAAAAAGAGGTCTGTTTGTGTGTGTAGCCAACTCTATAAATAACACGCCCTGCTCCACTGGTCGTGACGCGAGAACAAAAAAAGAAAGCTTCGAAGGCTCGCACGCAAACGTCAGCCCGATAGCCGCCAGCGTGTTGAATAAACCGACGCGCGGAGCTGCCGGCCGTGACCGTGAAAACAAGGCGGCGATCGATGGAGCAGTGTTGTTGTTGGTTAGCTAACCAGACGAACGACCTTGCCAAGAACGTGCACGTGACGCCGCCAAGGAAACGTGCGTCTTGTTTCGTCGCCGCTTCCTGGTTAGTCGACGTGCCACTGGAGCGGGTTTGCTCGGTGGAGGAATAGTGAGAATACGGCGGGGAAGTCGGCTTTAAAACATACCCAACGCTCCGCATGAAGTGCTGCAGAACAACGCGCAAACCACGCAGCACTTTCTTCTACCGCCGATTTGCAACCAGTCCGCTTTACATGTGTTCTGTGGCTGCGTTTACAACAGCCTACGCGCGGTCTATATATAAAACTGTCAGAACTTTATTTACCCATACGTACGCGTTTGCCAGAGGCAGCTACGAAGGTTCCGGCGGAGCCACAAACTGACATAAATCCCCGGCGATGTGACTCATCCACGACGTGCTCCGATGCCAGTTTGTACCGAAGCAAGCTGCTGAAGCCGAGCAGGTGGTGCGACGTAATTTTCCATAACGGCTTGCCACATACTCTGTTAGCAAAAACAATTTTGTTGTTTATACATATCGCATATTTCGCGAAAACGCATCCATTTTCTTCGCGCACGTGCGCCCGAGGGAAACACCCAACACGAGCGATCAGAGAGCAAGCAAACGCTGACGCGCTGGCACCGCGCTCATCGTCTGGGACCGTGGCGTCATCCGGCGGACTCAGCTAACACGAGAGCCGAAATGGCGCTAATTTCGAATCTTTCGTACGCGCCATGGCGGGCTCGTATCTGCGGATTTCGTCAAATGGTTGCACGTATTTTATATAAAAAAAACTATCAGAATGAACCATGCGCTTCGTTGTAAACTTTTCTCTTGGTGATGCCTTAGCAGTTGCGATTGATCCCCGCTGGAAAAAAAAAAATCCACAGTCGCACATAATATAGAGTTTCTTACTAAGAAACTCTATGGCACATAAGAATTAATTTAGGTCTGACGGTGCCAAGCTCATGACGATGTGAATGAATTTAAGTTGCAGTTTTTAGGACCAGGCACCGCTTATAGGTTTTCGATCCTTTGCTGCAGCTGGAAATGCTAGCGAGCATATCGGACTTGTTGGTGGGCGAGTTGGCGCGTCTGTGGTGCATCTTTGAAAGTGCACTTTTAAAGATGACTCGGATAACAGCGCAAAACGATATATACTCATGAAGCGAGAATATTCAGTCGTTTTGCGTTGTTATCCGAGTCATGCATCCTAATTTATCGTAAAATGGAATGTCTGAACTTGATGAAAGCACATCATTGCCCTCCGGACGATCCCAGCTGTAAGCTTACGGCAGTGGAAAGGGGCTGTATACAACTGTGATTTACAAGCAAGAAAAAGCTTGTGCGAACGCTTTTAAATGCGCCATGCTGCGTTTACAACAGACTACGCGCGGTCTATATATAACCCTGTTAGAACTTTATGTATACCCATACGTACGCCATACGCACAAACTGGCATCGGAGCACGTCGCGGATTGGTCACGTCGCCAGGGATTTATGTCAGTTTGTGGCTCCGCCGGAACCTTCGTAGCTGCCACTGGCAAACGCGTACGGGTAAATAAAGTTCTAAAACGTTATCGGTTACGTGTTGCCTTATAAAAAGAATTAGGTGAAAACGGTAATTGTTTATGTGCGTTGTCCGGTTTGACTAAAATTGAAACACATTACGTACACTACTCGCCATAGAGAACATTGGGCGGTTGTCACTCCACGCGCTTTTTGATGGAGAGAGGTTATTGTTCAGTTTATGAACATTACTAATTTAAATTGTGTTACAGTATTTACTTACATTGTATTGTATTCATGAACTTATGAAGATTCCTATATATTTCACCCTACAAACAAGCAAGAAAATTGTTTGTGTTTGTTTTTCTTTTTGTTCTCACTGTTGTGACTGCACTGATTAATGTGTTTCTTGTCGCAAAATCTCTGTATTTTATTTTTTTTTTCTTTCAGCAACATTATTGAAGTAATCGTTTTGTTTTGTATATGTACTCCGGAACATGCACGCTATGAGTGTACCTCTAATATTCACAACCTGCTTTCCTATTTCGTTCTATTCCGTTGTATAATTTCGTAGTACTGACGCATGTTGGCGTGTATGATGCTGCAACTATCGTTTCGCGTTGCCTCTCCGACAAACATAACGGCCGTGATGAACTTGCAATGGCCGTGCAGGAATCGCATGCGACGCTCCCCAAATGAATCCCAGGGGCAAGTGTGCGGCCCGAGCGACTCCAGCATGCAGGCGGCCCGGCGCGCAAGGGTGAGGCCCTCGAGCTTTGCCGATCACGTCTTCGAGGCTGTGGTGCGTACGTCATATAGGCTTGCTACGCTGCAAGTGCTCTATAACTATATCATGAGCGTGACGATGACAAAAATATTACCAGCGGGGAAAACTGTATAGTCGTCTCACATACGTTATGATAATTATTGATATTTCGCAATAATTTGGACTGGGTGAAGCAGGAGCACCAAAGCAAGCAAACGCTGAATATAAATTTATGGAGGCCGCGGTGCACCTTACACTGCTCACGTATTGTTACGGGAGATAATTTCCTTTTAAGGATGAAAGTGTTGTCACGTTATACGAATGACATGGCATCGGGAGAACAATGCAGTGGACACATCCCCGATGAAATTACCTTCTGTTATTTTCATCATCATGATCCTCTCTCTATTGCTTCGATCGTTTCCACGAATTCTTTCTGGCAAATTGCCAATCGCCTTAGGTAGCCCTACATAAGCGCTCTTAGCATAAATTACTGTGTAATTAGCATGCACAGATTATTTCGTTATGCCTCAGAACGTGTTTCGAACGCCACAGCGCAAAATCCCGGGTTA
The DNA here is from genome assembly GCF_048455015.1 of Haemaphysalis longicornis. Lineage (NCBI taxonomy): Eukaryota > Metazoa > Arthropoda > Arachnida > Ixodida > Ixodidae > Haemaphysalis > Haemaphysalis longicornis. The sequence goes on from NW_027526460.1 coordinate 3,088,440, forward strand.
GAATCCAAGATCTCCAAAATTTCTTTGAAACCATTGCAAGATCCAAGACCTCGCAAAGACATCCAACATCCAAGACCTCCAAAATGTCTCATGAAACATGAAAATAGATACGCGTGGTCGTCGTGGGCGACAGAACAAATGGCACCAATAGGCCGCTGGAGTAAAGCTATAGGGTGTGCCGACGAATCGAATTTATCTCCCCCTCCGCCCTTAATTCCCCTTTTCCTTTTTCCTTCCTCCAACGCACCCCTGCCGGTCCGAAGTTGGTTGTTAGCACTGTCAAAAGAAATTAGCGACAATGGTAGCAGGAAGAAGAGACCCCTGCCTTTATCATGTGTTCTGAGGGTGTTGCGACGATAATTGAAACACTTTTTCCTGCGCGAACCGCCGCTCTGTTCGCGCTCAAACTGCCGCGAAGGTCGCATTTTGTCGTCTATTTTGTTTGATACCGGGAACAACGATGGTACTTACTTGTGTATTCTGAACATATATAAAAACGATTTTCGCCTATGGGAAAATGGCGGCTGATTTGGACGTGCGAGCCAGCGCAAGTTGAAGTTAGAACGACGAAACCACCTGGGGTATGCAGAGCGATACGCACGTTTGGCATTCACGGTATGAAGGAGCCAAATGGTGCAGCAGACGATCAGAAAATGCACCTAGGAATGAGCTAGCAGACGATCAGAAAACACGGTTTCGGGCTCGCACGTCCAAATCAGCCGCCATTTTCCCATAGGCGAAAATCGTTTTTATTTATTTTCAGAATAAACAGGTAAGTATCGCCGTTGTTCCCGGTGAAAAAAAAAAAAAAAAAACGCACAAAATGCGACCTTCGTGTGAAGTTTGAGCGCGAACAGAGCGGCGGTCCGCTCAGGAAATTTTTAAACACCCTGTATATTGAACGCCACTATAGTTTTGCAATGAAATCGATTCGGGTTTTTCTTATATAGTTTCTGCGATAGCATACTGACGCAATCGTGTTGACAATCTTGGAAGATATTGCTGAGAATTCTACTGTCCTGCAGAGCGGCCTGGCTTGCTGGTGTCCGCCGGCTTAGGGGCGCGGCCCTGTGCGTGCCCATCAGGCGCGCAGCGAGATCGTTTTTGTGTGTGTGTGTCACGCAGTGGCGTAAATCATGGGGGGGTCAGGGGGGTCCTGACCCCCCTTGTGTTCGGGCTGGGGGGGACACCCCTTGCAAGTGTCCCCCCCTTGACATTCATCTTTCATTTACCTTTGAAAGCTAAAACAACTGTTGTTTTTGTCACTAATAAGTACTGCACGAGCTGAAATAACCATCCCGTTCCCGCTAAATAAAAAGAAGGTTCGTTTTCCACAATCGGCGACGTGCACAAGGTGCAAGCGGAATCACTGAAAGCAGGTAAAACCTGTTTCCGCTGTGGTTAGCCGAAATAAATTAAAATAATTTCCGCCAATTTGTTTTGAAATTGCTTGCGGTTACCGGGCTATATAAAACGCTGGCTTTCATATGAGCTAGAGAACATATACGCGACAAAAATCGGTTGTCTGTCCCTTTAAGAAAATACAGCTACCAATAAATACTTTAAACACCCAGAATATGTTAAAGAAGCACTTGAAAATATTTAGCTACTTTTAGCTCCTTGCTGGATTTTTTAGCTACTTCTAGCTAATAAAGCACAAAACAAAGTGGCCGCCTTGGCAAGATGTGTGTTCCCCCTTGTGATTTTTCTGGATTTACGCCACTGTGTGTGTGTGTGTGTTTTATAAATATTGCGACGCACGCGGTACCTCGCAGATACGGGGATTCAGGATCCGGCTGCTGACGCAGATGGCGAATTTTTTGCTCAATGGACCATTTATATTGATTTCTGATCACATTTGCACGGATCTGGGCGTTAACGTAAGTTCGCACACGAAGTTTCGCGGATACCAGTGCGCGCGAAATCGTACTTGCCGGCTGTATTTTCCAGCTTGTAGATTTTGAAAATGCAAGTTTGCAACGAGGTTGCGGGGGCCTCTGCTGATATTGCGGAGATACGTATATGCGCGGACTGTACGCGTAAGCAGAGAACAGACCCCGCTACCGTGAGTGCGCTTCGCCGCGTTTTCGCACAGAGGTTTGTTGAAGGAAGTTTGAGCAAATTGAAACAGAAAAATTTGCAAGGTGGCCTTCGTGCAGCGGAGCATCAAAGCCACCTTCCAACAAATGAAACGAACAAAATAAAAAAAAAAACCTAAAAAGACTAGCCACCAGTGAGGATTGAACTCACGACCCCTGGTTTACAAGACCAGTGCTCTAACCACTGAGCTATGATGGCGCCACGAGAAGCGGTTTCGTTAGAGGCCCTTATGACCTTTTGTGAACCCACTTTGTTACAAGTAACAGGATCATGGGTGTAAGAATTTGTTAGTGCGCAGTAATTTCCTCCGTGACTGCTATATCTGCTGTAGTACCTTTTGCTTCACCACAGAATACGAATGATTTCACTTTCGCCTTGCACTGGACTACCGCAGTTGCCGCAGTTCTGTTGTTTCGGTGGAGCGACTCTGTCAGCACTGTCAGCGCGAAAGTTGACATACCAACCAACGTTACAGGTCAGGATCCAGTAACGGTGATACCGACATTGTAATGTCGGCTCGAAGAAAGGCTACTGCGCCGAGGAGACTTGATCCAGAGAGCGGGAATGATGCGGCGCAGCCTGCCCAAGCTGCCTCCGCATGCTCCTCTAGTGGGCATCTCATCATCGACGACTCGGATGAGGATGATGTTCTGCCGAGCCCGACGAAAAAGCGTAGAAGTACGTTTCTTCCCATTGCTCACTCGGCGACGGAGGAAAATCAGAAAACACGCGCTTTGCTAAAGTCTTTTCGTGTTAGCCGCCTGGCGATGTTCTGAAGCCAACAAAACTCGCATTGTCTTTCTCCTGTATTACCTCAAGCACTCTTTCGTACGCTCCAATAATACTTTATTTTATTACATACTTCGCTGTTAGGCAAGTCTCGCTTGGGCCACCAGCGTCCCGCCAGCCTAAGCTTCTTGGTCACCTGTAAAATATATTTTACTAGCGTGAAGCCTTCCAAGAATACACCGCAGAATACACCGGTTGCGCGTCGAATAACCTTTGTTAACTTTCGATTTGTTTCACAGTGCGCTTGGGCTAGCCAGCAAACGTGTTGACTGCCAATTTGTTATTATTATTTTCAGGCAAGGTCCGAAAGTCCTCTGCAGATGCGGAACTGGAAAGTCTTTTGGAGGACTACAGCTGCGTCCTGCAAGTGCAGCGTCCCGTCGAGGTGAAGCAAGCACCGCACAGTTTGTTTTGCCTTGGTCAAGTGGAGTTCACGGTGCAGCCCAACGCAGATTTGGATGACCGGACACTTGAGAGCGTCCTGAGGAGTAGCTGCAGGCTCTTCATCGGATGCAACAGTGAACGAACCGACTGCCACATTCTCTTGAACTCTGATGACCAGGTGTGGGATCAATGGCCTTCTGTTCTCTGTGTTTTTGCAAATATTGAACTTTGATATTCAGAGGTGTGTAGGCTACAGGCGTAGTCGCAGTTAATGGCCAATCTGCAGACGTTCAAGCTGAAGCCGCATGCTACAGCTTAAGACAGTTTCAGTAGGTTATGTATACACTATTTTGAACGTGGTTAGCAGCCAAAATGAAGAAAGGAACGACACACAAAAAAAACAAGGAAATTTCACATAACGAAGCAAAGAAAGGTACGAGCTGATGCAACAGCCATCAACTTATAATTTTCAACAATATGTTGAGGGGTTATGATAAATTTTAGTCGAAAGGGAACCTTAGGAGACAGGAAAATTTAGTTAATCAGAAATTTAGCTTATTGTGTTTTATGGAAAATCAGGGAATGTGCAAACGTGGCAGTGGTCTTACTGTTTGAAAAGCAAATTAATTTTCTAGAGCAGGGCTCTTTAAAGTGTTGCAGCCGTTGCCTGGATTGGGCCCATGGAGCTTTCCAGCTTGTCTGTAGTTGGCTGCAGGCCCGTCCCTTGATTGATCCGCTCTTTGGCTGCTTAGGACTGGTGAAACATCGGCCTTGAGAAAGTCATCTGACTTTGCTGACTGTTTAGAAAGACTGCCGTGTTTCAGCACATTTTTTCTCCTTGCAAAATTTGGTTGTGCACTTTGCCCAACTATTGCTGCTGTGTATAATCGACTACATTGATTCTGTCTCTCTCAAAACCACCTGGTGGAAGGGGATGCAATTGAGCAAGGTCAAGTGGACACTGTCTGAATCCTAAAGGTGTGGGAAGGGGAGAAGGTGGAACTTCCCCCCTCGCAGAGACCTGCATATATGGGCGTAAATTTTGGGGTTGGAAAGGGTGAGGTCCCCCTGGGAGGTTGGAAACCCCCGCCTGTAATGTAGCCCTGGCCATGCCATTAGTGGTGTGCACTACCACCGTCAGTACTCGCCATCGTTCCATCTGTTTGCAGTGGCGGCGCTGCACTGCGACAACACTGGTTGCTGAAGACCTCCTGCGGATGCTTGCGCACCGAAGATCGGTCTGGCTGGTGGCAGCGAATGTGGACAGTTCGTGCATTGTGGTGGACGTGCTCCTTTCGCCCTGCAATGTGGTGCACCGCCTCAGTCACCCAAGCGACTCCCCACGAACATCGGTCAACTGCGAGATCCAAACCCTCGTCCATCATTTCTTTGGAATCTGCCATTCCGAAAGTACGCTGTTTTCTTCTTACGCAAGCCGCTATTCTCAGCTTGTCTGCGAATGTGCTGTGAAACCGGCCACTACTACTTTTTGGAAGCCACGTGTAGTCGCGACAGTCAGACGCATCTTCTTTTTAGGTTCGTGTGGCGTACTTGTGTGATGACATTGGGGATGATGGTGATGTAACTTTTGCAATTTCCCTGATATTGTGCCATCGATAAAATGTCCTTGGGTAGCTGCAGGCCTGTATATAAAGTAACCCCACGCCAACTCGAACTTCTTGAAATAGTGGTTAAGTCGAAACTTTTTTTTCGCCGGGAATTTATCTCCCATAGGCGCCATATGTATTTGCCCCTCCTTTATCTCGAAACATTTTTTTGGGGGGACCGCAGATATCTCTAAATCTTGACAGAGAGGGAACAAGGCAAAGTCTGCTACAGACAGCTGATAAGGTCTCCGTTCTAATGCTTAGCTCGCACTATGCACCAAACCGGTCATGAAATGCAAATTTACGCTGTACGATGCCAATGTTATCGTTCCCGGAATGCTGTCCCCGACGCCTACATCGGTGAGAGAGCTGTGGACGATGCAGCTGACCACGAGGACGAAGAGGGGCCTCAAGCAGTGCCTGCAGCTACAGAAACCACAAAGATGCTCCACCTGCTTCCCCATCCAAAAGCTCCCTTCGTTACCAGCATCAGCTGTTATTTCAGTGACCTGGCCACAAATTTTGGGCATTTCGCTTAACTTGAAACTCCACTTATCTCGAAATTTTCAGCGGATTTTAGGACTTCGAGTTTACGAGGGATTATACAGTTAAACCTGGATGTAACAAACCTCTACGCAACGAATTCCTGGATTTAACGAAATTTTTCAATTCCCCATTGGCAGCCCCATTGAAATCCATGCGACCTCTATGTAATGAAGGCATTGCTACGGTTAACCTTGGCATAATAAATTTGCTACGCTGATGAGCCATTGTTTTTGCACTTTTTCTGGAAAATCGTCCAGAGAAATGCACTAATGAAGCAAACTTTTCCCGGACCGCAGACTACCGTGCGTTTCCAGTGAGTGGGGGGTCGGTGATTGTTAGGCTTGCTTGTTGGCGTGTTGTTGCACGTCTGCACTGCCATGTGTGGTGTCGGTTCGTTGGTGACGAGTTCGGCCGCCAGAAAACGAAAAGTTTTGTATTTTCGAGACAAGTCCGCAATTTTAAATACCGCCTCTGCCGGCGAGCAAGAAGAACGTCACCGCCCAGCACAGTATCCTAGCTGGCACACTTCACGAAAAGGCGCCCTTTTAGCTAAACTTTGTCCTTGAAACCGATTCAGGCACTGAAAAGTGACAAAAGGCAAAAGTCACATTGAATACGGGGGTAGTGACCTAGCTTCTTTGGAGTGCCTTGTAGTGACTAAGCTCCTGAGAAAACAGGAGGTGCAAATCATGTAGTACTTTCGAACTGTGAGGTAAATCCTTTAAGGGTGAGTTCACCATCACTTATGTATAGTATTTTGGTTTCGTTTCTGTTCATTAGTGTGAGCACTACCTCTAAGCCTGCATGTAACTAAAACCTCCATGTAACGAAAAATTGCTAATTTTTGTCGACTTCATTACATCCAGGTTTACCTGTATATCCTTTAGGATTTATGCACCAAAGCTGCACCTGGACTCTGATGTCTGCCGTAGGGGAGGAGGACTGCAGTTTAGTTTTGAACGCCTGGGGATCTTTAATGTGTCCCAAAATCTCTACAACCAGTCGCTTTTGTTTCCTGCCTCCGTGAAAAAACGGCTGCTGCAGCAGGGATTGAACCTGTGTCCTTGGTCTCGCCTATCCGGCGCCTTAACCACTGAGCCAGAGCAGTGGGTAGCTGTGGGTTTGGAGAGTATTCAAAGCAAAAAGGATGAGAGAGAAAGGTGCCGTTTCAGGTCACCAGCACAGTTTTCTTGGTTATTACATCACGGTAACAGGACCAGCGTTGTAGGCAGTCAGTTCGAAACGTTTCCTTGTTAACTTCATTTATTCATTGCTAAACACTTATGTATATTGCTATGCTTATCTGACATTCCAAGTTAGCTGGTGAATGTCTGGTTTACACCAGCAGGGCTGCTGAGTTGGGGCAGACAGAAAGCTCGATGTAGGGTTGGGACCTGGAAACTGCAGTGCCAGGAGCAGATTTGGATGACGGCAGGATGGGATGGGCTGGAAGTGTTGAGGCCTTGGTCCTGCAGTTCTCGTGAGGGAAATGGTGGTGGCAATGTCATTGAATTGAATTGAATTTAATTTATTACGGCAAAAAGAAACAATACATGGTGAAAACATTACAGGAGGAGGTCCCAAAGTCAGCGACTGTCGGGGGGACCTCCATTGCGGGGCATTCGGCTACAGTATGAAGTGACACACCCCGTTTTCTTTTTTCTACTAGGGCCTCGGGAGGGTCAGCGATTTCAGAGGCAGGACATTGACCTGCTCTATTCGAGAGTGGCGGCTGTGCAGTCGTGCCATCAGAGTGACGGTGATGAAGGTGCGGTTGAAGTGCAACACCCGGCGCTGCAACCTACGCTGCGTCCGTACCAGAGAGACGTGGTCCGTTGGATGCTGCGGCGGGAGCAGTCTCAGGCCGCCTCTTCGACGGCCAACTTCCTCTACACACCACTGGTCGACCGGAATGGGAAGCTTCTCCACTACAACAAATACGCTGGCTTGTGAGAGGCGCCACGTCTTTTCTATTTTAAACTTGTACGTGCCAGCTTGTTTCGCAGCACAATAGCTGTCACAGCGTTGCGCCTTGTTGCTTACTGCTGCTGCTGCAAAACTTAGTTGGATTTAAAAAAGAATTCAAGCTTTGGTGGTTTCATGTGCTGAAGTTACACCTGGGCTATGAAGTGCACTCTAGTGGAGGGCTCCGGACTAATTGTGACCACCTCGGGACCTTTAACGTGCGCCAACATCGCAACAGACGGGCGCTTTTGCTCTTCGCCTCCATCTGATGAAGCAGCCAGTGCGGCCGAGATGGAACCCGTTTCCTCGTGCCCTAGCCACTGAGCCACCACAGCAAGTCGTAGCAGAATGTCGTTTCAGATGACTGATTAGGGAGTTTGCCGGAATTACATTTTTGATGGGAAATGCAGTGAAGCGTGTGCCCAAGTTTGGTTGACACGCAAGTTACAGGTTCTACAACTCGATACTTCTCCTTCCTGGTCGCGAGGACAAACGGAAAGGATGACACAAGCACTGTGTCATCTTCGGTGCCTGTCGTTTGCACTTATGTATGTTGTGGTGTTGAACCGAAAACGAATACCTATCAACTCACCCAACTTACCTTCCCGTTGAATCAGTTCTTCTTACACAACGTCGTGTGCTTAATATTGCAAAATAGCAGTGAGGGTGTAAAAGGAATGTCTTCTGCTGCTTTTTGCCTCGACCTGGCACGTCTGCTTGCGATATCTGTTGATTTGTTGTGATGCTCAACTTTCTTTTCCTTTTGCTGCATGAGAGCGGGAATTTTGCAGCACTGAGGGAAAGTATTGGCTGCTCACGACTCTTGGAGGGGTGATGAGGATAATAACCTGGGATAATTACAGGCATGATTTATGATAGTAATTTATTAAGTGTAACTTATGCTTGAGGAGGCAAGACAAAGCTAGCACTAAATAATTGCATTACGTCTCTGCTCATAACTGAAGCCTCGTCAATTTTTCTTTTGGTGGAATAATTGAGAATTGGTAACACCAGACTTTCAATAAGTTCTGCTTGCATTATGTTTGCGAATTGCGGCCAGTGTAGGTGTAAGAGGTGCCATTGTAGCCATGGTTTGAGCATTTCTTTGTTTTTAATTGAAGGAGTTATTCAAAAGCGGGTGCATTTTGTGTAAAATCTTGGTAATTGTCGGTGTACATTTTTTTATGCTGCATGGGGCATTTTTTTTTTTAGTGAAAGTGAAGGTAGTCATACTTAAGGCAAGGAATATTGCCCTGAGAACGCACTCAGTGACAATATTGTACTGCACAATAAGTGAACAACTTGTTCAAGGGACTAGGCTTATAAAATTATTTAACACAGTTACAGTTGGCCATATCAAGCCAGGAACATGATGAAATATGACTTGGTAGCTTTAAAAGCAAATTTCATCATGTTAGGATGCTGCATGGTACCATCAGTCACCTGAAATTTTGGTTGTAGCTCTGGGTTAAGACCTTTCATGTCTAAGTAAATTGCAATTTTTTCAGAGGAATTTACAAAGTGCTCTTGTTTTCTGGTTTTGTAAAATGTTTGTACAAGAGCAAGGGAGTGCTCATGTCCGGTATGTTCCTGCTGGTTTCAGCAGTAAACAGGTTGCAGTATTGAGCTGTGTGATTGGCTGTAAGTACATTAAGTCCCGAATCCAAGTAAATTTACTTGCCACATAGGCCTGTAGATGCGTTGTGAATTTAGGCAGTTCTTTATCGCTGAACCACTGCCCCAAGCATATGCTCCTGTAATGGGCAGGGTATGTATCTGGATGTTGCTGCATGCACAGCTAGTTTTTTGCCTGCTTGTCGAATTCTCAGTGGAGGGTGACTTGTTTCTGTGTGGCAGCTTTGTGGAGGAGCAGCTGGACTTTGCGGTGGCTGTGAGGCCAGGTGGCATTCTGGCTGACGAGATGGGGCTGGGGAAGACTGTGGAGCTGCTGGCCTGTGTCCTTCTCCATCCAATGCCAGCCTCGGACTCGACATCGGTGCGTAGGAGCCAGCCCACTCAGACGCTTACTCTTATGCATTTACTCTTATGTGAAGGAGCAAATGCGGGGACAGTGTGGCATGGGCACTAGCTTTGCGTTGAGGTTTGTCTAGGAGCTGCCCTTTTGGCAAATGAGGGGGCATGCCTGGGATGCAACAAACTTTGCTATTCTTCTTAATTAAGGTGAGCAGCGTAGCTGTGTATAATGAAACAGGTGCAGTGAAGCAAGTGACAATGTGCTTTCAGGTGCAGCATGATTCCTTGGGCCAGAGCTTTTGGCATGGTAAACCTTAAAGCTAGTAAATGCATCTATGCATGCTGATGGGACAGTGTATTGGAAACACGAGAGGGACGGCATGCCGATAAGCGCGCTGGGCCACGGTGCTCCGCTTTATGAAAGCGGCCCCCCCTCGCCCACTGTGGGTGTGCCTGCCCACAGGCGGGTGCCAGTGACACGGAGGAGTACGGGCTGTCCGAGGAAGACGAGGAAGAGCAGTGCGTCGAAGACCTGGCCGACCTTGCGGAGGGGACCAGGGTGGAGTGCCTGTGCGGAGGCCTGGACCTGGGCAAGGACAGTGAGGAGGTGGTGCGGTGCCCGGCGTGCCGTGCCTACCACCACCTGGCCTGCACCACCAGCGATGGCCTTCGCCCTGGAGAAAAATACCTCTGCCCACACTGCTGGGTCAAGCCTGACAAGGTGGGCACCTGGCATTGCCCTCCCCCCACCCAGTGGACAGTGGACTAGCGTATGCACACGCACGCACGCACGCACGCTAGTGCTACATGCCGATCTTTCCTGTGGGGTCCTTGTAATGTCTGCGTTTAATGTCGCTCGTCTTTCACAAACAGGTGTTTTTAGTGTTCAGTGTGGTGTATTTTATATGGCGTGCCGGTGCCTCACTACTGACTGGGTGGGTATAAGGACTGTGTGGCTGTAAGACTGCTGCCCTGCATTATCTGATGTGTGGTTGATACGTGCCCCTATAACTCTGCCGTGCGAAATGATGTAACAGTAAGGTTTGTCCCCACCCCACTTTCAAGCGGCTAACATCAGTTCCCTTTTTATTTCCTGCTCATCTTGTGTGAAGGGTGCCCATGCGTATTTTCCTAAGCTCCGAATCTTCATGCTTGGACAGAGTGAGCCGGCGCTCCGGTAGACTCACCTCCAGCTTGCTCAATGTTGTCACTTCTAAGTTTTGCTGTTGTCTTCGCGCAAATGTGGGAGAAGATTGTTGCTCATGTCTGGTGCTTCAGCCACGGTGCTGGATATTGGCCATCGTATTTATGACATTGTAGTTTACACATAAACAACTGGTGAGAGTGACAGCATTGAAGGGGCCATCCAGACAAAATACAAGTTTGTTTTATTCAAAAGATTTCGTGTTTTATAGTGCCCTCAGTGCTTGTCCGGCAGCAAATGATGCCACGTTCACCGAGAAATTAATCAGTTTGGGTTAAAATTTTGATTCTCCCGCCAAATCGTGTGTTTTTGGGACGTCAGCAATGAAGTCATAAGTGCGCGTATTCAAATGAACTTCCACTGCATCATTCGGCTCTGTAGCCTTGCTAGCTCTAAGACCTCCCAGATGGCACTACCATTACCATACTCATCCACAAACAGTTGTCCGCGGTTGCTATGTTTTTGACTATATTTGCACCTGGCTTGGTTTTGTTATTGTAGAAAGTAATTGTTTTGTGAAGCATGGGGTATCCTCAACAAACAAGGTCACGCATTTGAAAGACGTCGCTTACGCCAATCGGCCAGTGTCGTGTAAGACAACTCCAAAGCGGCGGAGTGCTGTGCGGCTAAAACAAGCATAGTGTGCGCAGTACCAACAGCAGTACGCATCGGTACTTCTATGTTTATGTGTATTTTCGTAACTTTCATTGTTCACCGTGCCATTCTTACTGTTGTAAAATGAATATTTATTTTTTATTTATTCATACTGCCAATCCCATGAGGGATTATTGCAGGAAGGGCAAAATACTACAACCTTTAACATAGTACAAACATACAGCATTGCATTGCATTGCATTGCATTTAGGCGCTAATAGCTCATTTGGCAAGCTTATAGGCACCGGACACTGAAGTTTTCCCGCGACTACAGCGCCGACTCTCGCCGCCCCTTAGCAACTTTGGGTCGGTGGATGTCGTGGCCGGCCGTTCAGCGCATGTGGAAACGCGCGGTGCGTGCGGTTCGAGGTTGTGTGGCGGAAGTTTTTCAAGAAACATAGTTATGATGGCAAGTTGCAATGTCCGAAAGGATCAAAATAATGTAGGAAAGAATATTGGCAGCGCCGCTTCTGCTGCGTGAAGGGCTGCCACAATCGCGAAGGGCAGCCTGGCATCGTTTCGTACAGGTTTTCCCGGCAGCCAAGGGAGAAGGAGTGTCGCAAGAAATGGATTTGTGCAGTACGAATAGTCAAGCAAGTAAGAGAGCCATGGCATTTTTTGTCAGTGGAAGGAGTAAAATCGTGAGTACGATTACCGTTTATGTGCAGTGCAGACGCGAAGGGCCGTAAATCTAAAGCTTTTGCTTTCAGTGTTTCATATCACAGACTGCGATATTTGTAAATCGCATGCCGTAGTTTTTGCATAACACAAGGTATTAAGGTTTCCACCACTATTGTTTTATCAGCAGTAACCTTTATTTTTTTAGCGACGTTCGCGGCACCGAACGGACGCCAAAAGGCGGCTCAAGAATATGCTCACAGCAGTTAGCGGGTGATGCCTAAACCAATGTCAAGATGCATCCCGCCTGCTGCCCTACTTTGTTTTCAGAAGTACACAGAGTTCGGCCACGCATTCCAAGCGAGAGCGTAGCAAGGTATCAAAGGCAAGGTGGCATTCACACATGTTATTTGACTCTTTAGTGCGTTGTACATACTGTGAAAGAGGAGGTTAATATGTTTTAACCAGAGGAGGGGGAGGAGGAGGAAATACTTTTATGGAGAATTCTGAACGGCCTGAACAACTTGTATCAAAGCCACTAAGAAGTCTCTAACGTTGCTCACAAGCAAGAAGCGGAAACTAAACCCGCAGCTCCATCAGCTGCATCAGCAGATTTCACACTGGGTGGAACAGGGTTTTGGTTAGTTTGTCATCAGCTAATAACGTTTAGAATGCATTGTCAATCGGTGACAGCACCAACCGAGCTGAATAACGGCCACAGAAAAAGTAACTGTAGTGTGGTTGCGCGTACAGAGAAAACAACAACACAAACACGCCCCTGTCGTGGAGCGCTGCTGTATATGCTGGAGTCACTTTATTAGGCTGTGATACACGAAAAAATTGGTACTGACCTGGAGGGGAGCGCTGTAGATACGCTTCCCTTGCTGAGATTGGCACTTCGCAACGATGTCTGTCCTGTCAATTTCTTTCACGGCGTACACCTGCCCGCAACGTACAATTTCTGTCACTTTTCGCGCACGGGAGGCCGAGACTAGTAGTCCAGCCCCGTAATTGTCCAAAAACCGCACAGAAGAACTTGAGACATGGGAAACTATTCGCTGGAACAGTTTTCGAGCACGAGACACCTTTCAAAAACAATTGAAGAATCGCGAAAACAAACAACCAAAAGGTGTCGAACATATGAACGCGCGGCCGCCGTCTGGCTCTCACCGACCCAAAGTTTGCTCAAGCTTCCGGTGGGCGGCGCTGGGTGTACTTATTTGTCATGCCCTCTGAGCAGTGACCGGTCCCTATAGGCCGTGCATAATTTGCATTTGCTTTTGCCGGCCTTGGACAATTGCACAGCTGGGCACATATGACATCCTAGGTTCTGTTGCGGGAAATGAGCTGGTGGGTCGCATGGCTATTTTCTTTTTTCCTAGTTATATAGCTTATTTCAGCGAACTGTGCATTAAAAGTGGTGTCACTATGATTCTAACGAGGCAATCTTTTGAATGAGCAAAACGTGTGTTTTGTCTGCATGGCCCCTTTAAAGTGTAAGACACACCATGTGTTGGAATCCTTGCCAGCATTACGATAAGGCGCACTGTGTGGAAGACGAGAACAAAAGAAGGCGACTAGACACACTGGGTGCAGTCTGGTCCCGCCCTGTGTCTACTTGCCTCTTGTCCAGTTTGCCGTACCAACTAGCCTTGTGTTGCTAGTCGCGCCCCATGTGTCTAGTTTCCTTCTTTTGTTCTCGTCTTCTGCAAAGTTTTCCTTGTCGTAATGTATTCTCTTGGCCAGCATCATTGCAGTGCTAAACCGCAGCGTGGTGTTGCAACTTTAAAAGTGTGCTGGTCTTTTAGGGAAGTGAACCTATGAGGTTTATGATGACTCTGTTAAGTGGTGTTACAGTACTGCGTGCAAGGCTGTCGCCTGCCAGTGGCGTGCAACCTGTGCCATCTCTCCTTGCCAGGAGAAGATCAAGGTGAAGACGACGCTGATTGTGTCCCCGTCGAGCATCAGCTTCCAGTGGCTGGAAGAGATTGAGCGGCACCAGAAGGAGGACGTGCTCCGCGTGATGGAGTACCGGGGTGTGCAGAGCCACGGCTTCGTGTCGCCGCTCACGTTTGCCAAGCATGACGTCGTGCTCACCACGTACGAGGTGCTCAAGAAGGAGCTCAACTTCACAGACCTGCCTCACGCCAGCAGTGAGTCGCTGCTCACTCTCACTCGCCACTGCTGGCCGCTGATTTCAGGAGATCCCTGCCAGGCAGCCCAGGGATGTGGGTTCACTCCCGGCCATGGTGATGGATGCTTTGCTAATGGAGGCAGAAAGCAACAATGCCCATGTGTCAGGATCCCTGCAGTCAAAGTTAATCCACAGCCCTCCACTGTGGCATTCCTTCCTCACAGCCCAAGTGTAGCTACGGTGCATTTAACCCCATAATCTGAATCCCATTTGAATCTGACTACTATAGGCAAACAAGAAGTTACCAGCTTCTTGCCAGCAAGAAGCATTCTCAAATCAGTATGAATTGTAGTAAAGAAAGCCTGGTGCATGCTGTTTCTGTGCATCTAACGGAATGTAATACAATGATTAGGCATCTGTCAGGCAAAGGAATAAAAAAAGCCACCAGACATAAAATCAAGGTAAATGCAATGGGAAGGTCCTAAAGAAAAGCTGCCCTGTGCTTTTCTTGGTGCGGTTTTCAACATCGGTGGTAATTTTTTGATAACCATAGTGTGAGATTAATTTGAACTGCATGAGAGAAGGTAAGCATGGCTTTAAAGGCGGCCAGGAAGACAAAATGCAACTTTGGTTCATTCAAATGATTGCCTCGTGAGAATAACACCAACTCCACTTCTTATGCAAATTTTAGTAAAATAAGCTGTATAATGGGGAAAACAGGGAATGGGCACACGACACCCTAGCTACTTTTCTGCACTAAACCTGTGATGTATTATGGGCGGTTTGTTGCGATTGGCTGAGGTCGACAAAATTCAATGCAAATTAAACAGGCTAAACAGTTAAACTTGTAGATAAACTATTGTTAAACTCAGTGGCGTCGGAACTACTTTTTTTTTGCTGGGGGAGCTAAAAACTCCCACCATGACATCATCATCATCATCATCATCATCATCATGTATTTTTCTTGAGGACTCATGCATGCCCAGTATTGCAGATGACCAGATGAAATAAATAAGCACAATTACCAACATGAACCCAAATAAAATACAATCAAATGTTTATCCACCATGGCAGATGCTGGGGAGCACTCAAAAAGCCACTTATGACGTGTTAGGACTTCCGATGTAACAGGCACATCGTGAGCTATGGACGTTGAAAAACGGCATTTCAGGCAGTTAGGTTGGCTGAGGCGTCAAAGGACGCCATTATTTAAAGATATTACGACAGTTGCGACAACAGTCTGAACCTGGCCTTAGTGTCTTGATGGCAACTGTGCACCCTCTACAAGACCACGGTAGCAGGCACAATTCTGTACATTTTTATTTATTAATGTACAAGAAAGCACTGCTCACTTTACAAATATATGAAAACAGTAACGGAAAACTGACAGGGTTAGTACAAACTACCAGATCATCTCTCCACATGCTTTCTAACCATAAATGTACATCTGCACATTCATGACACCAAAAGAAAGCTTGCACAACAAATACTTGCAATGAAAATGAGCGAAATACAAAGATCAGTTGAAGTAAAGTTATGCTGTGTAAATTGTACATGTGAGATGAATTTGTAGTGTTCTCCGGTTTGTTTCAGGATATGGAAACTGAAGCGTGTTTTTCATATCAGTTTGAGTACCGGGTATGCAAGACGACTCTTATGTTCCAATCACATAAGAATTAGTTCTTGTCGTCAGTTCTACCACAGAAATCTTTCCTGCCGAGCGGTGAATATGAGACTTACTCAATAATATCTCGTAATATTAACACACTACAAGATGGCTTGCCAAGTGCGACAAATAATTAAAAAGGAGTGGCAAATATGGACGTTTAGTGCGCAGTTTTTTAACGATACTCTGTTTACTTCCAAACGTCTTGGAGCTGAACAATTCCACTTATTCTGCAGTTCGAGCACGCATGCCCCTCAGTAACGTTTCAAGTGGTCAATACTGGTCAACAAATGTCTGGATTGAAGAGCCTAAGCTCAAATTGGCCATCAGAGACCCGTGCACGTGCAATAGGAGTACATAGACGAGTCAACCTTTCCTGTGACAATGTGCTCCGAAATCAAGTTTTCACACGTTGCAGTGTACTGAAGGATCGTTTGGATGACGCAGACGGCGCGGGGACCGTGAGAATAAGAACCATAAGTTTGAAACCTCATAAAAAATTTGCTTCACGTTGTGAGCTTGATTCTGCAGTAATATGTGAATGTCTTGGATGGAGGCGCATTCACTGCTCACAAGTGACGGCAGCATTAGCAATTGTGCAGCAAGCCTGGCGATATCAAAATCGGAGGATTGGAGCTCCCAGCTCCTCTTGCAAGGATGCGGGAGAGGGGGGCTTCCCCTTGACCGCATCAGTCACGATTCCTTCTAGAGACGGTGTCGCTCGGTTTTACCAGTTTTACCGACATTTACTTCAGCTTGAGCATTTAGAACTCCCGTCGTTGGACATCGCGTTACCATGGTGACCGTAGTTTGCCGCCGTTACGTGATTCGCTCTCTGTGGCGCGGTGTAGCCCATGGAGCTTCATACATAAATAATGATTATTATTGTACAATACTCTACTATGCAGCACTTGAGGGACCAGCTCCCAAACCTTGTCTGGCTAAGGCACGGCGGACGCGTGTATCGACGGGGGTAAGCATAGGGGTGGAAGGCGCGATGGCCGCGATTGGAAGTAAATTTCGTCTAGTAATAAATCACGAAGAAATGAAATAATAAATGGTGAATAAATAAACTCCCTCGGGGCCGTCTGGGGCTCATCGTAATTCTACAAGTGCCCGTTGACTGGGGGAGCCGTGCTCCCCCATTTTCACGTTAGGGGGAGCCGTCGCTCCCCCTGCTCCCCCTGTTTCGATGCCCCTGGTTAAACTTGTAGTTAAACTTGCAGGCTACACTTGTAGAAGGAGCTATGTATTGGCGTGTAAATTTAGTGCACATTCTTTTTATGTATAGCAGTAACAGTGTTGGGCTAAGCAACGGAATTCACGAGTGAACCTGCTCTAAGCGTAGCAGCTCTGGTACATACGGCGGGCACTATGCCGGCTGACGCTCCACAGCAGTCGAGTGTATTTGGTTGGTCTAACACGACACTGGCCAACTGGCATCAGTAGCCCTTCCTGTCGAGCCATACGCACTCTTTCACGACACGATTACTATCAAGTGTAACAAGCCAGGTACAAGTGTGGTAAGAAAAAAACCGTGTGCAGACAGTGGGGCTCTTTGATTTACACTCTCGGACTCACCGCGGATAGTCCGCGGGTAGTCGGAGAATTCCCCGAAGGCATAGGGATACATGGGAAAACCAAATGTTGGACTGCTTCTCGGGGAGTCCACGATGAGTCCGAGACTGTAAATCGAAGAGCCCCAGTGGTTCTCCAACGGTATTGTTAGGCCATACCGTTGGAGGTGAGGCTGCAGATTGGGGCAGCACGAGTCCAGCGATCACAAGGTAATTCATGCTGAGTTTACGTTCAAACCGGTGTCTCGTCAGAAAAGTAAAAAAACTATACGTCTTTATGACAAAGGAAATTATACAGCTATCATTGATGAACTCCGCTCTTTCTTTCCATCATTCGAATCATTATTCCAAAATAGACGCGTGCAAGATAATTGGAAAATATTTACGGACAAAGTGGATTATCTTGTGAGCAAATATATACCCACATTTAATTTCCAGGCCGACACTCAAAAGCCCTGGTTCACCAAAACATTAAAACGCCTAGAAAACAAAAAGAAACGCCTCTTTCGTTCAGCCAAACAGAAGGGAAGCCAATGCGCATGGGAAAAATACTATGTAGCTGAACATGACTACCTAGGAAAGATATGCGAAGCAAAGCACTCTTTCTATAACTATAACTTGCCGAACATTCTAAAAAGTGACCCACGCAAGTTTTTCGAAATAATCAACCCTCACCCAACTCAATCGACTAACTTCACCGATGATGCCGGCAGACCAGTGAGTGACGTCGATTGTGCAAACATCTTTAATAACGCATTTGGATCAGTGTTCACAAAAGAAACAGACCTTCCATTTTTCATGCCGACTTCCACTATCGAACTCTTCATGCCATCCATCACATTTTCCGTGTCCGGTATAATATCTATAATAAACAACCTAAAGCTGTCGTCCTCTGCTGGTGTAGACAATATTAACTCCAAGTTCCTTAAAAACACTGTAGATGTCTGTGCCGAATACTTATGTTTATTGTTTTCACAGTCACTCTCAACAGGCCAACTGCCCGACGATTGGAAAAAAGGGAAGGTCATTCCAGTCTTCAAAACCGGTAACAAAAACTCGCCTCTAAATTATCGTCCAATCTCCTTAACGTCGGTGCCTTGCAAAATCATGGAACACGTCATATTCACTCACAGTATCAGTTTTCTTGACAAGGTTAATTTTTTTCATCCTGCACAACATGGCTTCCGAAAAGGATTTTCATGCGAAACACAGCTACCACTTTTTGTCCATGACCTTCATTCCAATCTCGATAATAACCTTCAAACCAACGCCATATTTCTAGATTTCACCAAAGCATTCGATAAGGTACCCCATAAACGCCTGTTACTGAAACTTTCCCACTTAAACTTACACCCCGCAGTCTTAATCTGGATCCAAGAATTTTTAAATAACCGTTCCCAATCTGTCCTTGTAAATAATCAGCTCTCCAATTTTATTCCAGTTACATCAGGTGTCCCTCAGGGTTCCGTCCTTGGCCCCTTGTTATTTCTAATATATATTAACGACCTCCCAACGAACTTAACTTGTAACATACGCATGTTTGCTGATGACTGCGTTTTGTACCGCACAGTAACTAATGTATCCGATCAAATTAGCCTCCAATGTGACCTTAACCAAGTACAGCGTTGGTGTGAACACTGGCAAATGGAACTTAATCCTAGCAAATGTAAACTTATGTCGTTTCAGCGTCTCCATAACCCGCTGACCACTTCCTACATAATTTCTAACACTAATGTTCAACTTGTGCAATCATACAAATACCTTGGCCTAACTTTGTGCAGTGACCTAACTTGGACTGAGCATATCCGGACTATCATCGCGGCTGCTAATCGTACTCTCGGCTTCCTAAAACGTCATCTGTGCAACGCACCTCGCCATGTAAAATTACTAGATTATCAATCCCTCGTAAGAAGCAAGCTCGAATACGCGTCGTCAATTTGGAACCCACACCACGCGTATCTCATCACTGCACTCGAATCACTTCAAAACCGGGCTACTAGATTCATTCATTTCTCATATGCCTATCACATTAGCGTGTCATCTTTAAAAGTAGAAATTGGCCTGTCCCCTCTGTCTTCCCGCCGCCGCATTGCTACCCTTTGCTTGTTTCATAAACTTTTTCACAGTCCACTTGCAATCGAACCTTACATCTGCCCCCCATTTCGCAGATCACATCGCATTGGCCATATCTTTCAAGTTACCCGTCAACGTTCCCGCACCGTTACTTTTGCTGCCTCATTTTTTCTTCGTGCAGCAAAAGACTGGAATGACCTCCCCCACCATATTGCAGCAATCACCTGTCCATCAACATTTATGCATAGCGTCACAAGCCATTTTTCAAACTAATTCATGGCTTTTTTGTACGTTTTTGTGTAACCCCACCCCTTATGTAATGTCCCTCCGGGGACCTTTAAGGTAATAAAATGAAATGAAATGAAATGTTTGAAGGGAGATGGCAACCTGGGTACCAACAAATGTTTGTGCCACGGGCGGAAGCCTTAGTCAACATACTAACTTTTGTTTCATAAACATGCCCTGGATACGTCATTGTCGATGTCACGAAACACAAGATGCGATGGGAGAATCAAAATTTTGGCTTAAATTATTTAATTTCTCAATGAGTAAAGCATTGTTTGCTGCTGGACAAGTGTTGAGGGCACTATAAAACACCAAACGCTTCGAATAAAAAAAAACTTGTATTTTGTCTTCATGGCCCCCTTTCAAAGGAGTAAGGCAGGCAGTGGTTCACTAGTGAGGCCTTTATGCATGATTCCGAATGGCACGTGTCTTGCATGAAGGAGTCAGCAAATGGAAAGCAGTGCCAGCTGACGATGAAGAACAGGATGTGATGAGTCTGCAAGTTTTTCAGCACTCAAGCTCTTCACGTGTGAGATACCCTAAGAGCTTAAACTTAGATCTAAAATAAACAGTAATGCAAAAAGTGTAATTTTATTTTAGCAGAAGCAAAGAAAACAGACGTGCCTACTTTCAGTGTAGTAATAATGCCAGTCAGCGTTGACATCGACTTTGGCCGTTACCCTGAGCAGCACGGCGGCGAGGTGGAGAAGGTGACCGTTGGGCAATGCCGTGCCCAGGTTCGGACAGCCGGCTGTTCCGCAACCCGCGCAAGTTCCTGCCCACCCCGTGCCCCCTGACGGCGCTGGCATGGTGGCGGGTGTGCCTGGACGAGGCCCAGATGGTGGAAGGCACGGCCACCAAGGCCGCCCAGATGGCACTCAAGCTGGCCGCCACCAACCGCTGGTGCATCACCGGAACGCCCGTCCAGAAGAGCCTGCACGGTGGGCACCCCTTCTGCTGGACGCTGTGGTGCAAAGCGGGTCGATGCTGCCTGCTGTGCATCAACCGCTCTGCTTGTTGTGGTGGTGACCAGCAACGATAGGCGCGAACGCTACTATTTGAATGCAGTCAAGTCCTGTGGAACTTTTTCAAGGCAGTGAGAATCGAAATTCTGCAAGCCATTGCACAAGCATAAATTCATGAGTTTGGCTTAGTGCTTTTCTAACCACGGCAGTAGGGCCAGATAACATGTCAGTTTAGAGGGAGAGAGAGGGGGAGAAAACATTTTAATCAGTTCGAAAGGGATAGTGGAACCTTAGCTTGGGAATCCATGTGTTGCCCTGTACTGCGGTTACTCAAAAGGCCAGTAGTTACTGAAATAAACTCCTGCTCACGAAATTGTTTTGGGCAAAGACGGACATTTGCATT
This sequence comes from Haemaphysalis longicornis, assembly GCF_048455015.1. Taxonomy (NCBI): domain Eukaryota; kingdom Metazoa; phylum Arthropoda; class Arachnida; order Ixodida; family Ixodidae; genus Haemaphysalis; species Haemaphysalis longicornis. The sequence goes on from NW_027526460.1 coordinate 3,109,384, forward strand.
GGGAAAACTAATTTAATCTATTTAAGTTTACGTCGAATTTTAGAGGGCTGTTATGGAAAAGCTGCCTTTTGAATTTCCAGAGCAGTAGCATATACCGTATTTACCCGATTCTAACGCGCCCCCGATTCTAACCGAAAAAACTTGCACCTCCGATTGTAACGCGCACGGGACTTTGTGACCCAGACAAACGAATGCGAGAGAAACGGGCGATTTATTTCCCGAAGTAATCTCACTCATCTCACTCCTCGTCGCTCTCCGCTGACCACAACATCTCGGCCTCGGTGCCTTCAAGTGCGTTTGCGATGCCACACTTATGAACGAACGTTCAATTATGGTCGATGGGATCGTGGCCCACGCCTCGCACGCCCATCCCGAGAGCTTCTCCAGAGGTGCACGCTTCAGCCGACCGCTCGTTTTGAACGCGTGGGAGCCGCTGCTGCCATTGCTGTTATCAAGCGCGCAAGTGAAACGATTTGACGATTTGTGTGAACGCCGATAGAAAAGCCTAGGCGCCTAGGCTTGCTGCGTCCGAAAAATCGTCGCTAAAAGCTTTGGCGCCATCTTGAGATGGCGATGGCGATGGGTGGGATGAAATTTTCGCTGTTTCGGCAGTTTCGGTTTTGTATCCGATTCTAACGCGCATGCGATTTTTCGGCCTATTTTTTCGGAAAAAAAGTGCGCGTTAGAATCGGGTAAATACGGTAGGCCAAAGTAATTGCTTATGTCACCCAGAATTGGCAGCAAGCTAGCAGTTATAGCTCTAGCCCTAGGGTTTTGGTGTTATTGTTGCGTCAACAGCACTTTCTTCACTGTGTCCCAACCACTTCCTTTGTTTTCTTTTAAAATGAAAATTTCATTCAACTTTGTGTGCAACAACCATTTCTTCATTTTGCACACGTTAAGTTAGCATCGCGTTGGGTTACGTGTTAGCAAGGAATGTTTTGCAAGCCAGTGGAAATTAGAAAAAAAAAGAATCTCATGGATATGCCAGCAAGGTTCTGGTGGTTCAATTGATTGTTTCTTATAGTCACAAATGGTGCAAAAGTTTCTTATTGTCACAAATGGTGCAAAGAAACAGGGGGAAAAAAAAGGAAGCTTGGAAAACAAGCTGGGGTGCCATTTTTGGGCTGGAAATGTAAGCATTGCATCGAACACTCTCCCACGCCAACCCTTGTGTAGACCTGTACGGCCTCCTGCTGTTCCTGGGCGAGGAACCGTACGATGTGAAGCTGTGGTGGAACGAGTGCCTCCTCCTGCCGTACTGCCATGGGAACACAGAGCCGCTTGTGAACGTCCTCTCGCGATGCTTCAAGAGGACCATGAAGAGAAACGTCCTTGACCAGGTGGGAGTCCCCGTGTGGCACAGCACTGGAGCCCTTTCTCGTTTTCACCTGCTTCGAGCACAGTGCAAGAAAAGGCATTGAAGTGCCATTTCCTAGGGGCATCCCTTATACAGTAGGTTAGGTGTGTTAAAAAAGAATGTTGGCGGCCAGTTTGTTTTAATGTACCGAAAATGGGTTTGAGCACACGTTATTATTGCGTGGCTTGCATGTCATTGTGAACACTGTTCACGTTGGTTGCTTCAAGTGCGACGGAATTTTCCCTGGTGGTTACACTTACTTCAGAAACTTGTGAATGTCGTTTTGCAAATGTGGCTTGTATTGTTGTTACGTCCCAGCTAACAGCGAAAACCTAACTCTGCGTGAAGGCAGGGTTAAAATGGTATTTTTGCCGGCACTTTTTTTAGCTTGCAGCTGTTTAGTTTGTACTGCTGTCTGGTCATGGTGTCTTGGTTGCATTGAAGTGCAGTTGCTGTGGCGATTCAGACTTTTTGGTTCCTTTTTAAGCTTTCAAATGTCCAAGAACAACCTAAACTAAACTGCTTGTGCTGCAGCCATGCTGATGTTATAAATGCTCTTCTTTTTAAACTTGTTTACAATACTTCGAAGGCCCCAGCTAAGGGTTGTTTCAGGAGGGCAACAGGGAATTTTTTGTGAGAATCTCATTGTTCTGAGCAACGTCTGTGCCACTTATTTCAGATCGGCGTCCCACCCCAGGAGAGCGTCTTCCACACTCTCAGCTTCTGCCCTGTGGAGGAAGTCTTTTATGAGCGGCAGGCCGACCGATGTGCCATGCTGTTCATGGAGCAAGTGCGCAAGTTTCCTGACCACACGCTCAGGATTGAGCAGCTGGACAGGCACTCAGTCGGAATGGTGAGTTAGTCTCAGTCATGCAGATTAGGAGGATAACCAGCGAGGAGAGACGCTGGTTTTCTTCTCGATTCACTGTACGTATCACCACCGTGCCCAGCAGCAGTCAGCATTCCCAAGCCCCAATCAAAGCAGCAATGACAGAGCCTGTCCTGTGTGCCGATTTTCTTGTGCAGTTTCAGGGTGGTAACTAAAGGATCACTCGGGGCTCATTCATGTATCTCTTTTCGCTAGCGGGCGGCCCACATTTATTTCGGGGGTTTCAAGAAGACACATCAAGAAAGCACATCCCAGAACGTCTACCTAATAAGGATTTTATGGATACTTTAACTCGTGGGGATCATGTCAGGCATCCAGTAAAGTGTTAAACTGACTTTAAAGCGTATCATTTTTTTCACTACTCTTGAATTGAAAATAACATGCACTACAACCAGATGTGCAATCATTGAGTAAGTGCGATACAGTGTCACCAAGACTTCTTAGTTTCAAAATCATGAGCATTTCCAAAGGATATCGTAGTTGTGTCCAAAATTTCGCAGGTGAAACATTTTCAGTGATTAGAAATGTGAAAAAAATTCTTGCAGTTTCACAAGGGAAGGGTTTGTAAGTTGTTAGGTGTTTCAGGTGGAATTGTTTGGAGCAAGAGTAGGACGTGGGTATCAGAGTGGGGTTAATTAGGGAGGCCCAGAAATCTTCCATTTGATGGAACTTCACAGTTGGTCACATTCTTAGTCCAAAGGGGTCCAGCTGGTTTAGAGCGTGGTTGTGGATGATGGGCTGCCCCATTACTCACATGGGAAGCATTGTGGCATTACGAGCCGGTATCTGCCAGTCTGCAGTTGTGCTTGGTTCTGTACAGGTTCGTGAAAGATGAAGAAGCCAACGTAATAAGCTGCAGTTGCCTACTGCAGAAGTCTTTATCCTAAAACAGAGCCCTTTTAGTATCGAGGTGAAGTTTCCGTCTGAGGCTCTGGTTGTTGCTGTTTCCTTTGCATATGCTTCAGTAAAAGAAGATGAGAATTCCGGAGGCAAGCATCATCAAAATCTGCGTTTTTGGCATGAACGGCACTGCAGGGTGTAGACCCATCTTCGCTGGTACGTTTGTGGTAACTGTTGAAAACCCTTGCAGCTTCTGCAACCACTGGTGCGGCTGCGACAGGCCTGCTGCCACCCACGGGCCGTGCGGGGGGCCTTTCTGCCAATGAGAACAGAGTGAGTGTGTGCTTCTGATTATCATACACCCGTACTGCTTGTGCTTGTCCCGAGCTCTTATCGACTTTCAGCAAAAGCGTTCCTGTGGTAGTGTGCCTGCCCAGAGTCCTGCAGATGTGCTCGTAAATAGCCAGCATGTTGTTCAGAGCAGACCACGGGCATTGGTGAACCCACTGTTTGTCCTCGCAGTTCCTTGACTATGGAGGAGCTCTTGACATCGTTGATTAAGAAGACGACAGTGGAATGTGAGGAAGCTCATCGGCGGATGGTTTCGGCAATAAACGGTAAGTATGCGTGCCAGTAGCACCTGCCAAGGTCTGTCAGCCAACGTCTGTTGACATTCACAGGCTGGTTTTGTCGTCACGGTGGTACCTTGCCTTGGCTCATCACTTTTTTTTTGGCAGTTTAGAATGTAGCGAAAAAGAAGCACCACTGCGAGCTTTAAATGGGACAGCTCTGCCCCATTGAACTGTACGTATCGGGGGAAGTGCGGTAGGCGAACTCCATGTTGACATGAATTTATATCACTACCAAGTCTTGCATTATGTTGGCTTGTTGCACAAGCACACGTAGAAGCTTTAGCCAGTCATGCTAGATGCTTTAGTGTTGCCCTGTTAAAAGTTAATAGCACTGGTTTCAGGTTTTATGCTGAATGTTTGCTAATGTCCCTCTGGCTGGTGTTATGGAGTGATTGGGGCACCCAAATGTCTACTTGCAGGCATTGCGGGCATCCACATTATCCGGGATGAAATGCGAGAAGCTGCTGACGCCTACCGAGAAGTCCTCTGGTCGGCAAAAGACCACAGCAAGAACTTCAAGACTGACCGACTGCAGCAGCTGCATGCCTTGGTCAACCTGGCCCAACTCCTAGGTGCCTGTCAGGCGCCATTGGAATCAGAAGAGCGGCTGGCTTCAGGTGGCGGTGTTGCTGCCTGCAGCAGGTGGGACTCTTCAAACGGTGAGCCAAGTGTGGAGTGTCTGCGAAGCAGCCAAAATGACGTCGACAAGGGTGTCTGTGTTGGAACTGACTTACCTGCGAGCGTTGAAAGCAGTGGGAACGGTGACCCAGGCACGAGCTCTTCAGGTGTGGCTCCCAATCCTGCAGCAGTGGATGGTGCCGGTTGCACTGGAGCATCTAGCACCGAGCATGACTCATTGGGTGCGGGATTAGCTCTGAATAGCGAGCCTGCGCTTGGTAGCACTGAGTGTGGTGCATTGGAGGACGAAGCACGCAGGGTGTGCTTGCAGGGCAGTCTCACTGACACAGCGCAGAATGTCAGCATTGAAGCAGGACTACCTGCAAGCGGGGTGTTGGACAGCGTCGAGGGCAGGGTGGGGATCGGCCACTCAGCGACTAGCTCCCCGCTTCGGGAGGGTGCCTCACGTTCCGTTGGTCTGGCCCCAACAGCTGCAAGGAGTGTGGCCGAAGCCCCCAAATCAACTTTCTTCACCCGCAAGGTCTCGTACATTCCTCAAGCCCCGAGTGACGACAAGCTGAACGAAGAGGCTGCCAAGCTGCGTGCATCTTACCTGGAAGGCTACCTGACGGCCATCAGTGCAGCCAGGGAGCAGTTCTCGCTGGCCTTGCAGGCGGTGAAGGAGTTGGAGGGCAAGTTTGCACTGCCCCAGAGCAGGCCGTGGTGGAACAAGCTGCTGGACACGAGCATGCAGAGCAGCAGGGACGAGTGGCTGGTGGGGAAGGTCAAGGACGACCTGGAGGCCAGCAGGTCGGGGGTCAGCTCTGCTTCCATAAGCGACCAGTAAGTGCCCCTTCTGGTTGCTTCGAGGAAACCGTTCAACTGGTGGCCTGCGCTCATTGCTTGCTCGGCAAAAGATCAGCAAAAGGTGCCCTCGTGGGCATGGTGTGGCCTCGCGCACATTTGCACTGTGCATGGGGCACACACCAACGCCCCAATATGCTTTTATTGGAAGCATATGTGACTGCATCGCTACAAATGAAGGTGCTTCCTATTGGCTGTTAAGGTTGTCGTAAATTATTTACTTTGCCTTTTGAAAATATTTGATACTTTAATATGAGTAGCTCATGTTGTCATGTTAATGGTGACCGAATTACTGCTGAAACGCTTCCCAATAGAGAAGTCTGTATGTGCAGTATTCTGACTTCTTGCAATGGAAATTCTGCTGGCTAGCAATTACAACATCACAAGTGCGCAGGTGCTGTTGCGCTGGCTGGGTTCAGGACTGTCACAAACAGCAACTGCAATGGGTATTGTGTGCTTTTAAATAACAGTGTATGTGTACTTTGCGTAGGTGAAATGTTAGCAAGCTGTAACCTTGTTTTCTTTTCACAAGGAGAGGAATTGGAGTTCAGGGTGAGGACAGCAAGATGCAGGGGGTAGCCTCCATGGTTGCTAATGCTTGGGCATCTCTTCAGAATGTTCGAAAGATGCGGTGCAACTTATGTGGAGGCACGACTTAGCTGCACAATGTTTCAACAGGAATGCTGTTGTGTAGCAGTGTGACCGGTCGATGGTGCCACTTGTACGCTGAAAAATACGATGGCCTGATATTACTCGCGCCTGTTTACCACCCCTTGGTTTACCACCCATTGGTTTACTCTACGTGCATTGCATAACCACACTTATTGGTATATTGCCTGTAAGGAATGCCTGACCTGGGCAAGCCAGCAGTCTCTAAGACCAAGGTTCGATCCCCACCACTGGACAAATGTGCTCTTTCTTCTACGACCAGATCGTCCAGGATGAGGTGCCTTGTGTCTTCTGGCAGCAGGCAGTGTTCTTTTTCTGTGTGTTTGTTTCATTCCAGGTTCAACACCGTTCACGGATTGCAGTACATCATCGACACTCAGCTGAGGCAGTTAGGGGGCGCCAGGAAGACCCTGAAAGGTGCCGTCAAGAGCCTGTCTTCCTGTCCGTCTACGGAGGACGTCATGTTAGCCGTCGACTGTCACCTGAGACCAACCAAGAAGAAAAGAAACAAGTGAGTGAAACAAATCCTTCTCTGGAGGTAAAAAAGAAAGGCAGTGTAGCAGCTGCCTTTAGTTGGCATAAGAGAGATTGTGATAACGTGAGCCGGAGTCATGCAATTTGGTGAAAAAAATAAAGTTTCAGGTTTGTCTAAGTGTGGTTGTAATGTTCTTGGGTGAGGACCGTAGCTACAGTAGCAAATTGTAAAGAAATCATTATACAACCGATAAGTTTCTTCATATTGCTGCTGACGCTATAGAGTGTGTTCTGATAAACCACTGAGAAAAGCCTGCCCTACAGCAGCTTCTGCATAGCTTGCCGGATGTCAAACTTTTGTATGGCTTTTCTGGCAACATGCACTTGTGGAGGAAGCTTGCTGAGCAAAGTAAATTTTTCACATATGACAGATTTCTTTGCTGTAAACACTGGAAAAAGCGTACTTGAAGTACAATACTAGCTCATCAATGTGCCACCCCTGTGAAATTCTCACTGCAGCAGTGTGTGGTCATTTTGTTTCTGGTGTTTTTATTTTACAAAGGCTGTGACGTCACATTTTGTTCTAGCTGCCATTTTATTGCAGTGTGCTGTGTGACATTTCTTGGCCGTGCTGCACCTGTGATTTAAGGGCCAGCATTTGTGATTGACCTGTGCTGTGATGGGGGTAGTCCTTACACCGCACCTAGCACACTTAATTAAGCTGGCCAACGGGAGCCGCAAGTGCCTGTCATGTCCGATATGCTGCTCACTGTGGCACTTTGCGTGATGCTTGCTTGTCTTCCCAAATGCTCACCTAGACTGCTCACCAATGAAGTCGTCTTCACTACAGGTTCATAACGTGTGTGTGTTCATGTCTTTGCTAGCTTGCTTGTATGACAGGAAGATGAGCCTGGCTGGAAACTAAACAAACAACCCTTGCCTGTACTTGGGGACAACTTTCTGTGGCAATGCAGTCAAGGCTACAGAGCCGAACCGGGCTGTTTCGCTGCACAGCTGGAAGTAGGGCTAAACCTGGATGTAACGAATCCCTGAATTCAGTGACGTTTTTCAATTCCCCCTTGCCAGCCCTGTTGAAACCCGTGTGTTTGCAACCTCTACGTAATGAAAGCATCGCGACGATTAACCTTGATGTAACGAATTCGCTGCACTGATGAGGCATTGTTTTTGTGCACTTTTTCTGAAAAATCGGCTGAAGAAATGCACTGATTTAGCGATCTTCACCCACACCGCAAACTACGGTGCAGTTTCAGTGTCAGTGCAGTGTCGGTTAGGTGCTAGGCCTGCCTGTTGACATGTAAACGCGAGTCTCCACTGCTGTCTGTGGTGTCGGTTTGTCGGTGATGAGTTCTGCTGCCAGAAAACGAGAAGTTTTGTTTTTTCAAGACAAGCGTGTAACTTTAAATACGATCTCCCCCTGCGAGAAAGAAGAAAGTCGCCACCCGGTACAGTATCCCAGCTAGCACCCGCTCGACAATTATGAGTGCGCAAAGGAGCATCGAGTTTTTGAAAAGGCGCCCTTTCAGCATAAGTGCAGTCCTTGAAATACGTTTAGGCACCGAAAATTGCCAAAAGGCATAAGTGGTGCTTGCAAAATTAAGCTACGTTTGTGAATACGGGGGTGAGTGAGCTTGCTTCTTGGGAGTGCCGTGTAGCGACTGAGTTTGTGGGAAAGCAGCAGGCGCAGATCATGCGGTTTGTCACTGTGAAATAAATCCTTGAGATCAGTCATGGGCACTTAGCCAGCAAAAAGTAACAGTGTTGCAGTTACAGTTACCAAAGCCAAAAAAGCAACTCTGTTACAGTTACAGTTACAGAATGTTTAAAAATGTTTAAAAGTAACTTGTTACAGTTACTGCGAAAGAGTAACGTTGTTACTTTGCTGTTACTGTATAAAACAGACGCTAGAGTTTAGGATTAACATACGAAGGAGTGCGGGTAGCCCAAAGTGCACGTGGTAAAACCCCAGACGAAAGGAACCTAAAGTGGACGCACTCAAGCCCAACACCAACAATCGTTCTGTACGCCTCATTTTGTTGCATCAACCTTTTTTGCTTATGCACCCTTGGAGTCAGGGAATATTTTTTGCTAAACTTCCGAGAGCTTCCCTCTATTTTGCATCCAAGAGCTTCCCTTTTTTCAGAGGTCCACTTTCTAGTTTCTTTCTTTTTTTTTTTTTTGACGAAGGAATAATTTTAGACATCACCTCTAAGGCCAACCTCCGACCTCGGTCTTCAGCAGGAAAGATAATCCATCCTCGTAGCAACCTTCTCCCCTAAACTGCAAGAGCAGCTGTATTGTGGAAAAGTGAAAGGCGGAGTGAAAAAAAGTTCGAAAAAGGAGAAAGTGCAGTCTGCACGTTGGCATTTACGATGTGTGTACCGAATGGATAGTTTTCTATAAAAAAAAGTAACTGTAACGGTATTTCCAGTCACAGTTACTGTGTAAAAAAGTAACAGTATTACAGTTACAAGTTACCGAAAAAAGTAACTGGGTACCAGTAATGCATTACTAGTAACTAGTTACTGCCCCAGACTGCTTAAGAGTCACCATCACTGATGTCTAGCATTTTGGTTTCATTCCTACTTCATTCGCGCGAGATTTAAATCGAAACCTGCATGTAACGAATACCTGGATGTAACAAAAAATTGCGAATTTTTGTCAGCTTCGTTATATCAATGTTTAACTGTAGTCCAACAAAAATAATTTGCTGGGTGTAAGCTAAGCATTACAGAAATATATATTTCTTATTTTTATCATTGATCCATAATGTCACCAAATTACTAGCCATAATACATGAAACAAAGAGCACCATTTCTTAGATTTTCAGGTATTTTTGGTTGTGCTGTTCGCCACTGGCGTCACATAGGTCTCTTCAGGGAAAATAACAAAACATGGTGTTCTTGTCGACGGCAGCTTCTATTTCCCCTGTTAGCTCAACACTTTATTTTCTGCATGGGATCATGGAGAAGCTTAAGAACCAAAAGCTGTCAAAACAAATGAAACAAGTGGTCTGCAAGGTGGCTGCCCAAGTGAGGCAGACACAACCGGGACTCTAAGTCGATTCCGTATTTTGTTTGGTTGGCCAGCTTGCCGGCGCAAGAGAGTACACTGTCGCGCGGCTCAAGGCGGAGGCTCAGAGTTGTGCCCCGCAGTCTTCGTTTGGCGACTGGAAGACCGCCTAAGCTTGCTGGAAAGACAAGAGTGCAGCGCTACGATGGTTTCACCCTTCAACGCGCTCAGCGCAATCCAAATGGGAGTTGACATTGTGCCGTGGTGTGTCCACGTTGCTCTTTTCATATGCCGCACCATACCTATCTAAGCATGCTGCACATGTCTGTGGTGCTGCACAATTTTCAGCTCTAGAAGGGTTTACATACCAGTGCATGCCCTCAAAACTTCAGTGCTGGCAAAGCTCACATCATTTCTGGAGGATAAGAGTTGGACGGCATCATCCTCCACAGTATACGTAATTTATTAGGTCGTTCTGAGTTGGCCAGTTAGAGCATTGGTTTGTGTTTAGCAACAAATGAGGCATAGGGAAGGAGACGCCAATATGCCTACTGGCTCGGTGATCGTGGTTCAGCGCACTGAACCACGGAGCTCATGTGAAGGAAATAACGATTGCAAATGCGTATCTGTCACGCCGAAACTGAAACCGAAACCAGTTACCGGGAACTACTCTGGCGCAGTAACACAAGCAGTTAGCTTGTCCTCCCCCCCCATAGCTTTCCCTCCATTGCCACAGAAAGCCATCCCCGAGTATAGCTGTGGTAGTCTGCTAACACTGGTGAAACAAAGCTTGTTTTTGTTTTGTCTGGCATCCTGGCTGTGTTTCACACAATGTGCAGTGTTTGCGCTGCATAGTTGTGACTCTTCCCGTCAAAATACCGCCCTGTGCAGGGGTGGTAGACGCCTGTAATGCGTGACATGGGAAGCCCTGAGGTGTAGTGCGTACCAGGAGGCAGTCAGTGCAGCCATTCTGACTCCTCCTTACGTGATCACAGCAGCCTTCAGTCGACGGATGGGTGCCGTGCTGGACATCCCTTTAGCCTGCGGTGTGTTTGAATCTCGCTCTGGGCAAGCAAGGCACCTCTGCCCCCTGAGCCTGTGTGTGGTGATTGTGAGCATAGTTTTTGAATCCACGCCGGGCCCTCAGAGTTTGCACATTTTGTTCCCCCACTTTGACCTGCTTTCTTGCGCGAAATGTGGTGTCTGCTGCCAAGTGTGGGCTGGTGTTATTATGCCCCCGCTTCCTTTCCTCCTTGCGCAGGTGCAAGTACTGTGTCGTGCACGAGCTGTTCAACATGTACGAGAACCACCTGTTCTGCTTCACCGAGGACGCGGCTCACGAAGAGGCCCAGGACAAAGAGGATGCCCTGCTGGGCACTCTCCGGCGCGGAAACTGGGGCGACAGCAGCGTCGAGAAGATCATCAAGAGCCTGAGCAAGCATTCTTCCTTTACAGGTACTGCAGCAGCAGCGCTTCTGAGCTCTGCCGTCTGCGACCATTAAACGCCGCGACGAGTGAGCCGTCATAAACGATAAAGAAAAAAAAAGCATGCATTGCTGGAGCCTGTTCACGTGCATGTGTTGTAATATCTCTTGGGTACTGCTGGTGTACGTTAGAGCAAAAGATGGGACATGAGAAAAGCTGCTTTTTAAAAACGACAGTCTTTTTGGGATGCCTGAACACGAAAGTTTTGGTTTGTCTGCCTGACACTCAATTTATCCACTCACTAAAAGAGCTCAAAGTTGAAACAATTCTTGAACGAGAAGCATACATAGGCAAGACTGTTTTGAAACCGATGACATGGTTCACGCATGTCCACATAACGCAGCGCAAAGAAAACCTCCAGGCATATTTGAGGCAAGATATCCGTAAAAAACTGAAAGGAACAACATTCTTTTAATTAAGAATACACGTTGATTTGGTTCTTACGATACCAAATGAAAAAATGCTTTGGAAAAGAGTTTTGAAGAGAGGAGAGTTGTGCACCGTCCCACCGAATGGCTGCAGATGCAGGGAAATTGAATGGAGAAAAATCTTCATTGCAATAATCATGGCGGTAGTGAGAGGGGGGAGAGAGGAGAAGGTGCTACATGGCAGGGGGGCACAAGAGTATCGTCTTTTGACAAGATTTGCTGCGAAGCAAGCAGATACGTGGCCAATTTTTTTTTTTAACTGTGTGTGCCCTGAATACATGTGTGCATATCTGTTTGCTTACTTGCAGGCGAGCAACCTTTGTGCAGCGATGGTCACGTGCACGTCCAGCTTTTTTCTGCACTAAAGAAAGAATTTCGGGTAAGCCTGTTTGACCACTCGCAAGCCCAAATTATTGGCCTTGCCATGGCTGCTGGCACATATTTTGGTGAAGAGGCTACGTCTGAGGCAGGGATCTGAGCGATGTCCATTTCCAGATGACTCGTTTCGAGCGTGCCCTGATCGGCTGGAAATGGCTACAGCACAAACGATTTGAAACAGACATGGAAGCAGTTGTGTGACACTTTTAACACTTGATTAGCGGCTAAGATGGTTTGATGTATGGCCCCTGCAGGGTTTGAACGTGCAACATGAACAGCCTGCCACATTTCATTACTCTGAAAATGATGTGAGGCTCAACAATTGTGCTTTTCAAAATACCTACAACACCATTTCCCACTTTGTTCAAGAAATGGTACTGCTTTCAAAGATTTTTCTTGTTTGATGTGAAGAATGAAGGCTGAAGAGAGTTGCTTAAAATGCACTTGATGAATGCGTGCTTTTGACCAGACCCAGTAAAAAATGCCTCCCCAACGAGTTTAGTTTTTAGTAAATAAAGTGCACACCGGCAAAGCATTGTATGCAGTTTCAATTTAAGTGTGATATTCTGTAGTTATTGCATTGTAATACTTCCAGGGTTCATACATGCTTCAAAAGCAAAAATTCAAGGGTTTTCAAGAACTTTCAAGGATCAGAAAACACATTTTCAAAGTCCCCATCTACTGTTTTATCTAGGATTATAACTTTTTCAACACAATTCAAAAGTTTTTTTAGGTGCTAATGGGCTCATGAATGCTCCCCCTGCTGTATTTTTTATTTCATGGTTAGAATTCAGAGGTTTTTGTTTTTATTGGTGTTTTTCTGAGGCAGTTTGATTTCAAAACATGGGTAATGTTGCCTACATCGCCTGATTTGTCAGCAAGAGCATCAGCTGATATTAAATCGGCAAGTGTTGCTGCAAGGCAGGACGAACAATGTACACATCCACCATTTGCACGTAAGAGCAAATGCAGATGAAGCGTATGAGGCACAGCACACATGCAATGAGCGAGAGTTGACAGACTAGATGGAAGATGCAAGACAGAACAGAAGGCGGCTTTCACTGGATTGTATGGTGACATGGATTGGATTGAGAAGTGCCTGCTCCCAATGTTGCTTCGTAATAATGAAAATCCACCAAACTTGTTGTAATTTCACACAATACACTGAAACTTGATTGTTACAATGTTTCTTTACATTTGTTAACACCTAAAATCCACGACAAACACTTTAAATTCTTGTAAAAAGACAGGGCCATTGGTTCTGTCCAGAAATATCAAGGTTTTTCAAGGACCATTTAAAAACTCCAGAACTTTCCAGACCTTGAAATTGACACTTCTAAATGTAAGGGTTTTCAAGAACCTGTGTGAACCCTGTATTTCAGTCGCATGTATTTTTTCTGTAATTAAGTTTTTTGGGTGCGCAGTCCTTAGGAGCCAGTGCTAGAAGGCATGGTCTTTGCTGCAATGTCATTACCACAGTAAAAGTATAGATGGGGCTTCGTGTCTGCACGAGCCTGGATTTTACTTTTGGAACATTAAATGTTTGCGCTGGAGATAAGCCTGGGACATTGCTCTCTTCTTGTGAAGCAGTGATGGGCTCTTATGTTGTGTGCGTTTATCAGTGAAATTAGTGAGAAGTGTTCGCTTGTGGAGTTAAATTATATCTGCTGCTTGAACACGTTTCTGAAATTCAGAGAAATTTATATTAATAAATTTTGCCATGCTTCTATTGCGACTTTCATGAGTATTACTATAACCTCTATTAGTAAGTCTTATATATTGTTAGTTACCTCTCACTCCGATGAGCTGTGCGGGTTATGTGCAGAGAGACTGACGTGATAGAAGAACGCGGTGTGAATCAGTGCCTCTGTTTTTCAGACCATGCGTGCCGTCTACATGAACATCAGAGACTTTGTGGGTGCGCTGGATGAGCTGGAAATGGCAACGGTGCGCTTTGAAGTTCAGCTGCCCAAGCCAGGCGAGGAGAAGGACAAGGACGCACCGCCCCTGCCTGTGAACGTCCTCAGGCCCTGGGAGGTGTGGTGGGCCTTTGAGGCCTGGTCTCGCAAGATTCTTCGCAGCGTTCCTTCGGCTGCTTTCTGCAAAGGGTGGGGGGAAAGCAAAAAACAGAGCTAAGCGTCCTGTGAATCCTGTGTCTCCTTTGGTTAGGCACTGTTGCAAGGAGGGAGAAGGAATAGGGGGCCGGAGATTAAAAGTGAAAATGTAAAGGAGAATGGATCTAGGATAGCTGTGTGAAAAAAGGTCTAGTTCTCTTTGGGGTGGTGGTTTGTCCTCTTTGAGTGTAATGCAACTGTTCTACATATTTCGCTACTTCCAGTTTGGTTGAATAACCAAACACCCCCCCTTTTCTTTTTGCTTTGTGACTTAAGCGAACCCACTCACTCAGTCATATTGAGATCTGTGTGCAGTGAAGGAAAGATCTGAAACTCAAAACTGTGCGTGAATGCAAATGGGGAGGTACAGATGCCATTTTCATTCTCGGCTGTTTCAACCTTTGAGGCACCTCTGGCATGTCAGCTTAAAGGGAAGGTGAAGAGGTTTTAGAACTCAAAGAAGAGTTGTCCAGCAGCAAGCACATATAGAACAGTTCCCGCGAATGAAATATTTACGCAATACCTGTAATAAAAGCGGCACAATGCGCAAACAAAAGTGGCCCGGTGCTCTGCCCGCATGTGGGCGCGCGATGCTGGAAGAGCAAAGAGCGGAGGCAAAAACCGGCCAGGATACGTCATAGCTGCACTTCAGGCAGGAGCGGCCGCCCGTGCCACGCTCTTTTTGAGTGTTTCTTCTAGAGGCTTACCACAGGAAGAATCCTACACGGTTTTTGGTTGCTGTTGTTGTTGACAGCACTTGTACGGTTTTCATGTTCAAAAAGAATGCACGAATGCCGAACCAGACTTCTGTTACCAAGACGTGTTCCTAAGCTGGATATTATCATGAAGGGTGTTTTATTACTTATGGGAACGACAGCCGAGGCAGCCATGCTTGATGACAGCAAATATACTACCCTACGTTGACTACTTTTTAAAATGCTCTAATATGTCTGTTTTTTTGACAACGACAGACATGAATGTTCATATCTGATGCTAGAGAAAGGAGAGATGTTGAATACTGCTATATTTTGGCCCGGGAAGTTTCTTTTATGTTTCAGAAGAAAAGAAAAATGTCACACCTGCTTACGAAATATCAATTCTTTTAGACGCTTTGGTTTTATTTCGCTACAGTGCTTAGAACTGTGCTCGAAAACCCAAATTTTAGTGAGACTAAAGCAGTGTTCTAATACTGATAGGACTTCCCTCCCAGCTAATGGGTAAATAATATTGTTACGAAGTAAAGGCCCAACCACATGCACGCGTAAAACCAACGTACTCACGCAAGGACGTAAACCGGCGTAAGCGCGTGAGGAACCGGCATACTCCGGCGCACGCCAAATGCAATGCTGCGCGCTTGTTACGCCCAAGTCAGAGCCCGCCAGACATCGACGCAAACTTTCAGGCGCACGGTGTTGACGTAGAACTCTGGTGGTGATGTTATCTGGCAGTCAGGTCACATAACGAGACAGCAAATTGATAAATAAGCTAACTTTACTATCAATTGTGCGATAAAACGAAGTAATTTGTAAAATACGGAGAGCAAACAACCGGACAAAGCACGCGAAGCAACGAGCAACTATGGGAGCAAGGCAGTTTACGCCAAATGTAGCGGAGGGTTTTGTGCCTGCCGAGTACGCGTACTAATCCTTTACATTTTTAATGTCCCAAGAACTATTTTAGTTGTTCCTGTATTCAATATATGTACTTTTGTGAGAATAGGCATTATTTGTTTTATTTAAGTTAAAATGTAGTTGAACTGCTCGCCACAAAGCTGAGTCCGGGGTAGTCGAGCCACACTGCGCAGCGCTTGGTTTACACACGCTATAGTGCCTAGAATATACTGGCCAGTATATTCTAGGCTCTATACGCGCGCATTACGGCGAAATGTGGTTACTCGCCCTCTCCGATGTCGTCAGTCGGCGTAAAGGCAGCCGCAGGCGTACATCGCTGCGCAAGTATGTTGGTTTTGTGCGTGCATGTGGTTGGGCCTTAAGAGAACCAAAACCACAAAATTACCTATTTTGCAAGTATATATGCTGCGAGAAGATAATAATTGTCTGGAATGGGAAAATACCCCTCTGAACCACCAAAGTACCAGAAGTTCGTGAGTTGCTAAGGGGCTTAATTTTTTTGCCCAAACTGTGCTGCGTTATCTTAGGGGCTATTTATTCTGTGCGCCTGCATACTATAATCTGGCATGCACCGGTTGCCATTGAAGCTGACTTGTGCTCCAGCAATATTTGTTGATAGAAAACACCCCAAAGTAAAATGGCCCAGAAATCAAGATGAGAATAAAAAAAATTGGAAGCAAAAAGTGCGTATACAACCTTTGTCTGACAGGCAGTAGTGCTTAAATCTAGCTATGATGATACAGGCCAACGATTTGTTATCACCAATCCTTGGCGATTGTTGCCAATGTACCTACAGTCTAACTGCATTGTCCGGTTGGTCTATAATAATGGGGTAGCTGTATTGATAGCAGAATGCGCAACACACGTAAAAATGAAGCCCCACTAGAGCCACTAATTCTGCGGAGACACTGGTGTGCTACAAGATTTCAAGAATGAATGCGTCAAACGGGAAGACGCCACTGATCAAACTGCAGGAACCAAAAAGGCCCCATAGTGCCGCTTCAAAAATTGTGAATGCGTGCGTGTGAGTGTGTGTGTGGGGGCGGGGGGGGTACCGGTAACTTAAGTAATGTTCTGCATATATGTCTACAGCACATGAAGTTTACTTCGCCCGGGGCATGTACCTGCTTTCCTTTGGTATAAATGTTTTATAAAATGTTGCTGAATCTTGGGCAGAAATTGCTACTTGTATATATTAACAAATAGTTGAGGCAGTGCTTTAATGTTAACCTGTGCAGTAGAAACATCATATGCTGGTTGCCCAGTTTAGACATGTTCTATTGAAACCCTTCAGCCGACGCCACAGTCACTGTTTTGCGGTTATCAGTCATTTAAAGCAAATTCAAGGTCCGAGATATTTAAACCAACAGGTCGGGTCCGTTGGGAAGTTAGAAAATGAAATTGCAGTGACGTGCAAACACTCGACTTTAAAGCTACATCGCGGGAAAGGCAAGTGCGGCTACTGCGCAATTGCTTCCAATGCTTCCGACAGCCAGTGCGACCAGTCAGAGGCATCAAAGACGAAGCACACGCCCCTTTCAAATGGGAGCGTGCATTTTGCACGACAAGTGACAGTGAGACTCGTGAATGGTGAATTCCAGAGTGATATTCGGGGTCAGCGTGCGAGGAACCGTACAAGCCTGCCTCCAACTCAGTCTTCTTGGACCGTCCTTCCTGCTCTTCAGTGAGGCCAAGCTGTTCTTTGTTAATGTGCAACATTTTCCCTTGATCTACCATCTTGTTTTTCTCTCAGTACATTCGTAGAAGGGCCTGAGCCGCACTGGTGGCAGGTGCCGTTTAACGCGCTCTCCATTTCCCACAGGTTCCGCAGCAGTGGTCGAAGCTTCTGTATGAAAAAGAGCTGCACAGAAATGACCTCAAGAAAAAGCTGGGACAACTTTTTTACCTCAAGAATCTTGAAAAGGTGCAGTGAGCTTGTTTCTGCCGCCATTGCTTTTCACTCAGCTTTGTCAGATGCTCGCCTAGTTCGTTTCCCACTGAGGCACCTGCAGAGCTTCAGTCAATTACATTAATCGCTGTGCAGCTGTCGGGCCTTCAGTTGCCTTGGTAGCAGTGCAGTGCATATCAAGAGTGCCGACGTGTTTTTGGTTGTGAAATTCAACAAAATTGCGAGAGCAGATGAGGGTTAAGTTCCATGAAGAAATGGCTCCAGCACGTGGATTCATCGCTGTGTTTTTGTGAACCCACTGCAGATGGGGAACGTAGCCCTGTGTGTGTTCAAACCACTGGAGCCACAGAGGGGTTGAAGCATTATGTGTTTGAAAATGTGTTTGGTTCTGCTTGTGCCATGTGTGAACATTCGCAGTTTCAAAATTGTACCCCTGCCATAGCTGTGCCATCATTCCAGTTGCTGCAATTGCTTTCTCTCGCAGTAGCATTATTTTATGTCGGTTTTGGAGGCGGTGTTTGCCTACAACACCAGTGCACGGTGATGAAGATGTGAGTGAACCAGCACCTGGTACAAAAGTCGCTTTATACCAGTGCGTAGAGAATGGCGGCACGCATTCCCGCTTTGCAGGCCGGCAGCCACCAGGAGGGCGAGAGCAACCCGGAGCCGTGCCCGATCTGCCGCAGTGCGCTGGGTCGGCGCTGGAGCGTGATGCAGTGTGGCCATAACTTCTGCATGGACTGCATCAAGATGATCTGCAGCACGCCCTCGTGCTCCCGCAACGGCAGCCTGCTCTGTGCCGTCTGCCGCACCAGCTGTGCCCACGGGGACGTCTTCTACGTCGAGACCAGCCGCCCCACGCAGGCCCGCCAGTCCCGCTTCGCCCTCAAGGTGGGCCTCGCCCTGCCAAGGGGCAGCAAGTCAACGATGGCAATAGGGCCACCAACCTGGGAGGGACAGGTGTCGCTGCTGGCAGCAGCGCCACCCGCGGACAAGATCGCAAAAATGGACTGCACATGCCATGGCGTGTTCATGTGCAGCATACATGTTTCTGTGTTGCTGGAATGTGCAACCGCTTGAAACCTGTCGTGATTTCAGTCATATCATAGCCACATCTTCGCCCGTATTTGCGTCTCATGACTAACACCTAACTAGCAGCTGCCAAAGTGTCATACTGACAAAGTATGACACTTGACCACCCAGTAGCCCAGCGTTTTTTGTATTTAGAGGTCGTGATTGGGTTTTGTAGCGGTGACTAAACAGCATGCGACTAAGAAAATTTTAGTTGCACACGGGGTTAGCTAGCTCGGCCCCAATTTTTAAGCGAACATCTGCACTGCAACTCGCACGACGTGCTTTATGTATATGTCAATGAATCTCAAGCTGCCACCGTTGGGAGGACCATGAAACCCCCTTTTCCCAAGTACTCATAGTAACGGTGCGGCTCAGGACTTGAGTCACTAAGTTATAAATTCTCTCTCTCTCTCTCTCTCTCTCTCTCTCTCTCTCTCTCTCTCTCTCTCTCTCTCTCTCTCTCTCTCTCTCTCTCTCTCTCTCTCTCTCTCTCTCTCTCTCTCTCTCTCTCTCTCTCTCTCTCTCTCTCTCTCTCTCTCTCTCTCTCTCTCCCTCCCTCCCTCTCTCCCTGAAGTGTGACGACACATGTGAACGCCTCGTAGGGCTAAGAAAACCGTGATTAAAGCACACTTCAAGGCCGATGTGCTCTGGCAAGTGGTGGAGCACCCTGGACGCAACGAGCAATTTTCCGCAACAGCAGGTTCTTTCTTTTCTGCATTTTTTTTAAGGTGCACACAAACATCCAACCTAGCAAGTCGGGTATTGTGCACAATGTCCCTTGGCATTGGGCGGAGGGACTGTCATTTGCGCAGTTTTCAGCGAAGTGGTGAATTCAAAAGAATGTGTTGTCTGCACCGCTACAGTACAGTAGGATGGCCACACCACGCACATGCCAATAAAAACAGGAAAGCAAGGAATGATTTCTTTATAGTTACCGGGAAAAAAACCCGCACGGGCTCAGGTAAGAGCTTATGACAGTCACAGTGCGAAAAACACTCCTTTAGCTATGGAAAGGTACAAACGAACACTTTTCATTTCTTTTATTGGGTCATCAGCAATGCACACAAAAATAATAGAACGTTGTTACGGCCCAAAGAACGAAGAACTGTAAGCAAGTTTTCCATGGTCTCGTGACAAATTTGTTCTACATGGAATGCCACTAAATCTTGCGCGCACCCTGCATGATGATCCATACACACAATGCACGACTGAAGAGAAAAACGCAACAAAATCTCTAATATAAAGTAATTGTTACACCATTTATGAAAAAAACATTAAACACCACCGCTTCCGTCATGAGTGAAGGCATAAATTAAGTGGTAAACGTAGCATACAAAAAACAACATTTTAAAACCAGGACCAGCTACTACAACAGCACCACAGCCAAGAGCGACTGCTGCAAAAGCACATTCAACTGCAACAACAACTAATGCAGCAACTCATGCAGATGGCCATGCAGCCTAGCACAGAGAGACTTAGTCACGGTGAACATGGCCCGGAACAGCAGCACACAGCCCTCTCCACCTGAGCGACCCCCTGACGTCTTGCAGTGGAACTGCCGCGCGCTGCGACAGAGCGCGACCGAGCTTAACGAGCTCTTCCGCCTCACGGGGCAGCCAGCTGCACTTCTTCTGCAGGAGACCAGGGGCACTGAGCCCGGCATGACCGGCTACAATGGGGTACTTTCAGCCTACCATTGAGCACGCCAGGAATAACAGGGGGCAGCAAAACAAGGTTATCGAAGCTCAGGCCGCAGTTTTCGTACGGCGTGACATCCCGCAGGCACAGATCGACACGTCCGCCTACTGCAGCTCAGTGCAGGAAGTAGTGGCTGTCCGCTGCACCTCTTGGCAAACGCAGACTCCTCATGGTCTCGTACTACGGACGGCCTGAACCCAGTTGTTCCAGGTGTGGCTTGCGTGGCAGAGTGAATTTTCAATGGATGGCAGACCTCCGGCAGCACTACCCAAAGGACTACATTCTCATAGCAGGCGACTTTAATGCGCAACACCAGGAGTGGGGTTACCAGAAAATAGATGCCAGGGGCCTGCAGATCAAGCAAGCAACCGAGACGGCACGCTTAATACTGGCCAATGACACAGGTTACCCGACACGCTGCAGCCCCCGAGTGGACCAGTGGGACACCACCCCAGACCTCACCTGGGCTGACAAGGGCCTAGTGACGGAATGGAGACGCGGGGCGGACCCAATGGGCTCAGACCACTACCCGCTCTGGCTGGAGCTGTCTGTGGGTGGCTGCACAGGCCGCCCTCGCCGATCCAAAGCAATAGATTGGGATGCGTTCCGGAAAGCAGTGGCAGAACACGACAAGAGGGTCCCGGTGACCCGACGGCTCCTTAGATCAGCACAGGAGGCCACACGACATCTGATGGTAGACGAGTCAGCTCCTACCCCGGATAAGCACTTACTGAACCTAAGGACCACACGGGAGAGCCTTCACAAAATCTACCTGGCCAATGGCCGGCAATACGGGGATCTCCTCCGAGTGCGCAACAAAACTGCTCAGGCTCGCCGATATGCCAAGCAGCTTGCCCGTTCGAGGTGGTTTGAATACTGCGAAACCTTTGACAAGCACACCAGCACTCGCAAGTTATGGCAAACCCACCGAACCATGTCCGGCAAGCACAAGACACAAAACTCGGCACTCAACATACAAATGGCCTTAGACCTGACGCCGGAAGAATTCGAGGTGGCCGCCGCTGAGGCATTCTTTCCACAACCGGCCATCCCAGCAGACCCACGCACCTATGAACCAAGTAAACCAGCCAGTGACCTGGGAGCTGAGGCACCATTCACTCTGCAAGAGCTGACCCTGGCCCTGGATGCTGCCAACGTGCGCAGTGCTCCAGGCGGGGATGGTATCACTTGGCGAATGCTCTTCAACCTTGACGAACCAGAGAAGCTCCTACTGCTGGACGAGCTGAACGAGATTTGGTGAACTGGGAGCATCCCAGCAGAAAGGAAACATTCGATTATCTACCCCATCCCAAAGTCAGGGAAAAAACCCAACAGCATCAAGAATCTCCGACCTATAGCTTTAACGTCAACGCTATGCAAGCTCCTCGAGCGCATGGTGATGACTCGGCTCACATACCACCTCGAAGAGGAGAACCCAGCTTTTTTCGATCCAGCCCAGACTGGCTTCCGACCAGGGCTGTGCACTCAAGACAGCCTTCTGCTACTGTGCCAGTTGGTAGGAGGGGGCCGTCGGGGTCGCCTTAAGGTTCCTGGCATCCTCCTGGCAGTAGACTTGCAGAAAGCCTTTGACACGGTGGCGCACACAGCGATACTGAAGGCTCTCGATGGGGCTGGAGTTGGCACACGAATCATGAACTTTGTGCGATCATTCCTGGTGGCCCGAACGTTTGAGGTCAAATCTGGATCGGGCCACCCAAGGACATTCTCAAATTCCAGAGGAGTGCCGCAGGGTGCCATCTTGTCTCCAGTCCTCTTTAACATCGTGATGCGAGGACTGGCTGTAGAGCTACGGAAAATTCTGCACCTGGGCTTGACATTCTACGCAGATGACATCACGCTGTGGGTGGACCCCAAGGGCATGAACTTGAACACAGCAGATGTACAGGGAATCATGCAGCAAGCCTTGGACACCATCGACAACTACCTCCCTTCCACTGGCATGCAGCCGTCACCGGAAAAGACTAACCTCCTCCTGGTAGGTGGCTACGACTCTGAGCGAGCGAAGATAAGCCTTACACTGGCCGGCAAGACCGTCACCTGACCAGCGGAGCGGTGGGTGAGGATCCTTGGGGTTCCCTTCAGTGAGGTTGGTGGACCAAAGGAATGGATCCGTCAGCTTAAGCCAACGTGGCGCCGACACCTCCACCTGATCCGCCGCATAGGCAACCACTTTGGCGGTGCCGGCACACGCACCATCAGGACATTATGCCTGGCAACCCTCACCTCTAAGGCATGCTACGGAGCAGCTTGCTTCACATTGAACCAAACCCACTACGCACAACTGGAGGTCCTCCATCTCGAATGTCTCCGCGCAATAACTGGCCTGCCGCGTCACACGAGGACTGAAGAACTCTACAGGTACTCCGGCCTCCCTCCCCTCAAAGCCTTTATCGAGGCACACAATGAAGGCCATGAACTACGACAGCAAAACACAACTGCGGGTAGAGGACTCCTCACCCTCACAAAAGAACTACCCCCCGATGCACCCAAACTGCCACGCCTGCTGGAGCCTTGGCTCGATGTGCTCCTCAAGCTTCCCAAACCACTCTCCAAAAAGTGCCATCAGCAGGATCATGAAGCGGAGCGTAGAGCAGCAGCTGCCTGTACTGACAGAACCCGGAACTCTGTGTTCATGGCAGCCACCTGGGACCCCATCACGCACAGAGCCAGGCTAGCTGCGATCTCCCCAATCGGCACATGCAGACAGATCCACGTGCATGAGCACCGACCCAGCCCAGACCAGATTTCACTGTCCGCCATCCTGTGTGCAGTGGACGGGGTTTGTGGGGAGGCCCGTCGAGGGCTGAGGCAGACAGGGGAGATTGTGGTGATCTACACAGACAGTAGAGAGGCCATAAAAATCCTTGGCCGCACCCCCAGGACTGGCACGCTTGCTCACAGGATCAAAATGGCAAGCACAGTGCTGTACCAGCAATATGGAGTAGAGGTGAGGGTGGACTGGGTACCAGGTCACGCCGGTGGCATTGGCGATAGAGCCGCACAGGCGTTGGCGAGCGAGCTAATGGACGACCGCTCCGCCCTGGTGACCCAGACTATGCCCGCACCAGACGACCCCGACCCAAGAGCCAAAATTCTGGCAGCCAAGAGGGAGCGAAGGCGCGCCCTTTGGCAGCACATCCCCACCAACCACCACCCACTGCCCCGAGGACTGCCACGGGGGGCTCAGGTCCTCATCCACAAGACACGTGCAGGGGCCGCACTAACAGCAGACGTGCTCGCCAAATGGCGGGCCCACCACCGATGCAGGCCCGGGGCTACCGACGACGACAGCGACGACGGCGACCACGAACAGGGCCCCATAGTGAGCTGCTCCACATGCACCATGGAAGTGTGCCCAACAGTGACCCACATGCTGTGGGAGTGCCCTGGCTACCGGGACCTCCGTGCCCAGTACCTGCCACCGCACATCAGCACTCTGCATCAATGGACCACCCCCAACAACAACAGCCGCGACACCCTGCTCTCCCTCTGGGCGTTCGCTCACGAGGCAGGCATCGATTGCCGCATGTGATTGCAAATGTATACCATGTACACGCATGTGTGCACGCACTTCTTTCTCTTCTTTCTTTGTTTCTGTCTTTTCTCTGACACCCTTCTTCCCCCCTATTAGGCCAAAGAGCCATTCCACAATAAAGACTTTTCATTCATTCAAAACAACACAAAAGCTTCCAATTTTACCTTTCACCAACCTGAACGTCCGCGTAAGTATCCAAATAATCCAAGCTGTGACAAGCTGAGAATAAGCTGTCATGAAAAGGCTATTTTCACAGAAACCGCCCCCAGCAACAGCACTGCATCCGAACACCGTGCAGACAAGAAATTTTCTTCTTCCACACTAAATTCTTTGTCAGCTTACAGTTGTTTTAGATGGATGGACCTGCGCTAGTAGGTGCGTGTTTGCCACGACGATCATTACCTCCGAAGAATTCGCTCTAACTGCCAGCAAAAAGCACACGCCAAAGAAACGGCAACACCTCAACAAAAGTGGCAACTTTTTTCTTTCTTGTGACATGCATCACAGCTCTAATGGTGGGGCCCACACACAGCTCGATCAGCCACACTGGTAGTGCTGGTAGGCCGAACATCGCGCGCCCTCTGTGCCAAGATGGACTCGCCCTTCGGCTTCAAGAACAGGCAAAACCAGAGGCTCATTTCACAGATGGGAGGGCAGGTCAGTTAGGTCGTGTTAGATGTAGCGAGGGAGAGAGGGCACATTAAAGGTGAGTGATTGGGTCTTCGCCATCTGCTTTCTTTATAGTTAATTTTTTCTGCCCTCTGTCAGAGAAGGGTTCGTCACGGCAACGGAGGGAGGAAAAATAAAAATTCACAAGTTTTCATCACCGTGCAAGCCAAGCAAGCGTCAATTCAACGGAACTGCCAGCGAGCTGTAGTCCGTCATCGACGATCCCTTCCCTGGTGCACTGAGCCTGCGCATGCACAAAAAACGCGCCGCTAACAATGGCTGGGATTATCAGTCGCCATTCCAGAACTTCAATTTTAAGCGATTGGGACAACAGGCTGGCGCTACTGTCATTCCAAAAACGCTGGCTCGGGCCCCTATAGCTCATGTAGTGTACCATTCTTCCAAAGTAATGGGCTTGCGATGTCAACACGCGCATGCGTGCATTTATGTCAACTGCTTTCCTCACCTCCTTTGTTTGCCATTGCTGTACCGTAGTAATTTATGAGCAGGCTAAGCCTGAAAAATCACGGAAATGACTGGAGCCACGTTCAAAGTACTCACAGTAAGCTACACACTGTGCAGTGTGGAGGAACTGCCGGCTCCAGTGGTGAGATGATGCAGGGGCAGCTTCCGTTGTCATTTAAGCTGTACCCAGGTATAGCTAGTTTGCTCGTTCACGTCTTTCCGGGAATGGAAGGGAGCTATTATTGTGGTGCGCACACTGCTGGGTTGCATTCCATGTACCGTGATACTAATGCCTGGCAATTTTCGTCTCCAGCACCGAGTAACGTTGCATGTTGACAATTTATTGTGCCAGAAACGCCGCTCTGAGTGGACAAGCTTTTCGGGGTGTGCTTCAGAGCTGAGCTGCAGGTGTGTGTACTGCAGGGAAGCCACACCACCAAGGTGGGGGGCATTGTGGAGACCATACTGGAAATAAAGGCGGACGACCCCAGCGCCAAGGCCCTGGTGTTCTCCACGGTGAGCTCTCTTTGAACTGCATCTTGGGGTGAACAGGCTGCCATGGGTACGCTCACAGGGGCCCCTTGGTGGGGCCAGACGGCTTTCACAACCCTGCCGCAAGCTGAGTGGCCCCGGTGCTGTATGCTACCTGCTTGGGAACAGTACTTTTCAATAGTTTTATTTCATTGGTAGGCAAGCTTTCTAGGAAGGATTGGCGGGAAGCTTATGCCTGCAAGCTCTGTTTCTTCCCCAAGCATTCACCCTCTCCGTTTGCTTCTGATATCTGATTTCTAGTACTAAACTGGGGAGTCACTTGCAGTGCTAGGTTGTTCACTCAGTGAGTTCTGCCAGTCCACCTTGTGTCTCGTTGTGCTCTTTCAGTGGCCTGTAGTAATCAACGTTTTGAAGAAGGCCTTGACCGAGAATGATGTGTCCTTCATCAGCCTCAGACCGGGACCCACCTTCAAGGTATGCACGTGCTTGACAGTTTGGTCACCTATTCTTTCTGTTTTTTTTTTCTGCCTGTGAACAGAAACACAGGACAGATCGTTGATTGCAGCCACCACTGAAGCCCGTAACAGTGTGGTAAGCATTTCTGAACCGATGTAAGTGCTGGCAAATTCCCATTTACCGGAATTACTGCAGCAGTCTTAGCCTCCAACAAAGCGCCGTCTGTAGCAAGGCAGGCAGCAGCTGTGCTGTCGACTATGCAGCCCTTTGGCAAGCCAACAGCTCCGTGAAATGCCTGTCCCAAATGTCTCGCAGAATAACTTGGCCCTGTTCAGGCACGACCCATCAATAACGGTGCTGCTGCTGCCGCTGAGCCTGGGTGCCAAGGGCCTCAACCTCACCGAGGCTACTCACGTCCTGCTGGTGGAGCCAATCCTGAACCTGGGCGAAGAGCTGCAGGCCATCGGCCGCATCCATCGCATCGGTCAGACACGGTGCGTGCTTGCTGCGCAGGCCAGGCTTGCTTGGAAGTGCCGAAATGTGGCCCCACTTGTGCTGCTCTGTGCATTGTTGTCGCTGAATGGCGTGCCTTGTGGGAGGCCCAGGAAGGAGACGATGCACAACTCTTGTCATATGCACGTCCTCTTGGAACGACTACCTTTCCCACTGAAGCGTATGGGGCTGCTGTCTTTGGATATTACCCAGGGGAGCTTGCCCACCCCGGGGCGTGTTAGTTCAAAATAAAGGGCAGCAGTGCTCAGCATGATTAGCAGGTGGGCACCTGCCTTGGAATGCTCTGCACGGTGTCGACACACTTGAGCAGAAAGTTCCCATTGCTGAGCCTGTCGTCTTTTTCACCTCTCCCCCCCCAGTTTTGGTTTATTTAACCATGTGCAAAATGACTGGAAAACACCAAGGCTGAACAGGTCAACAGTTGTGTTTAGCCCCCATGATTTTGCTTGCTGTTATGTATGGTATGCTGAGAATAATTGTTTGCTGCATTTTGTTGAGTATCGCAGTTGAGCGTTTGTGTTGTGTTCAGTACATATTCACGATGGTTGTGTTGGTACATGTGCAGTGTCAAGTATGCAATCGTTATGCGCGTGTTGTTTGCGCGGTCTGACTCCATTGCTCGGTGTTTGTGCAGGAAGACATACGTGCATCGCTTCATGGTGAAAAACACAATAGAGGAGCGCATCGTTGACTTCTTGAAATCATCACAAACGTCTCGAAATGGCCTCGAAGACCACTCTAAGATGACCATCGAGGACTTGAAGGACCTCTTTAAGTGAAAGCTATGCCATCATTTTTGTAAATAGTGCCATCTTCAAAACCTCTCAGTTTCAGAAAAGCTCATTTCCCCAGGCGTGACAACCCTTTTTAGCTGTCGTGTGCTGCTTTCTGGTTTTCTGGCTGGTCAGCACAGTGAACAGACCAAGGTTCTTGTCTTCAGCCATGCATTGGACGACGCCATTCTCTGGCTAGAACCAAACTTTTTGTAGCCTACAAAC
The DNA here is from genome assembly GCF_048455015.1 of Haemaphysalis longicornis. Lineage (NCBI taxonomy): Eukaryota > Metazoa > Arthropoda > Arachnida > Ixodida > Ixodidae > Haemaphysalis > Haemaphysalis longicornis. The sequence goes on from NW_027526460.1 coordinate 3,136,626, forward strand.
TTGATGCAGGTAGTAGCCAGATATCTTTAATGTATTCCTTGAAGAAAGCCAAATGCAGCTGTGCAGAAATAAACAAGCTGGCCTTGTCACCTTTATCACCTTTCAGGCATTTGCATGCAATTCCAGTTACTTTTTGATGTGAAACTGGGTGTTGTATACAAGACCATACAGTACTCCGAACTATACCCAGAATGAGAGAAATGACATTCTGAAAAAAGACATCCCCGTTAAGCAAGACGCGACATCATCAGAGCTGGTGGTGTGATTCCATTATGCAGCGTTTGCGAGGTTTATGCTTGTTTTAGTCTTTTTTTATCCAGAGAATCCAGAGCTTCACATGCACAGCTACTTCACTGAACCGTGGTTGGTGATGTCACTGGAAGTGTTTGCATTGTTGCAACCGGAAATGGCGTCACTTTCGCTCCTGATATCTGCAACGATGTTGGTTCCAGTTGCAGCGTTGTGATCTCCATTGCAGAATTCCATCATCTCCTCCTTGCACACACACGACACACTCTTTAAACAGTGAACTGGCTCAATTAGTACCTCCAACAAATATCACGAGTCATCAGAGTGCCGACAATGCAAAGGAGGTACCTTTTAAGGGATGCCCGCTTTGCACGACTAAAAAAAAAAATAAATGTTCCGTGTGCAACAAACGACTCCTTGAAGGCCTACGGGCACCAAAGGTGAACCAAAAACTACTGCAGAAGCATAGGTTCACTAACTGAGACTACATACAGACCCTTCAAGGTACATGTTGCCATTGTGGTAGCATAAGTTCAGTGGTGCCGGTACAAAACAATGTGCACTTTTCTTGTGCATTCAACGAAATGTAAACCACGCTGTTCATGCAACACACACTGTGTATCCGTTGTGTTTGCTAGTCGTGAAGGGGTGGCCGTACTGAAAATAGGGAATGTGGATATGGTGCTTATTTGTTAACCACGCAGGTGCACTAGGTGGCCGTACTTGTTATAGTTTGTCCATTTGGCACAAACATTTGAAGGCTCCCCATTTCAGTAAACCACCCATTTGCAGCCTGATAACTGTGTACCAAGCTGCCAAAAAACTGTTTCCAGTGGAGGGAAGAATTGTGCTTGTTTATTGAGATCAGCCAAAACCATGTGAAAGGGCTTTTTTTTTTCCATCTCAAAAGTTGTGCAAGTTGAGCGCCTTTTTCGCAGATCTCGTGATTCGGACCAGCGGCGAGAAGTCCTTCTGTGCTGGAGTCTTGATCGGAGTCTTGTTCAGGCACTCTGGTGTCTCGTGAATGATTTCTGGAATGATGGAGCATGCACAAGTGCGATAAGACATCAATCGCACTTCCATTTCTAAATCTGCGAGTCCGACTATGGAGCAGGGTGCAATTGATGCACCCACAGCCACCACAGGCCAGGTTATGGAGTGGCAGGTCCCTGTGGCCAAGAAACGCCCTGCTTGGCACAAGCCAGTTGCATTTTTTGAGGCTTTCACACGGCAAAGCTACACCTCAGCAATGAGGCACGCTTCAGTGGAGGGCTTCGGATTAATTTTGACCACCTGGGGATCGCTGAAATGTGCACAAACAGCTGTTCTTGCTCTTTGCCTCCACCTGAAAAGCAACCGCTGCGGCCAGATATGGAACCAACGCCTCTGCCACCATGGTGGGTACGATCCCGTTGCACAGGACTTCGCTTGCCGCCAGCATCGCAAACTCCTGCCTGCCTGTGCACCAAAGCTGCTGCACTTGGGCAAGGGCAGAGAGTGTGGGGGGCTGCACTACTGGCAAGACGCTCATGCCACAAGTGAACGCGGCAAGTGCAGTTCACTAAATATCCAGCCGCTACTGACATAGCTGCTCTTACAGGAAGACCCAAGATTAACACATGACATCTCACTGGCCTATCGAATGTGCCAAGAAAGTACACATAATGAGTGACCCTGCATACAAAGAGGGTGCCGTCGCAGTCCAGCAGAAGTATCGAACTTTGACCTCAAATAAATTTGGCTGGGCTCAGCAATGTTCGCTTAGCTAATTTTTAGCTATCTCTCCAGGGTCTTTGATGAGCAAGAGTCGACTGTAGTGTGGCATTAGACTGCCGACAGCCTGGCCATCCTGTTTTATCGCATACACACAGTTGTGCATACTCGTGCAACACTAAATGAAGCGTGCAAGTCTGGTCTGCCATGCGACACCGCTTCACTATGTGCAGATCAGAAATGTGGCACCATCACAACTGCCCCCAAAATGTACCATCTAAGCTCGTGTAAATACAACAACTGTACAATGCTTTAATTCAGTAAAGTGCGACAAGTATTGCCAACCAAATTTGTGCGTTCACACACACACACTGCCAACAGTAATGCAAAGGTCGTGCTAAAATCTGGAAGGCACTAACTGTGCTGCTTTGGCCGAGCAGGGCTTGACACGACAAAGAAGCCTGGCGCCTCGAAGACGACGTTCTCTTTTTCGACTGCCACTTCGGGTGGTGGCGTCCTGGCGGCAGAGGCCATGCGTGCTTTTGCTTCGGCCAGGCGTTTTCGCGATGCTGCAATGCGTGCCTTCTGCAGCTCACTCATCCCAGTCTGTTCAGATCCTTTCGTCACCTTAGGCTGCAGGGAAAAGGAAACAAGTGGAAATGGGCTGGAGGGCTTGCTGAACAATGTAGTTCAATGAGAAAATGTATCCTAAGCATGACACGTAAACCAACATTACTGTTTCACTCTGCTCCAACCAATTTGTGTACTATTATTTAGTTTTATTTATTCATGACATACTTCAGGCCCATTTAAGGGCCCCAGCAAGAGGGGCATAACATCAAAGTGTACACAAAAACACGTGGCAGCAAACGATTTGGTGGATGGCATCAAGGTTTGTAACATTTGAAGGTGAAAGCTGGTTCCACACAGTTTTAGTTCGAGGGGAAAAAAGAGTATTTGAAGATGTTAGTTCTGGCGTAGTCGGGGGTAAGTGATAGGAGGTGCCTATTTCTTGACAGCCGGGATGTGGATGGCTTGAGGCAAGAGTCAGGTTGCAGGGCTAATTTGTTGTTTTTAAGTAAGAACAGGAATTTCAGCCGTAACATTTTTCTTCGAATTTGCAGCAGAGGAATCCCATGTTTCTTCAACAGATGGGTAGGAGAGTCAGTTGTGCGATACTTAGAGTATATAGATCGGACAGCTTTATGTTGGATCATCTCAAGGGCATCGATATTAATTTTTGTTTAAGGGTCCCACACCGAACATGCATACTTAAATTTTGGCCTTAAGGAAGTATAAGCGAGGAGCTTAACATCAAGGAGCATGGTGCAGTTTATGTCTCAAAAAACAGTTTACGTAAGGCGGACAAGCAAGTATTTTTAACGTGTATACTCCAACCAAGGTTACAGGTTAAAGTTACACCTAAGTATTTGTATTCGTTAACTTCTGAAAGTGGACGGGCAGGAAGATGGTATGGTAAGGAAAGGCTATTTCTTTTGTTAGTAATTTTCATGAAAACAGTTTTATCTGGATTAAGCTGCATCCCCCACTCATTACATCACGCAATAATTTTATGCAAGGAGGAGTGGAGTAGTTGTTGGTCATCACGGTTAGAAATTTCCTTAAACAAAACAATCGTCAGCAAATAGCCTAATTTGTATAGTGTCCAGGATAACGTTAGGAAGGTCATTTATATAAATGAAAAAAGTAAGGGATGTAAAACGCTTCCCTGGGGAATGCCGGGGGTGACAAGGAGTTCATCAGAATTATGACCATGAATGCTCACAAATTGAATGCAATTAGACAAATTTGCAAAAAAAAAAAATCGGTTAATAATGAAAGGTGGGAGGGCAATAGATTCGAGCCTATACAGTAGTTTGCAGTGTGGGACGAGATCGAAGGCCTTACAAAGATCAATAAAAATAACGTCAATTTGACCCGACTTCACAGACCTGGGCAAAGCTATGAAGGACTGATATTAACTGAGTGACCCTAGAAAAGCTTTTGCGAAATTCATGTTGGAAGGAAGAAAGTACAGCATTGTCATTCAGGAACGTTGTTATGTAAGTAGCTTTTCTGTGCTCTAGCATCTTGCAGCATGATGAGGTTAGTGATATGGGACGATAGTTACTAAAGAATGCATGGTCACCTCTCTTCCAAGACCGGTGCTATGCACCTTATTTTCCATTCAAATGGATTGAGTGTCGCATATAGTGTGCCATAGTGTGGCATATGTGCGGCACACGGCAATACAAGGAAAGAGGACCATAAGAAAATCGAGGTGAACATTTCTCGAGAAATTTGCCACTGTTTGTTTCAAGGACAGGGCTTGTGGCCCCACTTGTCATCATGCTGCTCACTAAAATGTGCAGAGCAGGTCATCCGCAGTTTAGTGAGGAGTGACTGAAGACACCCATGAAGTGTTGTGACATACATGTAGGTGACGTTGACGGTACAAGATTGAGGACTACTCTACGCTGTTTTTTTTTAAAGGGGTTGGACACGATAAGTGCTCCGAATGGATTTACATTCACGCACTCTGTAAGCACTGGCAAGGCCACCGCAATTCCTGCTCAGACATGCGAGCGGTCTTTTGCAACAAGTAGTCGAGGATATGCCGCAGAGGAACAGGAGGAGAGAAAAGGAAGAGTTAACAGATGTGCCAAAAGAAGGGAACGTACATTGGTCTTCTGCTCGGCCCTTTTTGCATTTGCAGCCTTGGCTTGGACAACCTGTTCAACGGGGATCCAGCCATTGCTCTGCAGTTTGGCAAGTTGCTCGAATTTATTTGTGACATCTTCGACCTGGAAAGCAGAGGTGGTATTCAAGTATTCAATGTCAATATTCTAGTCTAAGCCACATTACCAAAACGAGGTGGGCATGGCTTGCATGTGCAGTGCAAAAATGCTTAACGCTTCACTGGTGCTTTAAACATATGGGGTGGCAACTGTGTTAGTTCACATTTATACTGCACTCCAAGCCTTTTAACTGAAACATTACTGAAACAAATAAAAGAAGACAGCTCACAGCTTGAGGCAGAAAAAGAAAAAGCAAACCTGGAAGGTTAAAAAAGAAAAACAATACCTGAAAGTACACCATGTCCCAGAACCCTTGCAGATCCTCGCAGGTTGTTTTCTTTTCGCCAAGATTGTTGTCGCAAACGTGGATCAAGCCCGCGAATTGCGAGAATCGTTCCTTCATCAGCAACCTTGCCTGGCCAACGGTAGTTCGTATCACTCCGTGCACTGGAAATGACCAAATTCGTCCATGAGATCTCGCCACACACACTGGTTCAGGGCGTTGGACTTCGGGCAACGCCTCCAAAATTGTCGAGATTACCTACTGGCAGAATATTTGCAGCTACTCGGGGCTAAGTCACTAGCGCTCAACTACACTACAGCGAAGTCCTGTGGCGCATTTTCGAAGGCCGAGACGTATTCGTCTAACCACATTAACTGTGGCGCCGACTTAGTGACTAGCATTATCGAACTGTGGGCCTAGTGGACGTAGATGCGCAGATTCAAACCATACACACCTTCCTCGCCAATACTGGTTTCCGAGCAAGCGATATTCTCCCAGTGGTTGCACAAATTTGTCAATCGCAGTCGCTCTTCTTCAAGCAAACCTCGGAAGTGTGCTGTGGTTAGCGCCATATCTGAAAAAAATAGGAAGAACACAAAATGTCAAAGACTGCGTCACCGCGGAAAACCGTTATAAACCAACGGACAACACAGTACCTTTGGTAAGAGCGTGACCCGGGCGCTCGGTACTGCGCCTAACAAATGAAAACCGCAGCTAAAATATCCGAAACGCTTACCTCCTACCGCAAAGGCCAACAAGAAGCCGACGGGTCGCCTCAAACCTTTCGACTGGGGCTCACTTTTCCGCCTGGATCACTGACCGAACTCTTGAATTCATTCAAATCTCGCACGATGTGATTGTGAAGCAAACGAGCCGCGGTCCCGCAGTGCTGCCACCACACTCCGGCAACAAAACCTGCTTGTTAAAGATAATAGTTTGTTGGTAGGTATGTTGCTGTCTAAAATTTTTAAATGAAACAATTTTAGAGACTGATACTTTTTTTGTAGCAGTAGCAGTGAAAGGTGATCACAAAACTAGCGTGACGTCACAGCAGTTGTTTGACGACGTAACCCGTTTCCGCGCGCGGCTTTCAGTTCCTCAAAAAAGAAGGAAATGGTGAGTTGCTTCGTGTTAAATTGCTGACAATTTATTTCCTGTCCTGTACCTCAGATGGAATGAGGTACCAACGCAGGAAGTAAACAAAAATGTCAGTGTGTCGCTATTTCAACGCATGTAGTAGGGTAGCTAGCTCAGGGGCGGAATTCTCGGTTTTGTCCATTTGTCCGTTTTGAGCGAGCCCTGATTGGCTGAAAGCAGACGAACAGCAGGTGTGACGCAGTCCAAACATGGAGGACATGAGTCCAAACAAGCCCGGCATCGGTTTCTGTGCGCATCTTTGGTCAGGGGTCAGTGCAACTACATGTTAAATAAAAGCGCAGAAAAACGCGGGACAAAGCGAAGAACTACACAGGACAAGCTCTTCCTCGCTTCGCTTTGTCCCGCGTTTTTCCGCGCTTTTATTGAGCATGTCTCCATACCAATCTTGCCCACTTGTCGGTGCTCCTATGGTGCAACTACACACAACTGACTGAAACGGACGCGAAACGGACATTTTTGAAATGGACAAACTCAGAATGTCGCCCCAGTGCTGCTTCGGTAGGTTGAATCCAGTTGCAATAATGAAATTTGAAATTGGATACTAACTGCTTTACGGTCTTCAGCCGACGCGGTGGCTATTTCAATTTATCGGCAAGCAGCGTTTAGCGATAACCCTGTACCACAGAACAGGGAGGATTTTAGAGAAGCAAAGGTCTAGCTTTGCCTGTAGTGCCAGAAAAAGCGTAGTGGCGGCGTCGTGAACTACCCAGTACGCCCGCTTGATGGCGCTGTAAACACGGCTTTGTAAACATGGCGGATGCTTTTTGCACAGGCCGCTTGAGCTCCTTAATAACATGGCTGCCCTCGCACGGCGGCCGCCGGCTCGCTGCTCCACGGCCGGACTCGACTCTCCTCCTCCCACGCGCGAAAGGGGCGTCGAGTCCGGTCGTGGCTGCTCCTGCTGGTTCCTGGCTGGCACGCTGGTCGCGTGTTTACTTGCGCCGCGCTAGTGAAGTGATGTTACGCCAGGTGACCAGATGGCCTCGACTGGCACAGACCACAGTGAGCAGCAAGTGAGAACAAATCGTTTATTGACATCCGCAAGTTTACAGAGGCCAGGACATCATTTCATTTCGATCGCTGCAATTGTACGTCGCTTTCATGACTTTATTTTTTTTGCCATAACAACTCGTTCACTTGCGCTAAGATTTCGAACGAAGGGCACGAATGAGGTATTGACGGCGACAACGGTTTCGTTTGCACCGTCTTTCTAGCGGAGTGCATAACACTCACCTTCTGTTGGAAGAATCAAATATTCTGGCCTCGACAGCTGTCTTCCGATGCGGAATTTCCCACATTTGTCACTCAACAAGCACTCAATTACCGTGTTTTGCCAGTCCTCTCAACAGCGGATGGACGCAAAAGCACATAACAGCAATAACAGTCACGAAACCAATGCTCCGCGCACGTAGAAACGGTGGGCCGTTGCAGCGGTTTCAATTTGAATTGGCGGCTTTGTGGTTGCGAATTCAGAAACGAGGTGGTGCCGTGGTGCACCAGTCGGCTGTTCGTAAAAAGTTGCGCACATTTTTGCTCAACGGATGTTTGATGTGGAAATTGTTAATAATATTTTTAAATAACACATTGTAAGCGAACTGTGTGGGCTCTTTGAGTCACGGAATGAATGTTTTGTATTCTATACCAAAAGTAACCTTTCGCTTGCGTCGTCTGGTGGACTTGATGGTCGAAAACAGCACTATAGGTTGGTCACGTGGGGCGTCGATTTTTACGCCGCCTATAGGGAAACCAGGGAACGTCCAAGCTTGCGAGCCCTGCCTGTACGTCACACGGGCAGTTTCAATCCGGATTTAAGCGAGGTGGTGGTAACACGCATTTATTTTATGTACAAGGGATACAAAGACGCCATGTTACGCTTTAGCTAATTTTGGTGTCTAGGGGAGAGGGTTAGGTAATAGGAGATCCCGATCGAGAAGCTTTACAGTTGCACTCACGTACGCCAGATGGCGCTACAAATGTACTTGATGTAGAGCCACAAGATCAAGCTTATTCAGTGGCTCTAACTTGATTCTAAAAATGGAAGACAATATTTTTGTATTAATCCAGACCATCGAAATTTCGGCAGCACAGGGCAAACCAACATGGCTAACGTTTCTGGACATAAAGGGAGCCTATGACAACGTAGATAGGGGATTGTTGAGGCATATACTAGAAGAGGGGATTGGGTCAGAATTTGTAGGGCTGCTCAGGGCAATATATGAGGATAACAAGGAGCATAGTACATGGGAAGGGCGTACGGACACAGATCCAGTGTACATTCGAAGAGGTTTAAAACAGGGGTGCCCCCTTTCGCCACTGCTGTTCACACTCTACATTAGAGGAATGGAAAGACGATTGGAGGAGAGTGGCTTAGGCTTTGATTTGTCGTTCCGAAGCAATGGGGAGTTGGTGGAGCAACGGATCCCGGGATTGATGTACGCGGACGATATAGTGCTGCTGGCAGATAATGCGGAAGAAAACTGGTCGACATTTGTGGTGATCAGGCAACGTACCTAGGCCTACATTTTAACCCACAGGAATCTAGAGCCATGGTGTTTAACGAGGAAGCTCATACAGCGCCAGTAAGGATTCAACAGGAAGCCATGCCATTAGTAAATCAGTACAAATAGTTGGGGATGTGGCTTAATGACGGAAAAGGCTACCTGAATGCCCATGAAGAACACCTCAAACTGAAAGCGAGACGAAACGCAGCAGTAATGAAACATGTAGCATTTTGGGAATACAATAAGGACGAGGTATACTACGAGGCAAGGGGGTAATGGTGCCTGCGCTCACGTTCTTTATCCTATCCTATCCTATCCTATCCTATCCTATCCTATCCTATCCTATCCTATCCTATCCTATCGGGACTGGAGGTTAACCAAAAGGCAGTCGGCAGATTAGCACTGGGAGCTCACAGTAAGACTACAAATGAGGCGGTACAAGGCGATATCGGTTGGGATTCATTTGAGGCGAGGGAAGCGCAAAGTAAAATACGTTTTGAGGAGCGGCTTAGACATTTAGAGGAGAAGTGGGCAGCCAGAGTGCACAGGTGCCTGTACCTTAAACCTGTGGACACCCAATGGCGGAAGAGGACGCGAAAGCTGGCGACTAAATATAACATGGCCGCGGCGAATAAACAGTGGGGAGTAATTAAAAAGCAACTGAAGGAAACAGAGACGCTCATGTGCACAGAGAGGATGGAAAAGAAGGGATCCCTGGGAATCTATAAAGCAAGCAAACAAGAGATCCGTAAAGAGAACTTTTATGACACCAATAAAGGTAGTGCGTTGCTTTGCGAGGCACGGCCTGGCTGTTTGAGAACTCGAACACACATGAGGAAATATTAGCCACAGGATGAGACATGTGTGGGATGTGGCAGGGATAAAGAAACAATCGACCATATAGTAATAGAATGCCAAAATGTTCAGCCGGATAGAACTGGGGGGAAGGTCCTACTTCCGGAGGCTTCGCAGTTGATGGAAGCATTAGCTGGTCAGCAGTACGTATTACCAATTACTAAGCAGCGGCTAGAGTATTGGTGGAGAAAAAAGCAGGGAAGTCGATAAAGTGTCATCCCAGTCAGGGGTAGCGGCAGGGCAGAATTAAAAAGAAATACGAGTTGAGGGCTAACTAAATTTTATTAAACTACTAAGATAGGCTAGATGGCACATGCCGTCACCCCGATTCAAAGAGGAGGCTATTAATCATCATCGTCGTCGTCATCGTCGGCCGGCGTTTGGTAACTTTGCGCGGTCGTAGTTAGACGGAACTATAAAAATGTTACTGCACGTTCATTTGGGTAAATTTATTTGATACAATTTGTGGCGTCAGTTGATGTTGTCACCTTCTGTGTCAATACTCAGCGGGGACGAGAGTTCACGAGGGTGCTGGTTCGGGCCTGCTGGTAGAACATGACACATGAGAGTATCACCGCTTTCGCCCGATCGCGCTTGGAAACCTCAATCGCGCTTGAGAAACCAGGATTGAGTTCGAGCGGGATCGGGCTCGATCGCGATTGAAACTGCCGTGTAGCGGCGCCCGATCCGGATTGAGCTCGATCCGGATCGACTCAATCGCTATTGAAAGTGCCCGTGTGACAGAGGTATAATTCTCAAATATCTACTCCGCCCATTTCGTGAACATTAGGTGACCGAAATTGTGCGTAAGCGTGTGGACACGCCCTTCGAGCTGCGCTCTTCGAGCACGTGCCACGCGCGGTAAAGAACAAACGATCGAGCTGCGCACCTTGATCGTACTCAGTTTTTGGCGTTATAGTTATCTGAAACCGATTTTAAGCGCGGAGCACTTTATGGGCTCGCCTTGTCGCCCCACTGCGTACCGTCGTCACGGCGTCGCACACAAGGTTCGAAAAACAAGCGGCTTATAAAGTCATAACCGCTCGAAACTCGTGAACCGCTGGTGCTTGTCATACATCTCCCCGTTTAGCACAGAGAAAACTGCAGGTACAATTGAGGAAAAATACATGTGATTAACCGGCAGCCCCCACGGTCATCGAGTTAGGAACGCTCGTTGGGTTGGTTTTCACGATAGTAAGCGGAAAAAAGTGGCAGTGCAAGAAAAAAAAAGATTGGCCGCGTATCTGCCCCTTTCGTTGCAAATGCCGTCAAAAGACGATAGTCTTTATCGGCTTTTGCGAAGTAAATGTGCTTTACCGCTCACCTCTCATGTTGTTCCTCTTGCGTCGCGCTCCTCCCAAGGTAAAGACGCCAAATGTTTGCTTAAATCTTTTTAAATTTCCCGCGTTCCACTGCTCCAAACCGGGTGTCTCGATGCGAACGCTGCCGTAAGGCGAAGACGCGCGTTAATCGAGGCACCCTACTTCAACGTTTATAGAACCGCGTTTCCCTACTCCACGTGCGTTGCAAGCAGAACGTGGAAACTATCTAGTGGAACCTTGCGTAACTGTTGCCGGTTGATTTCTTAAAATGGCACCAGAAGCTATAGTGGCGCGGGCGACAGCAGGCGACGGCGGAGTGAATTATTTTTCTGCAGTTGATGAAGTATTTAATTTCGCAAAGTCAGGCATGTTTGAATTTTTGTAAAGGAACACTGCAAATATCACTTTTGTATTGATTTGTTGTCTCATATTTGCGGAATGTCTTGTTCTTCTTCAACAATGTTGACAAGTATGAACATTACACCGGACATAGACGGGTAGATTTAGCTGTGACTATATAAGACTATTGCGCAGGCATTGTTTTGCTTTGGCCGGGTGGCTGAATCGAGTCACAGACAGACAGGCGGACAGAAATATTGCTGTGCATTTTAGACTATGTGAATGTTGGTTCTGTTATTCGGGAAGGTGTGGCCATGACGTACAGGTGTTGCAAGACGCGGTTAATAGTAAATAAGGTTGTGGGAGGAGGAGGAGGAGGAGGAAAAAACTTTAGTTGTCCCATCCGTTGAGTGCAGTCACTCCGGACCAGTGAGGGGTGTCCTCAGTCCAGGACTCCCTGGCTGTAGCCGGCCTTCCGGGCCCTATTCACCAGCCGAAGCATAGAAAGCATAGAAGTACAGCGCTCTGTACGCCAGGGATGCCCACTTAGCCCGTTACTTTCTTGTTTATACATAGAACGCAGCGACAGCGTACATGGATTTCGGCTGCATGGGGCAGAAGTTAAACTCTTAGCCTATGCGGACGATATTGCTGTGTTTTGTTCAGATGTCGAAAGCATCAATGCGGTAGTGGAAATTGTCAAACGATCATGTGAGGCGAATGGGAGTGCCGTAAACTGGAAAAAATGCCTGGGCTTTTGGCATGGAAATTGGCCATCAACCCCAAGCATCTTCGCTAACATGAATTGGGTCAGCACATTGGAGTTTTATAAAGACAGCGATCCGTATTGGAGGAAGGAAGCCGAAGTAATGAAAGAAAGGGCAGAAAAGTGGAAAGGGTGGAGCTTATCAATATTTTCAAGAACGACTGTGTGCAACTTATTTTTTGTAAGCAGACTGTGGTATGTCCTTCAGGTTCTTCACTGTTCCCGAGCAAATGTTCAAAGAATGCATCGTGTATTCGCTGTGTTTATATGGGAGTCAAACTGGGAACGGACAAGCCGGACAAACCTGTTTCGTAGGGTCAGGGACGGAGGTTTGGGACTAGCACACTTGTTTGTACGTCAAATTGTAAACCGTTTCTTGTTTCTCCGCGATGTTAAGGACCCAACGTTAAGAACTATCTGTCAATTGCGCTTGGGTAGAGCGTTACCGGATATTATAGTCACGTCCAATGTTATACCTGGCGGCCTGCATGGTTTTATGAGAGAAGTTGTACTGTCATGCCGTTTCTTGGCTGTTCGATTTTCTTGGGAATACTTGTGTAAAGTAAATAGGAAAAAGTTGTATAAAGACGTGTGTGATGTAGTCCTCCCTGAACCAATGTACCGGTTGATTTATAGAGTAGGTAGGGGTAAAGATGTGCTTAAAGGAGCCATGAAGAGAAAACACAAGTTTGATTCATTCGAAAGATTGCCTCGTTAGAACCATAACGACACCACTTATAATGCAAACTTCGCTCAAATAAGCTACATAATTAGGAAAAAAGGAAATAACCATGCGACCCACCAGCTCATTTTCCGCAACAGAACCTGTGATGTCACTTGGGAATGCTCTGCGATTGGCGGAGGCCGGCAAAAGCAAACGCATGTTAGGCAGGGCTTACAGTTTGCATAGCGAGCTAAATGCCCGTGAAACATACTGCACATTATTTTTATGACAAAGAACGGTGGAGTAAACGGTTGAAGGTCCGAACGAATTCGCAAGCGTGTGCGCCAATGCATACGAAACTAGCGCCGGCCGAGCTCGACATCTCGCCGTCGCGCAGACGAATTTTCGGGTTCGAGGCTCTTCGGGGCCAACGAACCGTTCCAGCACGCACAGCCGCGACCTTGCTTCGTATCGTAATCCCTTCACAGGAGGTTGGCCGTCATATCGCCAACCAGCAAAGGTAAAAATAGAAACGAGGGGAGTAAGGAACAGCAAGAAGCGACGAGATAGTGCCAGTCGTCGCGTAAGTTTCGAATGGTGTTGGCTTGCTGCTGTCGTTACGAGCTCGTTTCCAGTTTACAACCACTGAAAACTTCAGTTTGTTCGTGTACTTTCGAACGGCTTTCCATACACGACACCGGCCAACTGGCATAAGTGATACTGCTACTGAAATTGAACTATTATTAACCGTAATCAAAATACGGCACATACGTACCAGTCTATTGGCGGTGAGCGCGACCACGGGCGGCGCTGCGGAGCGCGGCCTCCGTGACGTCGGCTTAGGGATTCTCGCATTTGTCGTCTGCTTCACTCGGGCTCGCTCTCCCTGCTGTTTCTTCGCGCTCGGTTGCCGTCTGATGCTTGTCCGCACCAGATTTTGCGTGTGCGTAACTTTTTAGAATAATAATCGACATAAAATTGCATGCACTAGCTCAAGGGGTGAGTTAAAGTATAGTTTTTGATACCGCTACGGAAGAAACATTGCCGGCGTCGCCCCATTCCTTGCGAAGCCGGTCCTGTGCGGAGCGCGAAGAGTCGGAGCTGGGCGTCAGCTTCTGTATTAAGCAACCTTTCGAACAAAGGGAACAGCCGGCTGCTAATAATTGAAAACGGCGAAAATACAAGGCCAAAACAAATTCCAGTCCTTCGAAGCTCTCGGCTTTGGCAAAAGGCATTAAAGTTCACGGTAATCATATGTGAGGTAATACTGTTTTTGCAACCTGGCCGAGCGCTCGAAAGTATTGTATCACATCACTTTATGTTGTCATGGCATGAAAGTATGCCGACATGCACTATGTGTTTCGAAAACTGTAGGTTGAATTCCAAATAACCCACTGTGTGCTGATTTTACACCAGGCTTCTAACCAGTACGGAGGTTTATTGAGCAAAACGAGTCACGTCTACCGTAAAGATACAGTGACACTACGTTTGTTCAAACCTGGAGGGATATTTCGGTACATTTTCCACGGCCATATCTCCCCAATATTCAGATATGCGTTATTGGCAAACTGCACTCAAGAGGAGGAGAAGGAGGAGGAGAAACCTTTATTTAATAGTAAAATAGAGCTGAATATTGGGTGGGGTCCTCAGTCCGGGACAAGAGAGTAAGAGTAATTTTCTTCAGTTCATACAACGCCCTCCCGAGTAGGCTAGGATTTGTTTTTTAAGCCTAAAGGGGTTGGCAAACAATAAAGAACTGTTTGGACATAATCACCGGTTTTCATTTCTGTAATATATGCACGTATAGCTATTTATTGCGTTCGTTAGCGAGAATATCAAGCCTTCAACACCGCAATCTTGTCAAAATTGTTCGGGTTGAGAGCCAGTTCGTTATGATAACGATGGTTAAGATAGAAATTCGTAGCACAAAAGCCGCCTTCGAGTACTCTGGACAACATTAATTGTCTGGGGCGCGATCGCGGTGGCGAATACCAAAAACCTTATTGTATTTTCATGTGAACAAACAACGCACGCTGCGGATATACACTTTCTAGCACGCAGCCATAACGAAAGCCAATTTGTGAAGAAGGGAATGCATGCCATACAGCCTGAAGAATAATATCCACACGATCTTTGTGAGCCTCTCATACATCCCCAAACCTACTAATAAGGCGTTTGTGACGGCGCAGAAAAATTAATGCGTAGGGCACAGAAAGAAAAAAAAAACATTAATCTGATACAAGTCGATGACAACGAAAGGAAAAGAAGACAGCCGCTTTATTTCCTGCTGTGCAATGCGCGTGTATACGGGCTCGGTGCTTGGTACGTAGCATTAGACTTGAGTCTTCATAAGAGCATCTCAAAAATACTGAAGGGAGCCTACGCATTTTAAACACTTATCGAGAAGCTCTGAGCGCTGAACCTCGTGAATAAGCTAGAAAGGACGAGTTACACATGATTATTCTGACCGATGCTCTGAAGAAAGTTGTTCTCTCTCCCCGTGTGTTGCAAACTTGTAGGGGATACAGCTTGAAATTATTAGAATCTGTCAGAAGCTGGCAAAAATAACTGAATTACCAGAAATACGCTCTTTAATGCACTGAAGCATCATAGCGGGCGATTTCTAGCATAGGCACTGCTGCCCCTCACAAGCGGAGTGTAGCAGACGACAGCGGCGCGAGTCCCTAAGCTGACGTCAGAGCCAGGGGGCGCCACTCAAACATCTCATCGCCAATAGGCCTCCTGCGCTGGAGTTTTGGCGACATGCAGCGCCCCTAGCGGCCGACGCCTCTGGGTAGTACAAAAGCAGACGACCCTCCCCGCCGTCCATGTGTTTTCAATTACAAGCCAGAGTGAAAGTTGGTTGTGGCGCTTTGTGGCGTGTTTAAATGACTGCACACTGTATGAAATAGCCCTTACAGTAGTTGCAGAGGCTAAAAAAAGATAATATCCGCTAAAAGAAGCCGATTTGTCGGCTTTCTTTTGAGCGAGCTGTCGCGGTGGTCGCGGCGTGGGACAGTATCGCCAGGTCGGGTGGTTTAACTGTTTGAAGACAGTTACAGTTTTTTTCTTCTTGCGTGCGGTCGACAAAGGAAAGTTCACGAGTAGCATAAACACGGAACGCTGCTCATCCTATATCCTGAGGTAACTGCAAAACGTTGCTTCAGCGGGAGCATGCAAGCGAACGTAAGAATTGCGCAGTCGACTCAGCTGACACTGCTGGCCTGGCACCGCCTTTGAAACGAGTGGAAATTTTGTTTCGTATTTTTGCAAACTAAAGGATTCTTGCGTAACGTTCTACGCCGCACGATTAACGAACGGCAGGGTACATGTATACTAGCGAGTAGGTGGGGCAATACGCCAAATAAACAAATTAAGCGCTATTAAAAGACGCAAAACATGCACTAAATCACACGCCCGCTGCCTGCAGAGATGTGTACTTCTATAACATCACATAACACAGCCGCATACACGGCGCGGGGCCCCAAATATTTACACACGATCATCACTGACTGTGTTGGTTTTCTAGTGCAGGGGTCGTCGAATCTGAACGCCGACACGCCAGTTTTGACTTCAAATGGAGTTAGACAGCGAGACAAGAACAGAGAATTGGTGTCCTCCAGTTGAATTGCCCCCCCCCCCCCCCCACCCCCATCCCCCCTATCTTCACACTTCGCCAGATTATTGTCAAATAATTCGCTTAATTTTTTCTCTTTGCATTCAAAGCCCCCCTCCTCCTCCTCATCTCCCCCCCCCCCCCCCTCCGGATTTGCCGCCCAGCCCTCCGCCGTGTCGGCTGATGGAACTCAGCCCTGACCCTCATTCTAGGCTATTAAGTGCGAACTGGGAATGTATGTTGCAAGAGCGTAATTAAGTAAAGTGAGAGCAAACAAGGAAAGCGAGCGGCCTCTTAGTTCGCCCGACCACTTTGTTTTACGGCCACTAATTTCGAAATCGCAAAACAGATTTCACGCTTCTGACGGTCGCGGCATTTTGTCACTGAGACACGCAACAAAACGGCAAGCTAACGCTGCACCATGTATTCGTAACGGCGACGCAAACGAGCTATGTTTAATGAAAGTGCACGCATAGTGTGCAGGTACGCAAAAGAGCGGCGCACCGCAGCAGGCGAGCCTGCGGTCCGCCGGACTCGCTGGCTTTTTAAAGCGCGATCATCGCCGATTGCGTCACTCTTCTTTTTTGATTGGCTGTTTTTGAGAAGTATTTGTCACCTAGAGTATTAGTTTAACCTAGAAATTTCACTTAAAATTTCACTTAGTACGACCATCGATCGGTGAACCTGCGAGTAGCAGACGCCGTCACGGTCCCGGCACTTTCGTCGTTGCTGTAAACGTGTTTAGCGCCGCAAAGCTTTTTCCCCTAATGCCAAGTTGATCGCTGAAATAGATCGGACGCGTCGGGGATGAGCTGGTGACCACGTCGCAAAATAATCGGGAGAGTCGAGCTCATTTTGCTTCTGTCAACACGGGATCCTGTGGGACCCGCGCAGCTTTGTACTACCCGGAAGTACTGCCCGGAAGCCGCTTGCGCAGCGCCCCCTGGGCAGCGCAGGAGGCCTATATTCGTCCGTCGCGACGGGGCTGACGAGGCAGCGGTGCCGACGGCTGGGCGTTCGTCTGTTGTGGCTATCGCGGAATGGTCGCTTTCCCGTCCACCGCGTATCCCACAACTCTTGCCGCTCGTGCGCTTAGAAGCATTGAGCGTTTTTGTGGTGTGAGGTTGTTAAATGCAAGCCCGAGCTCCTCGGCGAGAGTTTTGTTGTCCGGATCAGGCGATTCCATGACTAGGGCTGCGGGTGCACTAGGTTTTACTAGTATTTTTAAAATGGCCGCCGTCTCGATCGACTCCCGCGTGTGGGTGCTATATGGATCAAACAAAGTTAAAAACGTGGCGCAAACTAGACGGGACAAGAGAGACAAGAAACACAGATACAGGCGCCTCTCTTGTCCCGTCTAGTTTGCGCCACGTTTTTAACTTTGTTTGAACTATGTACCAACTAGCTCAGCAACAAGTTTTGTTAAATGCTATATGGAGTCGACATACTAAGTATCTGTTTCATGGACCGGCTCTATGACGCCATTGTACACGTCACGGAATGTTCAATTTTAGCGGGAGATTTAAAATTTTGGCTTAAATTGCCTTATTTCTCAGTGAATAAAGCATCATTTGCTTCCGGGAAAGCGCTTGGGGTACTATGAAACACCTAATCTTTCGAATAAAACAAACTTTTGTTTTCTCTTCATGGCTCCTTTAAAAGAGTTAAGCGTATGCAGGTACCCCCTAGCGTAAAGACTTTTTTCTTCAAACTGCATACTGGAACCCTCTGTGTTAAGACGTGGATGGCAGAAAAAGACTTGTTCGTTCCATGGGGAATTGACTGTATAATATGCAAAAAAGCTGAAACTATTGAGCATGTATTCATCGATTGTTGGGATGCTGTGTTCCTGTGGGATGTGCTCCAACGAACTCTGAAAAAGGATCTGCCTGTGGATGCCCAAGGCATACGGTACTTGCCTGTTGAAAACGAGGATGGTATGCCTTACGACCTGATCATGCTTGTTGGATTGAGCTCTATTTGGAAAGCAAGAATGGCTGCAAGGTACTCTGACATCGATGCGCGAAGCGCGAGACAGTATTTTAGAGAGGCAATGAGTGAATACGTGGAAAATCAAAAATATGTGTCGAATCCACCCGAATGTCTTGCAGACATGGAATCGTTGGTACACCTAAGGGACTTTTAAACACATGACGTCAACCAAAGTCAGGTTGACGGCTGTCTGTGAATGAATGTCTGTGTTCTGTATGTGCCAAAGCAGGCAATAAAAAAAGACAGACAGACAGACAGACAGACAGACAGACAGACCAAAATTTCTGGGTTTAAGTAGCCCAAGAAAGACTATCGTCTTAAAAAAAAATTGCGCATTCCAAACTGCGCAATAAGGTGCCGGCACGGGCAGAAAGAAAAGCAAGCAAAAAAAAAAAAAAAAAAAGCTCCCGTTTGCGCTGTTTCAGGCACGGGGCGCGCAAGCACTGCGGAGGCGGGAAATTTGAAATGCGTTGGACAAACCTCCGTTCAGTTCATCAGGAGAGGAGTGATACAGGGCGGCGAAGGGCGTGGTGGGTGGTTGCAGTGAGCTGATATTTCCGCCATCGGCTTCCCTATAGCTATGATAGTTTGACTGCCGCAAAATATCCGCCATCATCTGTACATATAGCCTTGGCAATTTCACAGCCTCAAACAATCCGAATCGGCTGGTCTGTATCCTTGGAACTTTGACTGCCACAATATTTCCGCCATCGGCGCCAGTGTAGACTTGGCACTTTGTGGCCTCAAGATATGCGCCTTCGTCTGGACTGCTCCGTGGTCTGGACTATCGTGAAGTGTCTTGGCACTTCGTGGCCCCAGTATTTAAGCTGCGCTATAGCCTTGGCCCTTTGGGTGCCACAAATGTCCGCCATCGTCTGGACTTTCGCCTCGGCAGTTTCACGGCCCCAAATATTCCGCAATCATCTGGCCTTGGCACTTTCACAGTCCCAATATATCCACAATCGGTTGACCATAGCCTTGGCACTTTCACGGCCTCAAATGTTCCGCCATCGGCTGGACTATATCCCAGGCAGTTTCACTGCCCCAAATAATCTGCAATCGGCTGCACTATGTCCTTGGAACTTTGGCTGCCCCAAAATATCCACCGTTGCCATGCACCATTGGCTGGACTACAGCCTTGGTACTTTCACTGCCCCAACATTTCCGCCATCGGCTGCACAGTGCACCTCGCGCTACGGCTGCCCCAAAATACCCGCCATCGTCTGGACTGTAGCCTTGGTCCTTTTACTAACCGACATTTCTGCCATCGGCACTGCCCCAAATATTCAGCCAACGGCTAGACTGTACCCTTGGTATTTTTACCGCCCCAAAATATCCGCGAACGCCGGCCTCGGCAATTTCACTCACACAAATTTAAAGGGACAGACAACCGATTTTTGTCGCGTATATGTTCTCTAGCTCATATGAAAGCCAGCGTTTTATATAGCCCGGTAACCACAAGCAATTTCTAAACAAACTGGCGGAAATAATTTTAATTTGGCAGCAAACTTCCTGAAAACGGAAGGGTGGCGGTTCGTAGTGTCGAAACTTGGAACTACAATATGTGTCCCTGTCACGTGACCTGCAAACCTAGCAGCTACTGTAACTGCTGAAGCGTTTATTTACGTATTGAAAACCTTTTAACACAAGTATTTGTATACGGTTAAATTGTATATGTATTTTTTAGCATTATTTTGAAATTTTTTTAGACACGCCGCCCGCCGCCGCTGGGTTGCTCTCAGTGTGGCTAACTGGGCCTCCATGCCCAGAATCAACGGCAGCGTTCAGTAAACAGACCCAGTGAAGGAGCTTTGACGATTCTGCCTGAGGCAGAGACGTTTGTTCTGCCAAAATATTTGATTTCAGTTTCCAAATACGCCAACGGCAGCTTAAAAAAAAAAAAAAACGTCGCGCGCGGGGCGAATCGAACTTCCCGCCTCCACAACGTGAAGCCAGATTCTACCTATCGTCTATCCCAACAGATGGCGCATTCGTGCAAAATAGACTGTTGCATTAAAAAAACACATACAGGAACAAAAAAGCCTGCGATTCAAACTTTTTTAGCTGGGAACAAGTTTTTAAATACTGTTTTTTATTTCGCATACAGACAAAAGTATGTTGCCGAGCTACTTTATGTCATGGTTGCCAGCATTAGTTTTAGGAGGGACACATACGGTTCGTCGATAAAAAAATTCGATTTAAAAAGTTCTAGGGCGTTATCAGCAAAACCGTTTCTCGTCAAGGTGCTTTAAGTGATACCCTTTCATTTGGGATAGAGAATATATACTCGACAAAAATCGGTTGTCTGTCCCTTTAAGCCCTCGGCTGGACAATAGCTTTGGCACTTTCAAGGCCTCAAATATTCCGCCATCGGCAGGTCTGTCACCTTGGCTTTTTGACTGCCCAAAATTTCTGCCATCGCCTGGACTATAATAGCCCAGGAAGTTTCCCTGCCCCAAATATTCAGCCATCGGCTGGACATTTGGGGCAGTGAAATCGACACATTACCCACCCCAAAAAAATCTGCTGGACCGTATACAGCCTTGTCACTTTAACTTCCCTAAATTACCGCTATCGGCTTATATATATATATATATAGGCCCTGGTCGGCCACTTTGGCTAGTTTCAGCTTCCGAAATTGTGCCGATCCTAGCGGCACGGTGCTGCGGCGTGGCGCTTCCCTTTCCCTCAGCGTTTCCTTCTTTCCACACCGTCAACGCTTCCGCGCCTCCTCACGCATGCGCAACAGCTCACCGGCGCCAATATTTTTTTTTTTTTTCTTTCTCTCGGCGCGCACGGCGGGCCAGTTCGGTACGTGCGTGAGCGAGCCGGCGTGCGAAGGGTTGCGCGGGTTGCCTTAACACCTCCACGGGCTGAAAGTTTCGCTGCATTATAAAATACATTCGAATGTATTCTAAACATGGGGCAGCGGAGGAAGGAGCGTTACCACTCCTGCGCAACTCTGTGGTGCAGCAACACAGGGCGGTACAGTTCGGCCAAGTTTCTCGCCTTCTCCAAAGGCGACAGGTAAGCAAATTAGCTTTGTACAAGTTATAGTGAATTCCTTAAAAGCCGACCGATCGCACTCTTCTGTTTTCAAAATAATTCGCGCATGTAACGTGAAGTTAATGAGACATGTCACTCGTCTTGGAGTGGAAACTAATGTGCAAATATATCCCAGCTGTGCAGGTACGCAAAGTTTTAGTAGAAGTAAACGCGTCTTTTGCACGCACACTCTTGCTCGCAAGATCAATTTGTGGTGGCATTGCCATTTTTTGATTGCCTTAGTAACTGCATGCTGGAACGTCGATTCAGTATAGCTTATCAAGGTATTTTTTGTTGTTTCGTGCAGCAGGTATGAGTCTAGGTTTGGGCCCCAAGTCGAGGACGGTTGGCGACTTCATTGGACGTTTCCTCCGGTGACTCTCCTCAATCCATCCAATGACATCACGACGCACCTGCTCACAAAGAAGGCAAGCTCAACTGTACGCGCTTCTTGCCTTTCACGGCGTACCTACTACCACAGCGATTGGTGGCGTGGAGGTGCTGCGCCCTAAGCATTTTTTGCTCCGCCGTCTTGCTCCAAAACGTATATTTGCGGCTTCAGTGCGGCTTCAGCGTTGCTTCAGTGCTCCGAAAAATCTGAGGTAACACCCCGGTGTTCAATGCAAGTCGATTTTCACATGAAGCAGTGGAAGGCCAAACCGAAATACATGCGTTGTCTGCAGCCGCCATTGCAAGCGTTTCGCTAAAAAAAATAATAAAATAAAAATAAAACGAAGTAGCATTGCCGGCTTTGCTGTTCAATCTAAACTGCGCGCCCGCGCCTTGTCATCTTATCGCGAGTGGGTTTGGTGTTTCGCAGTTCTGAAGTTAGAATGGTCATGCCCTATCGAACAGGATGAGATAAGAGGCGCTGCTCAGACACGAGCTAGAGGGTAGCTTGTAACAACCTGGTATCTGCAGGAAAGCTTTTTTTTCTGGGTGTCTTCGTCCCCCCCCCCCCCCCTTCCGCCTTCCCTCCCACCCCCGGTAAGCAGACTGTTAATTCCCGCGCCATTAAAAGAAAAGACGGGTGCGTTCGATTTGTGTTCTGTGTTCTACAACGTGCACATGGTTGCGTATTGTTTTTGTACGTAGATATAATCCAGCAATGAGTGTCTATAATGCGGTCATTGTGTTGCAACAGTTTTTTATGGCTGCATTTTGTTGGTGTGAACATGATTTCTCGGAAGTGTATGCAGGTTAATGGGCGGGTCAACGCTTTCTTTCAGAGTTTGCGTTAACTCGCCCGAAAGGCAGGGCTTGAAGCATACGTGTGCGTGCTTTCTTTTAACATATAGATTCCCAATTATTGTGTCTCTGAACTGAAACGAATTTTTTTAATGTCTAAAGAACATTCCTGTCTCGAGGTGAGCCCAAGAAGTATACATCGAGTGGAACTTTCAAGTTCTTTTCTTCTCCCGCCGAGGTGTGCGCGAAAAAAAAATATGTGTAGGGACTAGAACTTTCGAAGTTCTTCTTTCGTAATCAAGTATTGTGTACCTAAATGTGTATTAATGGCTGTAACTTTTGCGCAACTTTAGACGGAGACAGATACAAAAAGGGACACGAAGACGTGTATTTGTCTCCGTCTAAAGTTGCGCAAAATTTACAGCCATGAATTCAGAATACCAACTAGCCCGCCTAACCGTGGTATTGTAAATGTGAATGTAGCACGTTTTTTTCCCTATTGTACAATATTGTATGCCTAAATTTGCATATGTCATATTTTTAGGTGCGACGCATCTCTTGCTCTGGGGTATGTCCCTCCTGCGTCGTCGGCGTCCGCACACCACCTGCGCATGTGCAACTCTCCCCCGTTCTTCTCTCCGACAGCTGGCGCAACTCTCACTCCGTCTCATTATCATAAACAACAACAGTTGCGCGCACGCGCTTCGCTCCGCTCGCGTCTGCTCCGGCGCGCAAGTGCGCGCATGCGCGTCTCTCCTCCGCTGTTTTCTCTCCTTCAGGCGCTGTGAATATAAAGCGGGTAGCGCACTGCGGCGGTTCAGTCAGCGCTGGCTCTCGTTCGACTCCGCGTGACTTTGCTTGACAACTCCGAGCTTGACTTGATTCTTCCGATGAAGACGTGATGGAAGCGACGGTCCCTTCAGCGAATGCATCCTACGCGTTCACAACACGTTTCACGCGATTTAGAGAATCAACCCAATGGAAACACCAATTGAACTGAACCCCCCCGGTGCGTCGCACATCAGGGTTCCCCTCGCGGGAAGATGGGCGTAATTTTTTTGCTTAGTCCAATACTGTGTACATAAAATGTATGTGCAATATGTGAGTGTAGTACATGTGTTTTCATGACTTCGAATCAAAGACGTCGTCATATGAATTTTGGATAAACGCAAAGCAAAAAGAATGTTTGTGTAACACTCCAATTATCGCCACAAAGACGACAATTCGACACCAGAAAACATACTATTACTTACATGTTTTCTTTGTTCAATTATTAAACACGTTACTGCACACATAACAAACGACGGGCGGCGGCCATTTGGAGTCATCGCCGCCGCTCGTCCAACTTTCGCGCCTGGTGCCATTGCCGAGCGGCCCATGAGGCAGCGACCGGTGGCAGGCGCGAAAGTTGGGCGAGTGTCGGTTTCAGGGGCCGGCGCGCGGCGTCTCGGCCTGGCTGCCGCGGGAAAAATGACGTCAGGATCGTCCGCGACGTCACCAACCTCCTTTCTCTCCTCGCCACTGGTTGCCATGACGATAAGTGCAACGTTTTTCAGACGCCACGTACCACTAGGGGAGGATTTGGCGCTGTTGTTGCGATTGCGAATTACGCGGGACCACGGTGGATGCTACAGAGGCCGCCCCGTGCTATAGGCTTGGCACTGTCACCGTCTTAAATGTTCCGCCATCGGCAGGACTGCAGCCGTGGCACTTCACCGCCCCAATATTTACGTTATCGGCTGCAGTATATCCTCGGCACTTTGGCTGCACCAAAATATCCTCCATCGTCTGGACTTTAGCCTTGTGTTGCGACCGGGTGGGCCGACCCGAGCCGAGCTCCGTCGCCTCCGACATACGTTTGGTAGCGTGGTGTGAAGCCAGCGGCCAGCCGCTGTTGCAGCCGGGAAGAAGTCCAGAAGCCGTAGGCTAACGCAACTGTTTACTTCATAGCGAGAGGCGAGCCGAAGCCAAAGAACAAGCCCCGACGGGCGAGGTTACAGTACAGGACTCGAGCAGAGTGACAGCATTGATTCGCTGCTCAAACAGGAATGGGTTATAGCGCTTGAGAGGCTCGTATTTATACCCAAAAGCGTTAACGGTCAAAACAGCGTTCCCTCTAGTTAATGCACACGCCGCGAACGTCACAGACACACACATCACACTCTTTCCAGAGTTCGTGAGCAGTTGGTAGCAGCGGCGCACGCTCAGCCCGAAAGATTGGAGAGATGAAGACTCCGCTGCGATAATTACTCCGCTGCGGTAATCGTTGAAGTTTGAAACGCGCCGAAAGCGAAGCGTCTGACCCGGGCTTGTCGAGGCGTGAAAACATGAGTCACCGACACGGTGGGGCTTGCTCGAAAGGCGCACGTAGTGGAGGCTTCGCCGCACAGCCGAGGAGTATCGAAACAAAGCCCAGCGGCGGGCTCATACGTAACACTTGGCACTTTAACTACCCCAATATTTGCGCCATCGGCTGCACTATACATATATCCTTGGCACTTTGGCTGCCCCAAAATATCCACCATTGGCCTTGGCACTTTCCCTGACCAATCATCGTCAGTCTGATCACGCGTCCACGGCAGGCCTCAACCATTGACCTCCAACTGCTTCTGTCCTGCGCTGCTCGAGTCCGCAGTTTACCCCCAATTCCTTTATTTCATACCTCAATCTGATTGATTAATGACCTTTTCCTTCTTCTAGACCCGTCTCTTGGTATAAATTCTGTTACCCCCATTGTCCACCGGTGGCCGGTTCGTCTCACTACATGGCCAGCCCGAGTCCATTTCTTTTTCTTTATTTTAACTATGATATCGTCAATTGTCTGATCCAGCTATCTTGTTTCCTGTCCTCGGGTGTTTCTCCTAACATTATTCGTTCCATGGCCCGTTAAGCCGACCTAAGTTTGCTTTCTAGTTGTTTCGTAAGGCGCCAACCTCAGCTCCATACCTCATAAGCGGCAGTATGCACTGGTCGTAGATTTTTCTTTTGGTGACAGAGCAGCTTACTTTTTATTATTTAAGGAGTGCTTGCCGACTGTTCCCCAACCCCTACCTATTCTGCGCCGGATTTCTCTCTTGTTTTTGGGGTCAGCACTAACCCCCAAGGTACCTATATTCTGTTACTTTTTCTAGCGTTTCGTTTCCTAAGCTTAAGAGGACATTTTGGCATGCTTATTTCTCATTACTTTAGATTTGTTCATATTTATTTTTATCCCCCAAAGCCGTGCTTTCTGATTGTAGTTCCTCAAGCATTTTTTGAGAGCCGTTGTGCAGTCTTAAAGGGGTCCTGAAATACCTTCTGCCGATGAATGGATGTACATGTAACCAAATAAAGCAATGTATTAGCAATCTCCTCCCGCAAGAATTTTGTTCAAGCGATAAGTATTAGCTGAGAAATCGTAAATAAAAAACTGTGCCCACCTCCCCGCGAGGGGAACCCTTGTAGATGCGACGCATCGTGGGGTTCACTTGGTGTTTCCGTTGGATTGATTCTTAAATCGCCTGAAACGTGTCGGGAACGCGTATGACTATTATGTTTTATGATTATTATTATGTTTTATGGGCCAATCTTGGTCAATCTCTCTAAGTGGTATGCTTGGGGCTTCGCTGTCGCAACGACCTTTACTCCATCATTGTTGCTGTAAGTGGGAGCTTCTTTTCTTTTATTGCAAGTGTTAATCATTGCCCCATAATGCGTTGTATCAGTACCTTCTTGACGTAGTTTGAATGAGTCAAGGATATAAGGCGCGTTCGTAGCATTTGATTCTGTCTCGGATTTGTGGCGCAGTGGGAAGAGCACTATGTACCTCGCGTTCCTCCCACAGGGTCGTGGGGTCGAAACCGGGCGCCGCTAGCTATTATTTTTTTATAGTGTAGGGGGAGGGGTGTGTACGGACAACAACACCGTATGGAGGGACAAGGCGAGTGAATGAGGTTTTTTTATAGTGTAGGGGGAGGGGTGTGGACGGACAACAACGCCGTATGGAGGGACAAGGCGAGTGAATGAGGTGCAGTCGCATCTAAAACCGCGCATTATCGTCGCGCCGCATTTTCTCCTCCTTTAAACTTTTTCCTCGCTGTTGACCATTCCTCCATGCTGTTGACGGCGCGCGAGCCTTCCCTCCCATGATGCTGCGCTCCTCAGCGGTGACGTACTTCCGCTATTGCGCTCCTCAGAGTGGCGTCTGCTACGGGCAAGCTCTTTTGGCTTTTTAATCTTTGTTGACACCATGGATCCCGCACTCCGCTCAAGGCTGGAAAAGCGAAAGAAAGACCTGGCCACATGTGTGCGGCCTGGCCTTGCCTTTTCGCGGTGTACGTTGCTGCAGTTGCTATCGGTGGCACGTGACTTTTTATCGGCGGCGAACTCGCAGCCGCACGGGGAGGATCGTGCGCTCGTTCCATTTGATGCACCGGGCACCGTTTATCCAAAAAGCGCCGCCTCAGATGTGGCTCCGCTGGTGCCGGTTCTTATTTTGCGGTGGTGGTAATTCCTACCGGCGGCATGTGAAAAAGACATTTTAAACCGATACAAAACCCGTGCACAAAGGCGCAGAGCAAACCAGCGCCGCACTCAAGCAGCGTGCACCTGCAGTGTTCTGACAAGCTGCACCCATATCTTGTGAACGGTAGTAATAGAGAGTTTTAGAATAACGTACGCAGCCGTACGCAAACAATTAGCGGGCGCTATTTTTTGCATCGTTCACACTGCGCATGCGCCGTACGTTAAGACGCTTCTGCGTTTGGTGGACGGAAGAATAGCGGACGCTATTTAAGCAAAATAGCGTGCGTACGTGAGGCCGCTTGCGTTTCCAACATGGCGGCAAGTAGCGCGACAACCATCCACAGTAGCGCTCTTCTGTGGACAGTAACTTGCTTCCTATGAACCAAGTTCTTTGCCCCTGTGTTTTCAAATACGTCGAGGTAGTTAGCACGTCGCCCTCACGCAGGCCTGTATCGTCATAACATCGCTCACTGTCCGAACGAAGCTTGTAGCTAAGCCAAGCCAGCGACCTAAGCTGTGTGTGTGTGTGTGTGTGTGTGTGTGTGTGCGTGTGTGTGTGTGTGTGTGTGTGTGTGTGTGTGTGTGTGTGTGTGTGTGTGTGTGTGTGTGTGTGCGTGTGCGTGCGCGTGCGCGTGCGCGTGCGCGTGCGCGTGCGCGTGCGCGTGCGTGTGCGCGTGTGTGCGTGTGTGCGTGTGTGCGTGTGTGCGTGTGTGTGTGTGTGTGTGTGTGTGTGTGCGCGCGCGTGTGTGTGTGTGTGTGTGTGTGTGTGCGTGTGTGCGTGCGCGCGCGCGTGTGTGCGCGTGTGCGTGTGCGTGTATCACCGGAGCCTTTTAGACTTTCTTAGTGAAAACTTCCTGTTTACGTACATTTAAACACACTCGCCTCCACCGTTTTATGCTGCAGAGCAAACTTTCGCAATTAAAAAAAAAATGTATGTGTGCGTGTGCGCGCGTGCGTGTGTGTGTGTGCGTGTGCGCGCGTGTGTGCGCGTGCGCGTGTGTGTGTGTGTGTGTGCATGCGTGCGTGCATGCATGCATCGCCTCCTGTATTTTTACAATGCCAAACGCCTCATCCCGGACTTGCCAACCAAGCTCCTTTTACTCTGGCCACTCTCCCTCAATCGGTAGCCTTCCCAGCGCTTCAATCATGTGATCAGTTCTGCTTCGACGCGTGGTGAAGAGCGGCAACGTTGGTAAAACATCATAGAGTTAATACTACTCAAAACATGCTCCGCCGCGGCTCTGAGCTTTCTAGCGCTGGCGCGAGCGCCATTTCTTTGACAATTTCAAACATCGGTTGCCTTGGAAACAAGGCACAAACCGCTCTCGGAGTCAGTTACGGTTGCGTGATCCCGGTTCAGCTTGGGGCCCCATCTCGCGACATGTGGGCACTGCAAGCGTACCGTGCGTTTGGCATTGTAAAAGTACAGGAGGCGATGGTGTGTGTGTTGTGGACGCGTTTGTTTCGCGATGAAATGCGTGCTTCTGCGGGTGGATAGTGCTTCCCATGGTCTGGATTATCTTTCTAGAGCGACGTACGACTCAACCTCGCATGGGGTATGTGCAGTGTGCGTGGCTAAAAGCCCTCTCGGCTTGCGCGCCAGAGTTAAGTGACTTGCTGTTCGTCCCCGCAAACCGCGCGAGGTGAGTGCCGAATTTACGACGGGCAGGAGGAGGCAACCGATCGTCTGTCAATCGCGGTTCAGACTTGCAACGCATGTTGTGACGTTGTGTTCGTTCGAAACGCATCTCTGGATTGTTTTGAAGTCGAATAAAATGTATGCGTCAAACCCGGGCATTCGGCTCAGGGCGTTCTCTGCGATTGCACGAAAGAAGTGCCACGGGGCTTCAACGCTTTTTTATGTAATGTACTCAGGTAAGAGAATATCCATGTCGTGTTATAGCCGTGTTGCACTCAATACAAACGGTTAAGCGTTTGTTTACACTTGTTTGGATAGTCGTAAAATGTCCAAGCACTCCGGCACTCCGTTGGCAGATCAGCCGGCGAGCCGACGCTGAGCAGACGACACTTCTCTTTGCCATAAGTGCGTGGATGTCTACCTCATGACGCACACCTGGGAATCGATGACGTAGACATGTGAAGATGGCGGTGTCCAAAAATACGCAGGGAAGGGTGAGAAAAGGGCGACATACTTTGCAGCAAAAGTGTGAGCTTTCCGCTGCGCGTAAAAGAGTAATACTTGGCACAGATGACGTTGACGACCCAATCTAACGATTACGCTAGTTCATTTAGTGTGCTGAAAACGCCTTTCAGGGCCCCATTAAGCGCTAACAACATGGAGCGATTTTGCAAGCGATTTGGGGAGCGACGCGACTAGCGACGAACTACTTTTCGGCGAGGTCCAAATCGCTCATCGAATCGTTCGGTTCTGGGTCGCCAGAGAAAGTCCCTCACCTCCCGAAAGCAGCCTCAGCGACTAGCCAATAGGAGAGCCTTAAGGTGGGCAACTTCCGGCTTAGGAAGAGAACGAGGGGAAGGGGCGAGCGGCGGCGCAGTGCAACCTAAAAAGTACGACCCTCTGCTCACTGAAATACGTTTATTTCCATTTTTTTTGGTGACAAATGCACACAGAAAAACACCTTGCCGCCGTGTGTACTTCGATAATCGCATTGTGCGCTGTGCGGCAATATTAGGATCGCTCGTCGCGTCGCTCGCGCGATCGCTTTCATGTGGCTGCCTCAGCGAGCGACTGGGACGAGCGATTGCGGATACCTGTCTAATCGCTGTCGCATCGCTCGTCGCGTCGCTCGCAAAAATTGCTCCATGTGGTTACTGCACTCAGGAATACTATGTCGTCCGCAAACCTCACATGGCTCAGTATTCTCTGTTTATCCTTAATCATTTATGTTTTTTTTTCAGTCAAGCTTTCTGAATACCCCTTCCAGGCATGTTGTGAATAGTTTTGGAGAGATGGTATCTCCCTGTCTTACTACTTCCTTTCGGATCGGAAATTTATCGCTTTGCTTGTGGAGGGTTATCCTCCCCGTGCACCCCCTACATATGACTTCTAGAAGTCTTATGTACGTTGATCTTTTCGGATTCCAAGGCTGCCTTACAGAGCTTACGCGCAGCCCTGCGCTACGGCCCCCTACACCAACTGGTGACAGAGATAAGAGAAAAATTCCATCAAGCCGTCACAGCCGGCCATGACGTAATTTTCCAGTGGCTTCCAGGTCACTGCGGAGTCATCGGTAACGTGCTGGCGGATGAAGCTGCCCGTACAGGCCATGAGAGCGACCGCACCATTCTACTTCCGCTTTCAAGAACCGATGCCGCCAGGACGCTTCGCTCCCTTGCACGCAAGATTACCATGCAGCAATGGAATACACCGGACTTTTCGAATCCCCGACTGTATATTCAGGATCCCCTTCTTCGGCGCCGTATTCCGTATGGGCTGTCTCGACCCCAGTCAACTTTACTTTGTAGACTGTGGTTGGGAGTGACCTTCACGAAAGCCTACTCCTTCCTCATCGGGATGGCCAGCAGCGCACACTGTGACGCCTGCGGGGCGGAAGAGACTATAAACATGTGCTGTGTCGCTGCCCCGAATACTCGTCGGAGAGGAGCGTGCTTGCCACCGCGCTGAGCCGATTGGACAATCGACCATTTACGGTGGAAACTATTTTAAGTCATCGGTCTTCACCATCGACCTCGCAGAAGGCGACAAAAGCCCTTTTACGTTTCCTGAGTGAAACGAACTTGCTTGAATGACTATAGTGCCCGAAACGGGACTAGAGTGCGCGCTTTCCCACTCCTATCTCTTCCTCTTCTCCCCCCCTTTTTATTCCCTGAACCCCATTCCCCCAGTGCAGGGTAGCAAACCGGGCTCTACACCTGGTTGACCTCCCGGCCTTTCCGTTCTTTTTTCTTCTTCTTCTTATGTACGTTTCCTCTATTCCCTGTTTTTTTAGTTCTTCTAAAATGGCTGCGGTAAGTACGGAATAAAACGCTTTCTCGTAATCTATAAACGGCACATGGATGTGATCCATGGTTGAGTACCCGTTCCTAAACCCAGCCTAACCTCTGGGTTGATGGGAATCCAGGCTCTCACATATGCGGCTAACTAAAACTTTGATAAACAGCTTTTAAACAACAGAAAATAGGCTTCATGGGTCTGTAAGTCTTGTGGTCCTAGGATGTCCCTTCTTATGAATTAGAATTATGTTGGCGTTTTTCCAGACTATGGGCACTCTTTGGGTCTTCAAAAATTCCTAAAATAGTACAGCAAGCTTTTTGAGCACAATATCTCCTCACTCCTTCAAGAGATCTACAGCTATGCCGTCGTTACCTGCAGCTTTTCCTATTTTCATGACCATGAGATCCTTTTCAGCTTCCTCTTACTAGTGAGAAATCGCAAGTTGAGCTTGTATTCCCCGTAGTTTCCTCTGGTCTAACGTCGCTGGCATACAGCCTGGTGTAGAATTGTTCTGCTGCCTTAATTATCTAATTATCTCGTCCAACTTCTGCGTAATGTTTCCCTGCTCATCTCTGATTGCGTACATCGTGTCTTTGCCGATGGCTCGCTTTCTCTTAGTTGGTTTCAACCTTCCCCCTATTTGCAGCGTTCCCTCGATCACTGCCGTGTTATATGCACGAATGTCGTTTGTTTTACTTCTGTTAATCAGTTTCGAAAGCTCGGCTAATTCACTCGGGTCCGCCGTTCTTGACACTTTCATTTTCTTACGTTTGACAATTAGTTCCTTTGTTTTCTTGGTTAGTTTTCCAGTTTGTTCCCTACATGTTGCTTCTCCCAGAGTTGCTGCAGATGCTGTTGTTGCCGTTGTTGTCATTTAGCCTGTCTACAAGACCTCGTTCTGCTCGTTCAAAAGCGGGAATTTGTTTGGAGAGTGTTTTTAAGCTCCTGCGATCCGGCTCTGACTGATTCCGTGCGGGGTTTCTTAGTTTTCACGAGTTTCGTTCTTTCTCTTCTGAGATTCAGCCTTAGCTTGCATCTGACCATCCTGTGATCGCTGCTCCGAATCTTAATTAGCACCTCTATACGTCTTGCACGATACCCGGGTTGTCACACAGAATGAAGTCAATTTCGTTTTTGGTTGTACCATCCGGACTTTTCCATGTTCATTTCCTATTCTTTCGTTTGTAAAAGAATGCGTTCATCAAACTCAGGCTATTTCTCTTTGCAGATCCCACCAGTGTATCTCCTCAGCTGTTGCGGTTGTCTATTCCGAAGCTTCTCATCCACTGAACTTTCTCCCGTTTACTTCTTACCGACCTTT
This sequence comes from Haemaphysalis longicornis, assembly GCF_048455015.1. Lineage (NCBI taxonomy): Eukaryota > Metazoa > Arthropoda > Arachnida > Ixodida > Ixodidae > Haemaphysalis > Haemaphysalis longicornis. The sequence continues at coordinate 3,168,876 of NW_027526460.1, forward strand.
GCATTAAAGTCACCGCTTCCGGAGCAGCGAGCACTCCATACATCCGTAAGTTGGGCACAGAGAGCCAGGCGAAAAATAGCGACGCAGCAAGACGTTGCCGCGAACACCTGTAGTGTCATTGAGCTTGCCAGTTTTGCTTTTTTATACGCGCGGTTCTGTAGGAATAAGCTAACACGCTGGCTTAGTGATGAGATTTACTGACGTCTGTCCGTTGGAAAGGTAAGCCACTGCCATTCTCAAGTGTATAGCTACAAAAAAAAAATGGCGCGTTTGAAGCTCAGCTGGCCAAGAGAAGTTGCTAGTTTGAAGCTCAGCTAGCGCAGCTCCGCCTAAGCGTGTCCGCCAGCAATGGAAGTTTCCCGAACGTACGGTTACTGTTGACATTTCGGCTTTTGGATGTAACTTTACCAAGAATGGGCCTAGCTAGCTGATTTACCTTGGAAAACTATCGGAACAGCAACACGATCACGCGAGTATGGCCTTTACAGGGTCACCTGGTCGCGGAAGTTAGCTAGGTTTGTTTTGCTTGCATGTGACTAGGTTTGTTTTGCTTGCGCGGCCGCCAAATGGCCTAAAAAAGAACGTTTATAGCTGTAAAACTATTGGTGCTACGAGGTTCCAATTTGGTACAAAGGCGCCCTAAAAATTTACGAGAAAGGAGTGCGAAAGGATTGCAACTTACATCGCAGATTTCCTGACGAAAATGTAAACATTCTCGCAGCTCCGTCTAAACACTTACGTCATGACGGGAACCATCGGCTGTACACCCTCCCAGATATTTAATATATCAGTGCCCTTCCACTCCGTGGAGGAGGATGACCTGCGAAGCTGCACGCCCTCCACGGAGTGCACGAAACAAAACACGTTTGTTTATGATTTACGACTGAGCATACTTCCTAGCCAATTACCTGAATAAAATTTGGAAAGACCCGGGCTTAACGTAGAGCTGCCTCGTTCCCTCCCTCGTCGTAAGCATCTTACTGCTTGTGTCACACGTTGTAGCGAACCAGGGCAACGTGGTCGATGTAGTGCAGGGGCAGTCATGACGGCAAAGTTGACGGAGAAGAAAACCTTATGTACAAGTATTTACATCTCGGTATCAGAGAACGGGCAGGCAGTGCGCTCCTGCGCGCGAGAGATTAAATAGTTGGGTCCGTTCCCCTTCACCCTTTTTCTCGGCTGACGCCAGGACGCACCAATCACAAAATTCATGGCACTGATAGTAGCGCCCCCACGCACAAACACGCACACACGCACACGCACGAGAAACCCGCTCCTCTCCTGCGCAGGTGAGCGTTGGATTGCTCCCACCGTGGCAATCCGCCGTGGGTTGAAGCCCCCTTTTGTCCCGGCGATGTTGCACTATCGGGAAGACGTCTTGCATTCCTCTGTCGTAATATTCGACGAGTGGCTCGTTGAAGACGTCTCCAGCGTCGCCAAACATGCCATGAAAAGGGCATGACAGCGATGCGCGGGCACGAGGTCGCTGAAAGGCTATTGTCAAGTAGACGCATAGTTCGCCGCTGTGAACACGCCGGGTGGTGGAAAGTCGATGACGGAAGACCGGCAGCACGTTTTTGTCGGTTTACCCGAGCGCTGAAGCCAGGTTGCGTAACAGCATCGCAACAACGTCAACTCAATCCAATCTACCACTGAGGATACCGGACCGGTCTCATTGGGCTGATTGACAGTTACTTTTAAACCTCAAGCGAAAACAACGAATCATCATCAGTACACAAGTCATCAGTTAGGGCATGAAGCCTTTAGATGCGCCCCCCCCCCCTCTTGTCCCTCCAATTCCAACCCGTGCACGCATAAACCGGCTACCGGTCATGAGCAGGTACTCAGAAGTGAAAGACACTGTCGAACATGTCGCTCTGAAAGCCGTCTTAACTGAACAAGTGATATTGGCCAGTTGCTGTTCATCCCTCCCGGATTAACAGCAACTGGAACTTGAGGCGGCAACGGCGGCGGCAGCGGCTTTTCGTCGTTTTCGCGCCCGTTCCAGCTTTTTTTCGGGCTGACGCTTATTCAGTTTCTGCTCTTCTTCCTCCAAGCGAACGACATGCCACCGTCCGATAGCGAGAGAACACCTCGAAGGCCTCGACCTTTATTCTAGCGGACGCTCACGTGGGTGCCCCTTTCTCTGCCCAGTCGTAAGCAGCCTATTGTCTGTGCACCACACCAACCCAGGCCCAAACCGCTCGATTGCGGAGGACAGCTGATAGGGCGCATTGAGCCATTAGACTCCCACGGCTAAATATCCCACCATTACGACGGGTATATCATCGGCAGCGGCATTAAGCCCTGTTGTGCGTGCATGCCCCCTCCCTCCATCCACAACCCGTGCACGCCTAAGCCGACAACCGGGGATGGGAGAACAATTAAGCGTGAAATACACCGGCAAAGGGAGAGAGAAAGACTTATATATGCGGGCAGACAAAGATCATTCTTATTCTTCCGCCAGGAGAACTATGGCCAGCTGGTCAACGAGGACCGCTGACGGTATACAATGTCGTTCAGAATGGCTTTCAAGCTAAAGAATTATGTGCTCACGCCGGCGTTCCACGGGCAAGTTGCTTTCAACTGGCAGAGACCCGTAGCTAGTGGGCGAGGGGAATGTGAGGCGCAACGGCCGCATCTACAATTTCGGCGTCGGAGGAGGCGACGGCTTTAGGCCGTTTTAAATGCAGAGCATTTCTTAGCCTCGCCTGTTCCTGCGTCGGACGGTGTCAACAGTTCCGCGTCCGCAGCAGGTGCGCCTCTCCTCCTTCCCTCCTCTCTCTCAACAGCAGCTGGCGCGCGCATGCGTCGTAGTCAGCCCGTTCGCTCCGTCGCGGTCTCGGCGTAACAGGTGCGTGATAGCAGCGCGGTGGGGCGTGGAAGGGCGCGCGCTGCTTGCGCATGCGCGCTCTCCCCCCCCCCCCCCCCCCCCCCCCTCCCCGTACTGCTCTCCCTCTACTGCGCGCGCTGCAAATATAGCGGCTAGCGGTCGCTCGTGTTTCAGTCACTGCGTTGCTCCTTCCTTCCTTGGTTGACGCTCGTGCCCACGTTTACTCGTATCTGCTACTCCAGCATCACGGAAGAAGCGATGGAAGCAACACTGCCTTCAATCAGTACTGAGGCCCCAATGCTCTACATTTACTCGTGTTCCCCTCGCGGGAAGGCGCGGGAATTTTTTTTGCACCCATTCGCGCTGCTGACAATGATTCTCCTCAATCATCTGATAACGGCACTGCGGCCGCTGTCAGCAGATTGCGCAACTTGTGAAAGGGGCATCGGGAGTGGTGAGGGGAATAACCGTTGTGAAAGAGAGTTCGGCCGTGGCGAGGAGGAGCTCCGGAGCGGCGCCGAGTAAATCGACTTCACCGGAATGAAAACTGTGGGGAGAACTGGAAAACTGTGTAATTATCGAGCGATAATTAGTGCTTCGCAGTAATTATCGCGCGAGCGACGACCGATCTGCATGTCAGCGCCTTATCACCGTGTCCAGAGGCGAAGTAGGCGAGTGCACTAGCACGCTCATAAAACTGTCTGCTCCGTAGTGTCGTCTATTACGTTGCCCCCCTCCTTTCTTATCTGTGAAGGGCGTATCGCTTGCCACAAAACGTAATAAGCAGTATAAACATTACTGACGCACGTGCCGGGGAATCTTGCTCTCCTGCTCGCCGGTCGTCCACCAGGAGACCCCTACATGACGGAGGCGACGGAGCTCGGTACGGGGGCACCTTCTCCAATGTAACACCCTTGCTATTTTCACAGCCATAACTCGCCACCGAAGGTAAGGCGAGTTATGTCCCTCGTCACTTTCAAAGCCATAACTGCCTGGCGAAGGTAAGGCTGTTTATTCCCTTGCCACTATGGCAGCCATAAGTCGCCGCCGGGGTAAGCCTATAGCTTTGCCTTTTTCACATTCTTCACACGCCACCAAAGGTACGCTTACACGCTTGCAGTTTAAAGGGGTCCTGAAATACCTTCCGCCGATGCATGGATGTACATGTAACCAAATAAAGCAATGTATTAGCAATCTCCTCCCGCAAGAATTTTGTTAAAGCGATGAGTATTAGCTGAGAAATCGTAAATAAAAAAAAAATTCCCGCGCCTTCCCGCGAGGGGAACACGAGTAAATGCAGAGCATTGGGGCCTCAGTACTGATTGAAGGCAGTGTTGCTTCCATCGCTTCTTCCGTGATGCTGTAGTAGCAGACACGAGAAAACGTGGGCACGAGCGTCAACCAAGGAAGGAAGGAGCAACGCAGTGACTGAAACACGAGCGACCGCTAGCCGCTATATTTGCAGCGCGCGCAGTAGAGGGAGAGCAATACGGGGGGGAGAGCGCGCATGCGCAAGCAGCGTCGCCCTTCCACGCCCCACCGCGCTGCTATCACGCACCTGTTACGCCGAGACCGCGACGGAGCGAACGGGCTGACTACGACGCATGCGCGCGCCAGCTGCTGTTGAGAGAGAGGAGGGAAGGAGAGGCGCACCTGCTGCGAACGCGAAACTGTTGACACCGTCCGACGCAGGAACAGGCGAGGCTAAGAAATGCTCTGCATTTAAAACCGCGCATTATCGTTGCTCCGCGTTTCCTCCTCCTTTCGACTTACTCTCCGCTGTTGACGGCGTGCGAGCCTTGCCTCCCATGATGCTGCGCTCCTCAGCGGTGACGTACTTCCGCTATTGCGCTGCTCACACTGCCGTCTGCTACGGGCAAGCTTTGTTGACACAATGAATCCCGCACTCCGCTCAAGGCTGGAAAAGTGAACGAAAAATCTGGCCGCATGTGTGCGGCGGCCTGGCCTTGCCCTTTCGCGGTGTACGTTGCGCAGTTGATATCGGCGGCACGTGACTTTTTATCGTCGGTGAACTCGCAGCCGCACGGGGAGGATAGTGCGCTCGTTCTCTTTGATGCACCGCGCACTGTTCATCCAAAAAGCGCCGTATCAGATGTGGCCCCGCTGGTGCCGGGTCTTATTTTGCGGCGGTGGTAATTCCTGCCGGCGGCATGTGAAAAAGACATTTTAAACCGATACAGAACCCGTGCACAAAACGCTTCAATCATGTGACCAGTTCAGCTTGGGGCGACGCGTGGTGGAGAGCGGCAACATTGGCAAAACATGCTCCGCCGCGGCTCTGAACTTTCTAGCGCAGGAGCGAGCGCCATTTCTTTGACAATCTCAAACATCGGTTGCCTTGGCAACAAGGCACAAACACTCTAGAAGTCCGTTACGGTTCCGCGATCCCGGTTCAGCTCGGGGCCCCACCTCGCGACATGTGGGCACTGCAGGCGTACACTCACTCCCATTGGGAAGTGCGAGATGCGTTTGGCATTATAGGAGGCGATGGTGCGTGTGTTGTGGACGCCTTTGTTGCGCGATGAAATGCGACGTTGTGCTTCTGCGGGTGGATAGTGCTTCCCATGGTCTGGATTATCTTTCTAGAGCGACGTACGACTCAACCTCGCATGGGGTATGTGCAGTGTGCGCGGCTAAAAGCCATCTCGGCTTGTGCGCCAGAGTTAAGTGACTTGCTGTTCGTCCCTGCAAACCGTGCGCGAGGTCAATGCCGAATTTACGACGGGCAGCTAGGAGGAAGCAACCCATCGTATCTCAATCGCGGTTCAGACTTGCAACGCATGTTGTGACGTTGTGTTCGTTCGAAACGCATCTCTGGATTGTTTTGAAGTTGAATAAAATGTGGGCGTCAAACAGGGGCATTCGGCTCAGGGCGTTCTCTACGATTGCACGAAAGAAGTGCCTCGAGGCTTCAACGCTTTTTATATGGAACGTACTCAGGTAAGAGAACATCCATGTCGTGTAATGGCCGTGATGCATTCAATACAAACGGTTAAGCGTTTGTTTACACTTGTTTCGTTTGTCGTAAAGTGTCCAAGCACTCCGGCACTACGCTGGCAGATCAGCCGGCGAGCCGACGCTGAGCAGACGACTCATCACTTTGCCGGAAGTGCGTGAAAAAGTAGCCCAATAGCAGGGTGTCTAGCTCATGACGAACATCTGGGAATCGATGACGTAGACATGTGAAGATGGCGGCGTCCAAAAACACGAAGGGAAGTGTGAGAAAAAAGCGACAAACTTTGCAACAAAAGTGTGAGCTTTCCGCTGCGTGTAAAAGAGTAATACTTGGCACAGATGGCGTTGACGACCCAATCTAACGATTGCGCTAGTTCATTTAGTGTGCTCAAAACGCCTTTCAGGGCCCCTTTAAAAGCCATAACTTGCCGCCGAAGGTAAGGCCGCAGCTTCACCTTATAAATTTTCATCGCTATAACTGTCCGCCGAAGGTAAGTGCACGCAATTGCCATTTTCACATGCATCTATAGCACTCCGTCGGAGGTAAAGCTATGCCCTTGCCATTATCGCAGCTATAACTCACCGCCGAAGGTAAGGCGATATATTCATCTTCATCACCATAGCTCGCCGCCGAAAGAAAGGCTATACCCTCGTCATTTTTACTTCCTTCACTCTCCGCCCAAGGTATACACCATGATACTCTTGCTATTTTCACAGTCATAAGTGGCCGCCGAACGCAAGGTTATATCCTTGCCACCATCACGACCATATCCCGCCGCCCTTGCAATGCCACTTTCATTCTAGTCTGGCAGTTGAACTGCAGAAGTTTTAGTGAAAAGCGCCACAACTTCTGCAAATGCACATATCCACTCACGACCCCAGTCCCTCCATCATTGCGCTTCAGGAACCAGGGCTCAAAGTAAAACTCACGGGCTATCAAACCATACAATCCCCTAACAACCCATTCACTGCTACCCTCGTGCATCGCAACGTCTCTGTTGAATACACTCCCATTGAGGGTACGGACATACCACATGATTTTATTATTCTATATCCTCCTGCTCGGCAAGCCCTTCGCCTCCACGTACTGAATGTTTACAGTAGCCCCAAAGCCACCGCTCACAACTTTAACTCCCTCTTTACTCATGCCATCCGAGCAGCACAGCATCATCCCTCCTAATCCTTGGTGACTTCAATGCTCCCCATCTCGATTGAGGGTCCCATCGCACCACACCCAAAGGCCGCCGTCTGTGGTACCTTGTCCAAACCAAACGGCCAACTATTGAATCTGACCCGACCACCCCCACGCGCATGGCAACGCGATACCATGCCTAGCTGATCTCTCTCTCTCCCGCAACATCCATTGCTTACGCTGGCACAGCACACCGCATTCGCTCGGCAGCGATCACTTTATCATTGCATTGGACCTCCAACCCATCCATTCGCTTGCATCGAAACCTCGTCAGCAGTATCTTACCAACTGACACCAGTTCCGCACAGAAAGTGAGCAGATCCCCCCGCCAACAAGCATCGACGCCAGTTCTCTGACCACTTGGATCGCCGAACTTCTAACACCTAAACGATCTCAAGACAAACCCCTCGAACCTGAAACTCCAGGCGATGTTGCTGACACTCACCTCCACCGTCTCTGGGAAGCTTATAGAAGTATTGAACGAAGGTGGCGAGCTGGGAAACACCGCCACCGACTCCGCGCCAGATTAGCGGAACTACAAAAAATTATTGAGGCCCACGCCCTTGAACTCGCCCGACTCCAGTGGGCACAACTCTGTGACAAGATGCGCGGAAATCTGGGTATGCGTCGTACCTGGCACCTTCTCCGACACCTACTGGACCCTAGCTCCTCCCGAACCCAAACCCAATCACGACTCACTCAGCTTGTCCAAAAATATCCCTGCACCAACACCCAACTCTTACATTATCTCAAAGCTACGTACATTGCACAGGGCCCCGCTTTTATCACGCCCAACTACTCTGGACCCCCACACCCTGATTTAGATCGAGAAATCACACAAGCTGAGGTACGCGCGGCGCTCCTCAAGATCCACACCAACACAGCTCCCGGCCCGGACGGCATAACCAATAAATTTCTACGGAACCTCGATGATACCTTTATAGCCAGTCTCACCAAATACTATAATCACTTCTGGATTACCGGCACTCTCCCTCCCGAATGGAAGCATGCTAAAATATCCTTCATACCTAAACCCTGCAAACCCCTCGCACTCGAACATCTCCGACCCATATCTCTCACTTCCTGTAGGCAGAGTCCTTGAGCATATTATTCACGCCCGCCTTACTCAATTCCTGGACGACTCCAACGCCTATCCCTCCAGCATGCTTGGCTTCCGCTCTCGGCTATCAGTCCAAGACGTCCACCCTTCATGACATCATTGCCCCTCCCTCCGGAATGGCCACGGCCACCATTCTAGCTCTTGATCTTCAAAAAGCTTTCGATGAAGTCTCCCATGCAGCAATCCTCAGCAATCTTGAATCACTGAAAGAAGGCCACCGGACCTATAATTACATCCGTTCCTTTTTAACCAATCGTACCGCGGAGCTTCACCTGGGAGATGTCGCCTCCGCACGATAAAAATGTCATCCATAGGAACCCCTCAAGGAGCAGTGTTGTCACCGTTGCTCTTCGACGTAGCCCTCCTCCAACTCCCACAACAGCTTTATCAAATACCCTACCTTCGACACAGTTTGTACGCGGACGACCCTTTGGACTTCTGGAGGAAGCGATGCCCAAATCGAAGAAACACTTCAAACCGGTTCAAACATGGTCCTCGCTGCCGCGGCTCAAGCGGGGCTCACTTGTTCCACAGCAAAATCCGAGCTACTAATTCTCCCTCCGCCTCGCGGTAAACCCCCGAGACCTCCTACCATTACTATAACTCTCGGCCAAAGCCAAATTCCTACGGGGCCCAGGATAAAGGTTCTAGGGCTCTCAATACAACAAAATCGCGCGAACTCCCAATACCTCCCTCAACTAAACGCCCAAATCATTGGCCTTCTCCGACGCATTGCTCCCCGGCATCAGGGCCTCAAGGAGGCAGAACGCCTACGCTTCCTTCAAGCTTTCATTATCGGTCGCCTCAACTTCTCCCTCCCGTACCTCGATCACACCCGTGCAGAACTTGACAAAGTAAACCGCCTGTTGCGTAAAGTCTACCGAGTCGCCTTGCAGGTACATCACAGCACTTCCACTGCCAAACTAGAACAACTTGGTATCCACAATACCGCTGAGGAACTTATTGAGGCCCATCTAATGAATTAATACTCCCGTCTAGCATCATCCCCTGCGGGACTAACAATTCTCCGCCGATTACACATCCGCATCCCAATCTTTACTAATTCTGCCCACCCGATTCCCTCTACCATTCGCAACAATATCCTAACCCGGCCGTTTCCCCGCAACATGCACCCCATAAACCACGTCGCTCGATGGGAACAACGCGCTCGTTACCTGGCGGAAAAATTCCCTATCAAACCGACAACCCACTATGTCGATGCCGCTAGCTACCAAAACCACACACCCTATGCCTTGGCGGCCATCAACAGTCCTAACTCCCCCACCCCCTCCTTCCCCCACTCACATCTCTCACCATCCGCACCCACTTACCTACTGAGGCGGAAGAGGCGGAAATAGCGCTAGCCATTTCTCAGAGTTCTATACCCCAAAAGTCATCTTGTCCGATTCTCAATCTGCTATACGGAACTTTGCCCGAGGGCGCATATCAGCCAAAGCTCTCAAAATTCTTCTGCACAACCCCCCCAAAACGCCCGTGGAGCTCGTGTTGACGCCCCCCCCCCCCCCCCCCCACCCCCACCGGCTTAGGGGGTAACGAGGCGGCCCATACAGCAGCTCGAGATCTTACTGTCCGAGCAGGCCCTTCGGTTACCCCTAACCACGGAGCGCAACACACTCGAGATAGCCTTATTCGCAAGGGGCTATCGCCGCGCACTACCGCCTCCTCCGCCAGAAATACCCCCCCAGCCCACTCCTCACTTTCTACAAAGGAAGAACGCTTTGGCGGCTCCTTCGAACTAATACCCTTCCGTGCCGCGCCAGCCTTTATTGCACATACCCCGATCAGTACCCATCACACTGCGGAGATGCCTACACCATCTGCCACGCTATGTGGGCGTGCCCTCGAAACCCCTTACCCCTAATCCCCTTTGCTGATCAATGGGAGGCGGCGTTGGGTGGCTCTGACCCCGGGGTCCAGAAAGCCTTGGTGGAACGTGCTGCCGAAGTGGCCACCACCCGCCCCTAAATTGCATGCTGCAATAAAGTTTATTCCTCCTCCTTCATCGCCAAAAACCGCCGCCGAAGGTAAGGCTATATACCTTTGCCATTTGTATTGCCATAACTCGCCACCGAGCGTAGGGCTTTGCCCTTGTCATTTTTGTCGCCGTGACTCGCCGCCGGAGAATTGATTGACTGCTTGTAGGTTTTAACGCGCCGACGCAAGGCAGGCGATGAGGCGCGCCGTAGTGGAGAGCTCCGGATTAATTTTGACTGCCTGGCAATCTTTAACGTGCGCCCAAATCTCGTACACACGGGCGTTCTTTCTTTTCACACGGCGAATTACACGGCAACTCTTGCGCTTCCGCCCCGTCTGTTGCGCTTCCGCTTTCTTTCATAACTGTCGCTATGTGCCAACCAGCCCAAGTATCCCGGCCTGCATCCCGACACTGCCTTTCCTTATTCTGTTTCTGTTTCTTTAAATCTATATTTCAACTTGAGCATGTAGATTTCCATTCAATTGATAACCTGCGGCCAAATGCCACAATAGAAAAAGCTTCCAACAATTCCAAGTATTTTTACGTAATTCTGCGAGTAGCTCTCACAAACAAAAGAGTGCTTGGAATTTAGCGAAAATAATCTAAGATGATTTCTGTTTCAGTATTAGACATGCTCCAATCAAGCGATCGATCGATGGAACAATCAGTCGCCTAATGAAAACACGGACACTTGTGCTACCTTCTATGCGGTTGGTTTTGAATAGAGGCGAGCGAGGGGTGACGGGGAGCACGCCGGAGGGAGGGAAGAGGCTCCTCGCCAGGGAAAGGTGTTCGTCCCGTGGCGGCCCCTGGCGCCGGCGAGGCGCGCAGGTTCAAGCGGGCGAAGCGCGGGGGGCAGTCGCGCTCGGAGAAGATGGCTGTGCGGCGCCTGCTCCTCCTGCTCCCGCTGCTCCTGCTGCTGCTGCTGGGACAGCGGAGCGAAGCCGCCAAGAAAACGAAAACGGCCGCCGCCGCCGACTCTGACGTGATCGAGGACGTGAGCGGCAAGCAGCTGGAGAGCCTCGTCCAGACTGAGGAATACCTTGCCGTCTTCTTCTGTGAGTCTCCCATGATAGTTTGCGCTGCTGCTGCTATTACTACTGCTACTACGGCAAACCACCCGGTGATTGCCACGCTGCTTCCGAATTAATTACCGACATTACCCGACTGGCGATGGGGTAACTCTTGTCGTGGGTGAATAAGGACTGCGCGGCACCGGCAATCGACGCCCTCACTTCGGGACGAGCAGCAGGATACGAGCGTTCGACGGCGCATCATTTTCTGAATGGAGAAGTGGCGCCTTGAAAGAAAAAAAAAAAAAAGACAGAGTAAAGTTTCATGCAGTGAGGTTTCCGAGCGGCTTAGTGATTATAACTTCATCCGGAGCCTTTTTGCTCGTCGTCACCAATGGCATAGATTAAGTGTATTATGCAGATATTCTTGGCTATCCATTTGTATTCGTTTGTTTGTGTAGTCGTTTTCTTTTTGTACATAGTCTTTCCTAACTGGCTATCACTCCGGGCGTGTCAGCAGTTTGCAAGTTGGTCTCACGTGCAGCTAAAGTTCGGCCACTAGCTACTTGGACTAATGCGTCGTTAATAGTCCGAACATTTTGTTCACTCTATTACAACGGTCATAATTTTGTCGAATCTTACGAGCAAAAGAAAAATTATAATCCCGTTCACATAGAAGCAGCAAGGGGGAGTACTATGTTTGCTTAAATTGCTTTGTAAATGCATCACGCTGTAATAGACCATGAGCAAAACTGTGGAAGTACCTCTGAGCGGGGGGTCCTCGTTCCTTACGCCTATAAGTGCACCCCTCTTTGCATGAATTCTCATTCCTACCAGTATGGTTATCTAGACAAGCGCCTTCTCAGGAAATATTCTGAATTCAGCCTGGTGGGTGCTGTTCTCGACGGCGAAGCGTGTAAAATAGCGCCCCTTGCTTCACGCTATTTGCGGACAAACACAACGATAAAGTAAGTTCAGAACAGCGAGAAGGTGATATGGGGAGAAGATTACGTCCTTGACACGGCCTTGACAGTAATCGGCGCTTTACGCTGCCCTTAATGATCAATAATATGGCTCAAAGCACAGGAAATACGTGCGTGATTCGTACTTTATAAAAGTTGTAGGTTTGCTCCTACCAACCTGACTTTCCAATGAAGTTATCGGCCACTTCCCAGCGACCCCCAGTTTTCAAAGTTGTATTGCTTGTATGCCCCCGACTATCTGAGCACAGCAGTAAAACGTAAAGAGACAATTAACAGGGAAAGATGTCGGAGGCCTAACCGGCTGTGGAACCTGGGTTGAAATTAGAGCGCGGTTGGGCATGTTAAAGGCATCCGGGCATCCGTCATACCAGCCTGTTCGTATTTCTTGCTAAAAGCCAGACTTTCACGCACAATATCGCACATTAAAAGACCGCAGTCGTGTACCACTTTGGAGGAGACAAAGATTTCCGGCGTCCCCCAAGCATGCCCGCTTGCACCGGCGCTTTCGCTAGAGAAGCAGGCTGGGGCCATGCGGGCGCCGTTCCCCTCGCCTCGAGACGAAGAAACCGTGCCGTCGAGCAGAGCCTGGGTCGCTCTAAAAATAAGGCGACACGCCGGTCCGAAATCTCGATGGGGTCTCGTAAACAATTTACCACTGGCTTTTCTCTGCGGGCCACCGCCTCGTCCTGTCGACGTTTTTCCTGCGGTACGCAGCCCTTGTTTATTCGTTTTCGCCTTGTCTTGACTTGAATAGCCGGCGAGATGATCGCTTGGCCACCGGTTGCTTAATCCCACACCGGCCGCTCTCGGGCGCCGGAAGAGCCGGTGTCAGAGTCCCTTCTGGCTTCGCTTCAAACTTGCTCCGCGCGCCGCTGGGAGCTGTTAGGGCCCCGCGCCCCTTATAAAGTTTCGCGGCAGACCCGCGCAGGTATTGGGTTCTTCTTGTCTTTCGACGCCTTTTTGTTTGAGCCACCAAGGTGCATCGGTCAGGCGAACAGCCCGCAACAAAGTCTCTTGAGAGGACTAGAATTGACAGTGCGAGATCTTGGTTTATTCGGACGATGTAAGCGTCGAAGAAAGTGGGTGAAAATGTGCTAAGAACACACGCCGTTCTCCGGTTATGACTGTCAAATTAATCGGTCGTAATGCGCCAGAGGACATAGGTAGCACACGCAGGGCAGTTAAAAGTTTTAACGAAAAAAGCACGGACGGGGGAAAAGGAAGGGCACGGCCCGCAGCATTGTGTCCGTGAACAAAAGTGCTCGCTCCAGTTTTGTCATCTTATACTTAGTTTATGTCCCTTTTATTCTCGTGTCTTTGCTCTCGTACCCAACAATATTCGCCGAAGGCTTTACGACGACCGTCCGAACTACCTCCCTCAAAGCGCGTTGTGTAGACGTAACCATCGCAGTGCGCAAGTGAACGTTAGATTTAGCTTGGTCGCGTTTTTTTTAACGCAACAACACTTTCACAGAATTACTTCACCTTTTCACTTGTTGGTAGGACCATATGTTCCGTTTTCGCATCGCTACAAATCTCTACAAAAAAATTAAACCCTGCACAGGTGTGAAGTGCTGTTTCACAGATCACGGCAGTCGTGCAGGAAAGCACACCACCAGTATGATTTAATACCGGATGCCGGGTTTTATCCGCCCCACAGTAGCGTACGTGGAACAATACCGCACCCAGAAGGGCAGTTATGGAAGCGACCTTTACCCTTGATACGGGAGCGACCACAATACACACATCGTTGCGCAGTGTAGGGCGGGAGCATTTAGCGAGCGCTTTGATTCACTGGGATCCGCTCATATCCGCGTCTTCAACGATGGACGACGCTGATATTTTATACGTGGTGCATGGTGCAGCATCTCCGAGAGTTGGAACTACCCCTCCATCTGACTGAGTGAATTAATTACGTGCGAGTTCTGCCATCTTTTCGGCTTCTGGCGGGTGGAACTGTTTTGGTTGGACCGTAGCAACGTTGAAGCTGGCTCGGATATATGTTCGGCGATTGTTAACCTCCCGAGCGACCAACTGCAGCTGCTCTTACTCGTGTGTTCACTTCTGCCGTCTTACTTTCTTGCGTTCCTCTTGCTTTGCGTCCCGAACTCATCACCACTTGTTCTTGCTGGCTGATTCTGCAATCTTTTCTCACGAAATTGCTTCTAGCGGTGGCCGCTCCCCTGGTGGAGGCGGATATCGAAAACGCGTCGCGTGTCAAGATTCGGCGCACGTCAATGATATCCGGGCGATCTAAATTAATCTGGTGTCTTCCATCCCGGCGCGGCTCATGGCCCAGGGGTATCCTTGGCGCTCTGCCTCTCCACCCCCCAACCCCTCCCGTGAGGTTATAATTTTAAAAATTCCTTCTTCAACGCCCCTTCCCTCCCCGATTCTGTCCTCTCTGAATGGTATCTACTAGTCGCGCTCTACCGAATGCGTCAACTTCAGTATTTCTCTAATTTTGTTTTTTGAACAGTCGCCCTGAATCGGTTGAATCGAATTAAACAAAAGACTAATCGGAAAATACGGTGCTCATTAAAAAAGACATAAGCAAACATAAGCGGAACGTAAGGGGCGCTTCGTGTGCACTCGCAACGCGCCGTCTAGGCTGACAGTCCCTTAAAGAACACAGCGCGCCTCTTGAAGGGTCCGAATGGAATCGCATCTTGTCAATCTAATGTGTCAACTCCTAGTGGAATCCACACGTCAGAAGAGTGAATGAGTGTGTACATTTTAGTTTAAACGAATTTCATGAACGCAAGGTCGGCGCCAGTCTAAGGAGGGTACCCTCTCGAAATCTGGGAAGCCCTGGTCCGCACTGGCTGGCCTTTGCGCCGTTTTCTTTATTTTCTCTCTCTTTAGTTTCTTCTTCTCCTTCAGGGTATGGGCACGTAGCCTTGGAGGAGATTGTTTTCTTCTCCTGCCTTGCTTTATTCTTTTTCCTCTACCCTTTTACGCACTGCATGTTCGCTATTGGCCTAAACGTGTTTTGCTACGTCTGTAATTAGCATGCTAAAATTATTCCTGCAGGTATTAATACATGCATCTCTATAAAGCAAGATTTTAGGTCGAAGGGCACAACGCATTTACTAGATTCCCCTTTCTGATCCGG
This sequence comes from Haemaphysalis longicornis, assembly GCF_048455015.1. Taxonomy (NCBI): domain Eukaryota; kingdom Metazoa; phylum Arthropoda; class Arachnida; order Ixodida; family Ixodidae; genus Haemaphysalis; species Haemaphysalis longicornis. The sequence continues at coordinate 3,184,104 of NW_027526460.1, forward strand.
GGCTGGGCGATGAGGCGGGGGATGCGTGTTGGACTCGCGTTTGGAAGTCCGAATACCAGAACAACCACAACTGTCTTCTGCTCTGTCTGGGCTATGGGCACCGTCTGCATACAGGTGACACCGACGCTCGACGACGCATTTCAGTGCAGGGGCTCCCATGCTTCCACGATAATAAGACGTGTTGTTTTTTATAATGGCACAGTTCGAATGCCCGTGATGACACCTGCGAATTACACCAGGCCGCCATCCTGTCACATTCGCCATCTAGCGCTCCTTACGCCAAACCAACGAACGAACGAAGTAAGGAACGTACGAACAAAAAATGTTAAGCAAGCAAGACATGCTGCATCGAGATTAATGTTTTGCGAGATTTTTTCTGACCATGCTACTTCTTTGTGTTGGTACGTTGCTTTTGTTCGTGATACGAGAAAACTTAAGTGTGTTCGAAGTTATTTTGTGTAAAAAATTATGCATAATGAATTGGCACTTCAGGGACACCTTAAATTGCCTAAGGGCTCCGATTTTTTTATGCAAATTGGTGGTCGTTCAGGGGGTCTGCAGATTCACCTACAAACATAAAGCATGCACAGGTCTTCCTGAAGATAGGCGATTTGTCCTTGAGGTTTGTAGTTAGAAATCTGAGGTTTCAAATCATCCGCCCTTTATAGTTTATGCGGTTTCTCTCAGTATCCGAAAAAACGTTTTATTTATTGACAATAATTTTGGATTTGCTTGATAACAGTTATACATTTGCATGAAATAGATTTTTTTTTCACTTGACTGGATCTATTTTGTATCCTGAACAACATGATCTTCAAATACGGAATGAAGGTGTTCTAAAACGCGAAAAATACACTTCGGGAAGTTTTTGTTCTGCGTGCGTATCAAAACTCTAGGTTTTCTTGCTTTTCGTATTTATTAATGCTATGCGATTTGTTTATTTTAAGATATATGCATTAGGCAGAGAAAACACTGGCAACCGCAACAGCAACAATAACCCACTTGCTTTGTTATGATACTTTTATGAGAGTCTTTGCTGGGGAGGGTGTTTTGAATTCTGTGGCCCGTACCGTCATTGACGGGCAATTTGGCCAAGGTGAGCCCGTTAGAGTCCGATTCAAAACACTTTTTGCCATTTTCTTCCAAGAATCCTGTGAAGTGTCCTTGCTCCTCTTAAAGATGTATTCGCATATGGCTATAGAGGATGATGACAGTGATTTTTTTTGTGTGTGTGTGTGAGATATGTGTATCACGCCTTGTATGTTCTTGTGTTTGTTGCCGTGCGCCAGCACAAAGGCCCCCGGCAGTCCCTGGGCACGCAAATAAATTATTATTATTATTATTAGAGAGGGGGGCGGGAAACTCTCTACTAAAGAAGGAAATGCAGACAGGTTTGCCGACATGCGTTCTCCGACACGTTACTCTGCAGGAAGGCGAGAGGCGAGAAGATGGTAGAATAATAAGAGCAGCAGCAAGAGGAAGGCCAAAAAGATAAGACATAGCGTCCTGCTTGGGGGTATTGAATATATCGTGAACTGTGCGCTCTAAGGGGGCCAGTGTCGCTGCGGCGTCAATATCCTCAATATTTTCTTTGGTAGCGCATTTTCACCTTAGTTTCCCGTGCAGACGACGCCAGAAGTGCGGCTTGTAACAATGCTGTAGGGCACAGTGTGAGCATAGACATTACGCTTAATTACTTTTTGATGTGGACTCAACGAGGCAACTCGTCTGCGCGTCTGTAAGACTCGATTGTTCAAACTTTCTCCGAATATGAAAACGCTATGGAATAAAACGCCTTCGATCCCTCACAGACAGGCAATGAACTTAACTGAAGGTCCTGAGGAGCACCGCCGCCGTTCAGGGCGGCAGCGCGGCGGGCCGCTCCCACTGGTTTCCAAAAATAAGATTTTTTTTTTCTGGACAAGACTTTGTGTGGGTGTGTGAGTGTGTGTTAACTTGTAAAAATGCCCATCTCTCCCCTATGTTCTGCAAATATGTCACCTCTATCATCTGCCTCTCCTCTCTCTGAGTCTGTCATGCTCTGCCCCAACTCCCACACCAGCAGGCGTTCCGGTGTCCACCCCTAGGTGTGACAATTTACGCCTGCTGGTGGTCTTTCCTTTCCTTTTTCTTGACAATAAATTCATTCATTCATTCACGCCTATTTTTATTCATAACAATGTCTTCTCAGCAATGCGAATGTGCATAATAGTTAAGCCGACTTGAGAAAGAATCAAGAACAGGGAAAGCTCTTAAATTCGACCATCATTCGGTTTTATCGATAATTCTAACTGTACGGTTTGGTCCCGCCAAGCCTCCATAGACGTCGGTGTATAGAACAGCCCGTTAATTCGAACGCGAGTGGCGTCCGCCACAGCCCCCGGAAGGCAGAGAAGAAATAGCACATCTGAAGCTCCCACGGGGGACGTCTTGGGAGAAGTGTCTCTGCGGACTGCGTCGATGTGCACACCAGTTCAGAGAGTGTGGGCCGTGCTGACAGGGGGCACCATTTCTGAGGCCGGAAGCGCAGAACCTGTCGTTGCCAGTGACAACGAGGATAATGGCGGACAAAGCACCCGCGCGGCCATCGCTACGATTCTATGACAGGATGGAATGCCGCGCGAAAAAGGAAGCCTTCCGATGCATCCGCTCGTTAGTGCTAAGAGTGCTGTTTTTCGCCTTCACGGATAAAAGGCAGGCTTTATTCAGTCGCGGATTTCTCCAAGCGTTCAGTTTCTGGCTTGCTCTACTGCTCCACAATCGGCTTTTGTTCGTTCGAACTTTTACAAATTCGAAATGAGGGAGCGTCCTCTTGTAGTTCGAATTAACGAACTTTTACTGTACACCGCTTTGTAGAGATACAGGGGTTTTAAAGGCGGCAGTCTTTCTTGAGATACTCAAACCCAAAAATCCTGGTCTTTCGGTCTGTCTTGCGATTCAGCCAACCAGCCAAAACCCAACAGAATTCTTGAAAGAGAATTTATTCAGGGAACACTTTTCCAAACCGCTAAATCCGGAAACACATTTCAAACCTGTCGACGTTGTTGAGCAAAGAGAAAACATTCAGCATATTTCAGACAAAACGTCGATAGATACCTGTTGCTGGCAGTGTGCGTTTAATTGAAAATAGTTGTGTTCTTGATATTTCCAATCAGGGGCGCAGCCGTAAATTTTTCTCGGGTTGCACCTCAAACTCCTCCATTTGATCTTTCGAGGAATTAAAAATATCTATAATACATACAGAACTACTAACTGATAATATAAATAACTATAGACTGAAAATACATACATATTAACTGCTAGGAACTAACGAAATAAAATATTTCCTAAAATAATTATTTGCGTGTTTTGAAAATGGTTGCAGAATTGCTATCACTGCTTGCAACTTTCTGCTCTGTCTACATAACAAGAAAAAGCACTTAAAGAAATATGGAGATATAGAACAAATATAAACATATATGCTCAACAAGCATGTAAGTAAAGAACTAATTCATCTAAAATTAACAAAGCACGGAACGGGCATTTTGTACGTGAAGAGCTCGAAACAAACAACCTGTGGGTGAACGTTTTATTTTATTGTCGCTTTGTCATCCAAGATTTTTTATTCCTTTTTGCACACGCGCAACGGTTGCGGACAAATCTTAGCACCTCTGCCTTTTATGCCAATATATCGCCAATATATTGCGTAGGTGCAGCTTGTCAACCGTCGCGTACTGTGAATTATTGAACCAAAATTGATCACACAGAAATACGTCAAAATGCACAGTTTTGGTGACAAAACTGAGATTATATTTTGATCAGGGCAACGAAAGTGTTCCTGGCAACAAAGCGTACATATATACAGAAAGCCCATTCTACTTGGTGCGTATATACCTAGGAATTGGCTGCTGCGGCGCCGCTCGGCCAGCTCGGTAATAGATCGTTTTGCCGCATTGCCGCATGAATGGCGCCGCAGGAACAAATTTTCTGGTAAATTCTACCATGTAGAGGGGCGGAGGGGACGAAGTTCGATGTAATTAGCACGCCGGTTCCCGGTGGCGGCCCTGGTTGCATGGATAACTGAAGCAGCCTGGCTTGGGGTTTCGCCCGCGAATCTAGCCTAGTTTGTTGCGAGCAGCCACTCTCCGTCGCGTCGCGAAGCGTGAGCTCACTGAACAACCCCGTGAATGGAGGCCTTGCATAAGAGTTAATGATGCCAGGACAGAAATGGGCCACCAAGGCGCGCTTTCCGGACAGGAGTCCTGTGGTTCTGGACAAAATCCTAGTGTGGTTTCCGGCGCAGGTGGTTGCCCTGGTCGCCGTGCATGACACCGCGACAAAATTTCGGAGGGGGCTCAAGCTCCAGAAGACCCCCCCTCCCTACGCTCCTCCCTCCAATAGCAAATAAAAATGCGCGTTGAAAACAATGTTTCGAGAACGTTCGACCAAAAATACCAGAAGCTCTCGCGCCCGAGCCTTACCCTCGTGGCACGGCCTTCCGAGTGCCACAGTGACGAAAGGTTGCAGTAGATGGTGCGGGCGCAGTGGAACTCGATGAGTTCCGGGAGTAGTTGGTGAGGACGGGAAGCTTTAGAAGGAGAGCGCTCGTTGGCGCATATTCATCGGGTGATTAGTGAGAAGTTTAGGGAAATAGAGGTCGGGAAGCCTGCTACGAAAACATCGGCGCCACAGAAGACTGCGGAAAGGGAAATAAGTTCGAGCAACCTTGACTGGAAAAAAGCAGAGCAAAAGGTTTCCCCCCAAACAAGCAGTGGGCCTGGACGGAATGCCAATGCAACTGATAAACCTGCTTGGACCTAAAAGTAAGGCATCGCTTATGAGGACAACAGATAAGGTGATACAAACCAAACAAATACCGGAGGACTGGGTAGAAAGTAGGATGAATTTAATATATAAAGGCAGAGGCAACAGAGCCAGTATTGATTCATACAGACAACTAGCAGCTACGTCAGTCGTGTATAGATTCATATTGCACGCGATAAAATCGAGAGAGAGAGAGAGAGAGAGAGAGAGAGAGAGAGAGAGAGAGAGAGAGAGAGAGAGAGAGAGAGAGAGAGAGAGAGAGAGAGAGAGAGAACTTTATTTCTGGTCAGATTAAGACCTATGCAAGTAGTGAGAGGAATGCGGAAAGGAGTAATGGTTCCGGATCTCACATTTGCGAATGCAGTGCTGTGCTTAAAATCAGACGTTCTAGCACGCCTTGAAGTCAACCAGAGAACGGTAGGCCGTTTGGCCTTAGGAACGCATGGAACAACTAACGAAGCAGTGCGGGGAGATATGGGCAGGGCGTCGTTTGAAGTTCGAGAAGCGCAGAGTAAAATATGTTTTCAGAGGAGGCTGAGAGCAATGGATCAACGTAGGTGGACAGCTAAGGTTTTTAGGTACCCATAATTGAAATGAGTGGACACGCAGTAGCTAAGGAAGACTAAAAGGCTACCGATGAGATACGGAAAGAACAGCGGATAATACAAAACAGCCAAGGTAACCAAGGCAGAGGCAAGGCAGATAGAAACGAATAAATGGAGAGAAAAAATAGAAGCTGAAACGTCGCTAGAGATGTACAGGGCTGAGAAATTGGACATCAGAAAGGAAAATTTCTACAATAATTCCCAGGGAAGTGCTTCGCTTTTTGAGGCTAGAGCAGGTTGCTTGTGAACTAAGAGCTCTGTGGGGAAGTATTCACGAAATGATGAGGTATGCGCGGTCTGCGGAAAAGAAACAGAAACTATGCGGCACATAGTGTTAGAATGCGAGGGTATCCATCCAAATATATGTGAGGGAAATATTGGGCTTCCAGAAGCCACAGGATTTAACGTTAGCACAGAGGGAGTTCACTTCAAGGCTGCCGAGGCGGCGAAAATAAGATTAGAATGCTCGTGGACGAAAAGGAGAGAGGGGAATATTGCCTAGGACAGCTACCACCTGTAACAGAAAAAATAAGTATTTTGTGCCTAATAAGTTTTTGTGCCTGCCCTAAGAGCAGCGCTAGTATTAAACGAAGAGTATAAAACATTGTTATATTAGTTTTTTTTTGGTAAGATGACACGTCACAACCCCGCTACAAAGAAGATACCAATAGCCAACGTCGTCGTCGTCGCCGAAGATTTTGAATTGCCTTGAGCAAACCTCCACCGTGTTTATCGTGGGAGGAGGGGAGGGGAAGAGAGCGAGGGGTGGGCGGGAGAGAGGAGAGAGGCAGGGGTGGCAGGAGACCATCGTCTGTCGAAGGCATCTGCTGCGAAGTGAGCAGACACGCGGCCACTTTTCTTATGTTTGTTCATAAAAGGTGCTGGGGCCCTCATACTTTGTTATCAATACCCTTTGGTTAAGTTGTTGATGAGTAAATGCCTTGCCAGTTATGCACTTTTGTCTAGAAGTGACGCCGACCTAAATGGGACTCGGTGCGCAGCGGAGCGACTTGCGCCTTTACCCGACAATGTCAACTTGGGAGCATCAAGAGCGTTCACATTTCCGCGGTTTTTTGTCGGCGGCTCCCCGCGCACATGCCCTCTACTTTCTTTTCCACTGGTCGTTCCGGCCTCTTTTGTCCAGAAGGTGTCTTGCGGCCGAGTTGACCTTGTCCCAGCATTCTTAAACCTCCAAAGCGGCCGGTCTTCGTTCTGCAGTCGTCGCCGGTCTGCAGTCTTCGTTCCGGCGACCGGAACGAAGACTGCAGCACTGCGCAGCCCGGAGGCGACGCGTGTTTAGGCGGCGGCGGTCGCGGGAGCGGTAGCGATGCGGCGCCGGTGTCCCTTCGCGCCCGTTTAGGAAGCGTGCCAGCGAGTGAGCCCGTGTAGCGCCGCGGTGACGTCCGCGCTGCCAAGGGTTTTCGGTTACTGCGCGCCGCACGCGGCCATTCCTCCCCGCTGCCCGTGCGGACAGCCGGCATCCCCGCATCTTGGTCGGTCCGCCAGACAACGCCACTTGCGTCAACGGGGCAGCGAAGCTCCCTTCCTCCCAGAAGCCCCCTTTTTACTTTCAGTAACCTTGACCGTGGGTGGAAAGCCCAGATAGCAGGCTGGCACGAACGCGAGGCCAAGAAGACGCGCTTGGAAGGCGAGGCACGAGTCGCATACAATGAAGTCGCACGGCAGCTCTCCTAAGGACCTTTCTCATGCCTTGATGCATATTTATTATAAAAATCACAATTATTATTATTATTATTATTATGGTGGTGTTGACGATTGTGCAGTCCCGCGATATGCTTTCAAGCGTGGAGATTATGTTGGGCTCTATCACTTTTATTCATCTGCTGAATGGTCTAGTGTTTTTGATGTCAATGATGTTGACGAACAGGTTCGACGTTTTACCCAAATTGTCAGGAGTGGCATGGAAAAGTACATCCCTTGTTATAAGCCTGTTCATTCCAAATTTCCCCATTGGTTCTCTAAAGAACTTCGAAGTTCGCTTAAACTTAAGGACAGCGCCCACAAAAAGGCCAAGCGTTCTGGGCTCGACAAGTGGAAAGCGGAGTTTAGTCGGTATCGCTCACTTTGTAAAAGCCTCTACCGGCGTGACCACCAGCTCTATATAGAGTCGTTAGAGGCTTCTGCGTCTCAGAAACCGGCTGACTTCTGGAGGTATGTACGCGGCCGTTCTAAGGAGTCTAAAGAACACATTAGCCTGCTTAATTCCGATGGGGAACAGGTTGAGGATGTCGTCACTAGCTTTGCTCAGTACTTTCATTCTGTCTTTCAACTGCCAGATGGTCACGACGAACGCCTATCGTTTAATAATATGTCTAATTTTAGTACACTTATGAAAAACTTGTCAATGACGAAAAACTTGTCACTGATAGCCTTAAACGGATGAAACCGTCATTTTCCTGTGGTGCAGACGGAATTCCAGCAGCCCTCATGAAGGCTTACGACAACATTTTTGTGCCTGTCTTAACTTCCATTTATAATAACTGTTTACTTTTCGGCAAATTTCCTCGTGCATGGAAGATTGCTCGAATTTTTCCAATATTTAAGTCTGGTGATAAGTCAGCCGTTACGAACTATCGCCCAATCTCACTCCTTTGTGTCGCCTCAAAACTCTTTGAGTCAGCTCTGCACAACGTTCTTGCTGCCTGCGTCAATAACGTTCTGATACCAAATCAGCACGGCTTTTTCTCGGGTCGATCGACGGTTACAAATCTTGCAAGCTTCATGACTCAGGCTTCGGCTGCAGTTTGTGAGAACGGCCAGTTGGATGTTATCTATTTTGACCTCAGTAAGGCGTTTGATGTAGTGAACCATAAATTATTAATTAACAAGCTTACTATGTCCGGTGTTGATGCAAGCCTTGTTGCCTTGTTGTCCAACTATCTCCTTGACCGGTCCTTTTACGTAGATGTAAACTTCAAAAGGTCTAGTGTTTACACTGCAACGAGTGGTGTACCTCAGGGTTCTGGGCTGGGTCCACTATTGTTTTCTATCTTTATCAATGATGTGTCAACAGTGTTAACAAAATCTTCATTTCTTCTCTATGCTGATGATGTAAAACTATTTAGGCACATTAGCAGTTTTCAGGACTGCTGTGCCTTGCAGAGGGATGTGTCGGAATTATCGGTCTGGTGCAGCAAAAACTGTCTAATTTTAAATCCAGCTAAAACAAAGGTTGTCACGTACAGCCGGAAAACCCATCGTCTACTGTTTTCCTACAGTATAGAGGGAGCTCCTTTGCAAAGGGTTGAGGAGATTAGGGACCTCGGAGTTCTTTTCGACAGTACCCTCTCTTTTTCTTCTCATATTAGGCTCATCACCCGGCGAGCGCTCCGAAGTCTTGGAAATGTGTGTCGGATTACAAAGGAATTCTCTTCTCCAGATCCATTTCTAATGCTATACAATGCAATATGTATCCCCCAGTTAGAATATGCTTCTGTTGCCTGGAACGGCATCTCCAAATCTAGTAGTGAATTAATAGAACGTGTGCAGAAGAAGTTTTTATCCATATTTAAGCACCGTCATCACAATCACAGTTTTCATCCTGATTCTGACTTACCCATAGTTACTTCCATCCCTTCGTTGACCTGCAGACGTATGCGTGCAGACTTTACATTTCTTTACAAAATTGTTCATGGTGACCTTTCTTGCGCGGACCTGCTTAACTGTTTAGAGTTTAGTGTTCCACAGAGGCCCACCAGGTCGCATCGCCCTTTCTTGACCGCTGCGCGCAACTCCAATCATTCTCCAGTGCGCAGAATACAGAATTGCTACAACCGCTTCTCTGAACGCCTTACTTTTACGAAAAACATTCCTCAAGTTCAATGGATCCACACGGGCGAATATCAAGGCAGCGATCACGCCATTCTATCTACCACTGTAATAGGATCGGACTACAAAGCAGTAATAGGTCGGGCTCGCCTCACAGACTGGACGAAGCTCAGAGAGGAACGGAGCAACCGCTCACCAGCCGAAGAAACCCAAGTCGAAATCTCTTTACACGACTGGATCAAAAAACTTCATCAGGATTTCCTTGCACACACCAAAATAATAAAGACAACCACAGCCACGCCGTGCATCTACTCTCATTTACTGCACATCTGGGAAGCGAGGACTAGTTTGCAGCGGAGATGGAAGCGGCAGAGACACAATCGAAGACTACGAAAACGGATCGCACAGCTAACACAAGAAGCTGCGAAGTACGCCAACTCTCTCTGCAGGGAAAACTGGCTTTCTCTATGCGATGGCCTGCGCGGCACCCTCACCACTGCAAAAACATGGAAGCTCCTCCGCTTCTTGATCAACTCCTCAGTTAGCAAAACAGAGTCCCATCACAACATGGCTAAAATCATACACCAATTTCCTGGAGACATGGAAGACCTGCTCACAGCCCTCAAGAACAGGTATCTCCAGACACACCCAACAGAACCTCTACCACCATATTCAGGAGCACCAAACCCGGCGCTCGACGAAGACATCCAACTGCACGAAGTGACCGCAGCCATACAGACTTTGAGAAGACACACAGCTCCAGGAATGGACCACATTTCTAATAGGATGCTTGTTAACCTTGACGACCCGTCGCTCTTGGAGCTCACCAATTACTTCAATAATATCTGGAAGGAAGGAACAATACCTGAGGACTTTAAGACCGCGGAAGTTCGGCTGATCCCGAAACCAGGAAAACCACCCAGTATAGAGAACCTCCGGCCCATATCTCTTACTTCGTGCATAGGAAAACTCCTGGAGCATATCATCCTCAAAAGACTTCAATCCTTCCTCGAAGACACGGGAAAACTGCCCCCAGAAATGGTGGGCTTCCGACCCCATTTATCAACGCAGGATATACTGCTCCAGCTCAAAGAAGAAGCAATGAGACCCGCAACTCGTAATTCTCCAACGGCTATATTGGCACTGGATTTAAAGGGCGCTTTCGATAATGTAAAACACACGGCCATCCTGGAGAAGCTGAACACCCTGGACTGCGGAGTCAAGACCTACCAGTATGTCAAGTCTTTCCTCACAGATCGGAAAGCCATACTCAAAGTAGGGGACCACACCACGGACCCCTTTCCAATAGGAGGACGTGGAACTCCCCAGGGGGCTGTGCTATCTCCCCTCCTCTTTAACATTGCTCTCATAGGACTCCCTGCACTACTTAATTCTATTCAGGGTATAAATCATGGTCTCTACGCGGACGACATTACCATCTGGTCCACCACGGGTTCAGTGGGAGCAATGGAGGAGCGCCTACAGGAAGCAGCGGACGTAGTAAATGGCTACGCAAGGTCATGCGGGCTGAGCTGCGCCCCTCAAAAATGCGAACTATTGCTCGTGTCTCCAACTAAACAGAAAGCTTCAGAGACACCCACCATCGCCATACACATAGATGGGCACATTATCACCCCTGCTCAAAGCATCAAGATACTGGGCGTCACCTTTCAGGCGGACAAGAAAAATATCATAACAATCAACAAGCTCAAGACCATGACCGAGCAAGTCACACACATGCTCAAGCGCATAACAACTAAGGCAAGGGGCATGGGTGAATCCGATACACTCCGACTCGTGCAGGCGTTCGTCATCTCGCGGATCACTTACGCAATACCCTATGCTCTGCTCTCAACAACGGAATTGAAGAAACTGGACACCATTATACGAAAAGCCTACAAGCAGGCTCTGAGCCTACCAGTCAGCACCTCGACAGACAAACTGCTTCGTCTCGGACTCAACAATACAGCTGATGAACTCATAGAGGCACACCTATCCCATCAGAGGGCAAGATTAGGCACTACAGAAACCGGCAGATCCATCCTTTCGAGACTTGGACTATCGATTCCGCTTCAACACCCAACACCCGAAGTCACAGACATCCCGCATGATATCAGGCGCCACATTACAGTACCTGTGCTACCGCGAAACATGCACCCAGTGCATCACGCCGACCGCAGAGAAGCAAGAGCCCGTGCTATCTCAAAGCGGTATGGAAGCCATCCTGCCGTGGCGTACACGGACGCGGCCCTCTATCCCGGAAGGCGGGCCTCAGTAGCAACAGTTATTATAGGCCAAGAGCACCGCACCAGCGTATCACTGGACCGAGCCAACCCTCTACTCGCCGAGGAAGCGGCCATTGCCTTAGCGCTTACCCAAACTCAGGTTGAGACCGTAATTACTGACTCTCAACAGGCTTGTCGCAACTTTTCCAGCGGGAGAATACACAAAATTGCACTTAAAATACTTCAACAGAAGCCACTAAGAAGACCCGCCAAGATAATCTGGGCGCCTGCGCACATTGGGCTCTCAGGGAACGAGATTGCCCATCTCACAGCTCGAGAATTGACCGGCCGAGCACCTGAAGAAGAAGATCTGCGTCCGCTTCCTCTAGTCTCGTTTCATGAGATTACAACGCACTATCGGCTCCAAAGACAAACGTACGCCCTACCGCACAAACAACTACCCAAGGGTCACGATAGAATACTTCGTGCCCTGCAAACTAATACTTACCCCCACCCTAGCAGAAACCACCACATAGCCCCCACCCTGTATCCCCGTTTGTGCCGCTTCTGCGGGGAGTTTGGAACACTTTTTCACATGGTCGGCGGCTGTACACAAAGCCCACTTGACCCGCCCAATCCCTTCCACACCTATGAGCTTTGGGAGAGCGCCTTGGCCAGCTCTTCCCTCGACGTCCAGCGCAAGTTGGTAGAGAGGGCAGAAGACGCGGCCCGTGCCAATGGACTCCTGGAATGAGGAGGCCACCCTAAGGACTCTTTAATAAGAAACAATAAAAATGTTTAGTCTCTCTCTCTCTCTCTCTCTGAACGCCTTGACATCTTTCAAAGCTCCTTTACAATTTACCGTACTGCGCTGTTGAACACAGTATGTTAAACATCTATGATATCTCTGTCGTTCGTTTTTCTTTTTTTTTATTGCTGAAATTTGGTTTCTCTGCGGTTCTGTTTAACCAATATAGTTGCCTGTTTTTGAAACTGTTTACTTATCATGCTTGTCTTATCATTTGTCTCTATACTCTTGTCATTGTTTTTGTCGTCTTACTGTCAAACTTTGTTCTCTGCTTGTTGTGTATTCATTACAATAAGCTGAGCCACAAAGGCATCTTCTTTTTTCTTTTTTACCTGTACCCAGGCTCCGCCTGTGCTTTATTTTTGTAATTTTCGCTACTTCAATATGTGTGTGTCTTGTCGCTTGTTTGTTTCTTGCAATATGTTTCTTGTATTTTGTTTTCATGTAACTATCCGTGCGCCAGCACTCAGGCCTCTGGCTGTTCCTGGGCACGTAAATAAACATGATTGATTGATTGATTGATTGATTATTATTATTATTATTATTATTGGGACAGTGTAACTCACCAGCATTACAATTATTACGTACATCAGAAATCCAGCATGATTTCAGACTTCCTAGATATCACATCCATGGTGCAACAGAATAACATCAAAACTTCTCCGAAAATATCTTAGACGTCTGCTTTTCTAGCATTTAGAACGCGCGAGTATCAATGACGGATATCTCTCTTGTCAAACCCGACAAGCTTCATCCTCCATTTTCAGTTTCTGCTCTTGTATCGATTCGGCATTGTAGTGCCTCATTAAAGAATAATGAACTCTATCCCTTCTGTTATGCACGTGGGGATTACATTGACTTGTATAGTTTTTTTCCTCGTTTGATTGGTCATCAATTCAAGAACTCCCTGATTGCAATGCACAGGTCGAGCGGCTCACTGAAATTGTCAAAAGCGGAATAAGTCAGTTTATTCCCAAGTTTAAACCCAACCACTCCAAGCACCCCTACTGGTTTTCGAAAGAACTTCGTACGACCCTTTAATTAAAAGACCGCTGCCACAGAAAGTATAAAAAAACGGGGATTGATGAATGGAAAGAGAACTTCCGTTCTTACCGTAAACTATGTAAAAACCTTTATGAGCGGGACCAGCACTATGGAAAGAGAACTTCCGTTCTTACCGTAAACTATGTAAAAACCTTTATGAGCGGGACCAGCACTCTTATCTCTATTCTCTGGAGAGTAGTGCAAATTCTCAGCCTGCAACATTTCGGAGATACATCCGGTCCCGTGTCTACTGTGGTCTGAGCAAGGCATTTGATGTTGTCTGCCACACGTTGTTAATAAGTTTTTGCAGCCGGGCATCGGTACACCACTCGTGGCATTGTTGGGTAATTATCTAGATATTCGGTTCAGTTTCGTTAGCGTTAACGGGCAGACGTCTGCTTTGTACAGATCAACAAGCGGTGTGCCCCAAGGTTCCGCGTTGTGGCCTCTCTTGTTCTCCATTTTTGTGAATGATGTGTCAGCTGCAATTAAGATGTCGTCTTTCCTTCTCTACGCTGACGACATTAAAATAGTCGGACGGATTGAGTCCAATGACTGCATTGCCCTGGAGCAACATATCTCCTAATTTTCTAAGTGGTGCTCAGATGACAGATTAAATCTTAACTCTACGAAAACAAAGGTCATGTCTTATAGCGCAAAAACGAACCCCACTTTCTTTTGCTACAGTATTAACTGTGGTTACCTGTCTAGAGTTGACGAGATCAGAGACCTCGGCGTACTTTTCGACAGTGCCTTAAATTTCTCACCTCATGTCACTCAACTTACTAGGAAGGCACTCCGGTCTCTTGGGGCTGTATGCCGGTTCTCACGAGAATTCCTGTTTCCTTAATCATTCCCGAAACTATTCGGAACGCTTTGTATTCCGCAACTAGAATATGCTTCTGTCGTTTGGAATGGAATCTGTAGTTGTAACTGTCAACGTATAGAGCGTGTACAGGCCAAATTTGCATCAATATTTATGCATCCTTTTCCTTCGGAGCCTAGTCCTATAACTGTTTCCCTAAATTCCCGGCGGACCCGCTCAGGCCCTTTTTTCTTGTACAAACTGCTTCATGGTATTATTTTATGCCCGGAACTGCTTGAAACTATCATGTTTCGTGTTCCACAGAAAGCTATACAAGGCTCGCCCACCCTTTTAAAACAGCTGGAGCTCTCAGCACACGTTCTCTTCTTCAAAGACTGCAGCATCTGCATAATTTTCACTCCGAGAAGCTAGACATTTTTCAGCGTTCCCTTCTGGAGTTTTCGGCCGGGTTGCTAGCTGTGACACATTAGGTTCATTTTGGCAGTGCTCTTATTGTCCCTTTATCGTCCTCACGTGCGCGTTGATTTCACGGAGCTTGTTCTGGTTATTCGTATATTGTGTTGGTGCTGCGACTGTTATTGTTGTAGAATTTTTCTTTTCTGTCTTTTTATCATTATAATCTGCCGTATTCATTTCATGCGGTCATTTGAAATTGAAAATTTACGTTAGCGCGATCTTGTAAAGTCTTTCTTGTTTTCACTTACCTTTCCTTATCGTTACGCTTTTGTAAGATATCTCTTTACAATGGACCAGAGATTAGTTTCTATTGATTGTGTAATGTTGGTTAAATTAAAATTTTATTTTTAATCTTCTTTGAAGTTGTAGTAGTTTCTTCTTCTTATTTTTTTGCTCGCTACTGTTTATTTGCCAGCTGCTGATGTATTTCATTGCTGCCTTGTACCCTCCCTGTGCGCCAGCACGAATTGATTGTGTAACGTTGGTCGGATTACACTATTTTATTTTTAATCTTCTTTGCCGTTTTTGTAGGTTTTATTTTTGCTCACTGACTGTTTATTTGCAAACTGTTGATGTATTTCAGTGCGGCATTTTCCCCTCTAATTACGCCAGCACGAAGGCTTTGGCTGTTCCTGGCACTATAAGAAACATTGATTGATTTATTGACAGATTATTATTATTATTATTATCATCCAATTTTTGAGGACAAGGTGAACCAAAGCGACCTATTTTTTATTTAAACTTATTCGCGGTAATATTTCTTGCTCGGGCTTGCTTGCAAATGTAAACCTTTGAGTACAGCCGAAACCTACCCGGAAGTCTCCTATACTTCGTACCCCTAACACATGCAATCGACCCTGCTCATCGTGCCGCCTCAAAGAAACTTAAAATCTCTACTCGCATAATATTGGCCTGTTTCATATGCCCCTTCGGTCTTTCATGTGCGAAATTCTGACTTCTGTCTCGCACTGAATTTGTTTCGCCCAGTTTTAAATCCATCTTCATTGCCCCATTTCCGTTTTTCTTGATCGCGGTTATTTTACTTTTCCTACTCATGTATTTGTTGAAACCCGTTCGTTTTGTTGAATTTTTATGATCACTGTGTTTTTTCATTCCGTGATTGCTCCAACTTTAGTGCCGAAATCTTCCATTTTTGTTGGATGACCTTTAGTTTCTTAGTTCGACATCTTTTTTATTTGATTCGCTTTTATTTTGTTGTTTTTCTCACGTGTGGACGTATTTGTGTGTCGGCGTCTTTCTTTTAGGGGCGAAGCCCCTAAGGGGCTGACGCTGTTGGCGTCTCCTCTCGCCGTCGTCGTCGTCGTAATCGTCGTCTCATGAAGTCACGGTGCTAAAACACCGGGCACTAGAACGCTTCGTAACCCATACTAAAAAAATTAAGGAAGCTCACACTGATGCGTAAGACTTGAGGGTAACGAAGCTGAACGCAACAGTAGCATGTTTTCTCTTTCTCGCCTCTCGGCGTTTTTTACGCCTCACCGCTGTACGAGGGACCACAGCTGGATGTTCGCCTCCCTCTATCGCACGGTTCTGCGCCGCAGGTGTCCTCGTGGCCTTCCTTCATGGCGCGCGCTGATCGCTGCGGCGGCGGCGTCCTCGCCTTCCTCCACCACGTCCCGCGCATGGGTCCCGCGCACGTCTCCTTTCCCTCCTTGTGTATCTTTCCTCTACAGCCTCGCTCTCCCGTTTTCCGGCCGCTGCTCCGTGCCGGGCACTTGCGGAGGGGGTGTGGTGTGACCTGTAGCTCTCAAGGTCAAAACTGGTCACCCCGCGATGGCTGCCCGAGGTAGCGTAGTGTAGCTTGCGCTATACACAATACCGGGGCACTCGTTTACGCCTCGTGCTAGAACTCTTCGTAACGCGTACTAAAAAGCAACCCATGTCACTGTTCGGGTGTTATCGTTACGGTGCTTGTATGTTCACTACAGTGCGTAGGTACGACGTGCTCCAGTTTGTATTGCTGACATAATGAGTCAGTGACTTTTTCTGCTTGAACTTTAAATGAATAAGCGTTTGGATACGATATCTGCCGTCACTTGGGGACCCGCCCTTTGGAGTACGTATTCTCGGCGGCCACGTCGTAATAACCGCCAAATTACGGTGCCGCGAAACAAGATATACCCCAGCCTACCTCCTGTTCTTAGGTTCTTTCCTAATAATACCACGGCCTGTAGTACTACTTCTACTACCATTTTTACTACCAATCAATCAATCAATCAATCAATCAATCAATCAATCAATCAATCAATCAATCAATCAATTTGTTTATTATAGTTCCCAGGTACAGCCGTAGCCTTTGTTCTGGCGCACTTAAGAAAAAAATTCCCGGGCCATCTCCACTGGTACGTGAAACCTGCGGAGGAGCGAAGCATGCAGTGTGTAAGTGTATTCTTGGCGCCTTGGCGTTTTTGCCGACGGAGATGAAACTGTTGGGGGGGGAGGGGGGGGGTGGCGGTATACAGCTTTGCTGCAAAATTCTCGTGTCTTTGAAACACGAATCGGCGCTCATCGCTCTTTATACCGTTCTTTTTATCCCTCCAGGAACGTCTTCTCTAGCCCTACGCAAGGGAGTGTTGATGATAGCTCAGATTCTATTTTTTAAAATCTGGTTCGGTTAAAAAATTACCAAGCACTGTACATTAATAGGCAATTGCGCTGTCTTAACGATCCTGTGTATCTCGTAATCGACGTTTTCCCTCACCAAAATGTGGATACTGAGCGTACAAATGATTTGAAATGGTGTCGCGACTGACGACGATAATTGTGTGTATAATCCCCCCCAATAATAACCGCAACGGCTAGAGACCAAGACCCATTTTCTGCCTTATTAATTCCTGCATGTGATCGTCTAAGTTTCTTCGCATAAACTTTGATCGTCAAGTCACGTTTCATTTTCACTCTGTGTATCCCAAGGAAAAAAAGGCTTTGGGTATTTTTGAATCAATCAACTTTTCCCATATTCTTTAAGCACTGCATTAAACGGGTTAATCGGATGAAACGTCACGCAAGTTCATGTTGAAAGTATATACGCCGTGACTGATGAGAAAATTAATGATCCATTTTTTTTCTCATCAGTGATGGCGTATATATTTTCATATGCCACGCGAACTTGCATGACGTTTAGTCTGTTTAATCCGTTGCGATCAGTTCCGTATATCACTTGCAATTCTAGAAACGCAATTGTTATCCCCACTTCCTCAGTCGAGCGTCGTATTGCTCATTGCTTCGTTTCACCCACGGCCCTTCATTTAATATAGCGGAGACCCAAGGGCGTTCCATAGCAAAGGCAATCTTTTGCATCGGTTCGCACTAGCGCCTTTCATGAAACGGAAGCGGGTAAGTCTCTACGCGCTCAATCATGCCACTCATAATGAATAATGCCATTCATAGTGATACCACTCGTACCGGAACCGTTAAGCAATTAATTCTCATTTTAACAAGAATAATGACGTAGTTCCATGTCACAGCATCGCCAAATTGTTCGCACCGGCAAACAACTGATTTCACTCCGTCATATCACAGGAGCGTCTCAACAATTTGTTTTCGAAGTCGCTTCAACAAGCGCCGTCGGTAGATATTCCGCGCCCCGCTGGATTATCCTGATGGGCCAAATTACAAAATTCCCTCTTAAACTAAAATTTTCAGGGAAAGTTTCCCAGGCCCTTGAAACAGCCTGCATGCATTTAGGGGTGAAGTCGTCCACTTATTACATTATGTCCCTGTTGTGGCGTCTAGGCCAGCGAGAACATCTCGTTGCGTTCGTATCGTTCAGTCGTGTAAGCTCATGCGCGCCAGATTCGTCCGACTCGCCTAATGGACGCACGGCGGGTGGCGCCGGTGCGGTTGGCACGAAGCTCGTTAATTACCAATGACCGCGGGCGCGCAGAGCGGGTATCCCAGTGTAATGGGAGCTCTTTGCTAACGGCGCTATCCTCGCACGCAGCCAACGCTCTGTAAACGTTCGCGTGTGTCTAAAGTGTGCCTCACAACTGAGGAACGGAACAAGGTGGCGTGTTGATCACGAAACGCGACCGAGCAGCGAAGTTCATGTACTCGTGCACCTTTTGCGACTGGCGTTAATTGAAATCGTCATACAGGGGGTCGCTCCCTAACGCTTACGTAGAGGAGCACCTGCGAGTCAGCCGAGTACTAAACACTCTACAGTGTTCTCCTGCGGCGCGTCTGGTCACCTAGAGTGGAACTAATTTTCGTTAACGGGAGATAAATCAGCTGGACAGCAGTGTATGAGCTCATATGTTAGTGCAGCAGTCGTGCAGCTGGTGAGGACCAACGGAAGAGGACAGAGGGGATATATATATATATTGTCACGGCCCTCTTGACATTTCAAATGGCAATGCACTGGATCACCTGGTGGTCAATCCATCGTACATTTCATCTATGGGTACGTGCCGCATCAGTGGGTCGCGCAAGGCAAGCCGAAGCGAAGACGAAGAGGTCGCGCAGAGACAGACTGGCTCGAGCTACGCTGGTATCCTCGGCTTCGGACTATACGCCTCATTCTTTGAAAATAGATCGCTTTTAAGCACAGCGTGTAAATAGCCCGCATCTGCCTCGTAACATCTTTTTGGTGGAGGTTGCGGTTCCCGTCCGTGTGCCTGTCAACAGCGCAGCAACACCACACCACGGATCTTCGAAGTGGGCGACACATTCGTCGACACATTCGTCGTCCTCTCGGAAAACTAGCCAGTGCAGCTCCCGGAGGTGATGCTGCATTAACGACCCGGCCTGCAAATCCTCTGTTGACTTCGGTTTCAAGACCCAATTTGATAGATGTTCACGTTGACGGGGTTCGTGTTAGTGCTTTAGTCGACGCAGGTGCCAATATTTCATTCATGAGTTCGAACCTTCGCCGCACTCTTCGGAAAGTTATGACGCCCGCGATATGCCGTGCTGTACGAGTCGCCAACGGAGGAACGACCACCGTAGCCGGAATGTGTACCGCCCGCGTCGCAATTGCCGGACACGACATCCCTGTCTTGTTCACCGTCTTGGACACACGTCCTTACGACATAATATTCGGACTGGACTTTCTTACAGAACACGCCGCCCTCATTGACTGCGCCGCTGGGGTTTTACGTCTTGAGCTGCCCACAACACCCCTTGACATCACGCCCACTTACCGGCTTTGCGGCGCCGAACATGCTCGATTAGCTCCCAAGGCCATGACCTACGTGCGTTTATCGTCGTGCCCGCCAGTTCCCGATGGTGACTACCTTGTCTCGCCCGTCACCGATATACTCCTTGAACGCAACGTGACCCTTCCTTATACAGTCGTGACTGTCGCGAAGAACGAAATTGGCCTCCCATTTTTGAACTTCGGTTTCTCCACCCAAGTCCTTCCCCGTGGAATGTCGCTTGCTACACTGATCCCCTTGGCTGAATGCGAAGTTTCCGTGGTGACAACTGACGACTCTGAATCCTCTACGGATAGCCAACGGGACATTTCACGAACTACCGCTGATTTTATGGACATGATAGCGTCGGACCTTCCACCTCCGGAAGCCCATCAGCTCCGTTGTCTCCTAGCGTCATATCGGGACATTTTCGACTTGGACAACCGTCCGTTGGGCCAGACTTCCCATGTGACACATCGCATAAACACTGGTGATGCGACCCCTATCCGCCGACGTCCATATCGTGTCTCCCACGCCGAACGTACCGTCATTCAGCAGGAAGTCGAGAAGATGTTGCCGAAAGATGTTATTGAGCAGTCTTCTAGTCCATGGGCGTCTCCAGTCGTGCTGGTCAAAAAGAAAGACGGCTCATGGCGATTCTGTGTTGATTACAGACATTTAAACAAAATAACCAAGAAGGACGTTTATCCACTTCCTCGAATTGACGACGTCCTCGACTGCTTGCATGGCGCGTCGTATTTCTCGTCCATTGACCTGAGATCAGGGTACTGGCAAATTGCAGTCGACGCCATGGACCGCGAAAAGACCGCTTTTGTAACACCAGACGGACTGTACCAATTTAAGGTCATGCCGTTCGGGCTCTGCAATGCGCCAGCCACATTCGAAAGGATGATGGACTCTCTTCTCCAGGGATTTAAATGGACGACATGCTTATGCTACCTGGATGACGTTATCGTCTTTTCTCCCACGTTTGAGACACACTTGCATCGCCTTTCCGACATCCTGGCAGTTTTTCGCAGAGCTGGACTTCAGCTAAATTCGTCAAAGTGCCACTTCGGTTGTCGCCAAATAAAGATCCTTGGGCACCTCGTCGACGCTACCGGAGTCCAACCTGATCCAGACAAAATACGAGCCGTAAAAGACTTCCCTGCTCCTCGATCGGTGAAAGAAGTTCGAAGCTTTGTGGGGCTCTGCTCCTACTTTCGGCGCTTCGTCAAGAACTTCGCTGAAATTGCCAGGCCCCTCACGGATCTGCTTCGGCACGACAACCCGTTTTCCTGGGGCCCTGAGCAAGCTTCCGCTTTTTCAACACTTGTCAATCATCTCACTAATCCACCTATTCTGGCGCACTTTGACCCTTCCGCGCCGACCGAAGTCCACACGGACGCGAGTGGACACGGCATAGGTGCTGTACTGGTTCAGAAACACGCCGGTCTCGAACGAGTGATAGCGTAGGCCAGTCGCCTTTTGTCACCTTCCGAGAGGAACTACTCGATCACCGAGCGCGAATGCCTGGCTCTTGTATGGGCCGTGAACAAATTCCGCCCATATTTATACGGAAGGCCTTTTTCTGCGGTAACTGACCACCATGCCCTATGCTGGCTTGCTTCCTTGAAAGATCCCACTGGTCGTCTTGGTCGCTGGGCTTTACGCCTTCAGGATTTTGACTACTCCGTGGCCTACAAGTCTGGTAGGCTCCACAGCGACGCCGACTGCCTGTCGCGTCAACCGGTCGACCAACCTGATACAGCTGACAACGACCTTGATTCTTGTGTCCTTGCACTAACTGACTTTCTCAACATCGCCGACCACCAGCGTCGCGACCAATCATTGCAGTCGATCATTGCACGTCTCACCACCATGCCGTCAGACCCTGCATTGAACGCGTTTTTGCTCCGCGACGGCGTGCTGTTCCGCCGGAACTTTCGCGCAGACGGCCCTGACGAGCTTCTCGTTGTTCGTGAACACCTCCGATCTGACGTCCTCCATCAGCTGCACGGCGAGCCTACGGCTGGCCACCTTGGCGTCGCACGAACTTACGACCGTGTACGTAAGCGATTTTACTGGCCCGGACTCTACCGATCAGTCCGCCGCTACGTAACGGCATGTGACCTGTGCCAGCGTCGGAAAACCCCTTCTTTGGGCCCAGCCGGACTGCTCCAACCGATAGAGATTCCTTCCGAACCTTTCTTTCGGGTCGGTTTGGACCTGCTCGGCCCTTTTCCTCTCTCTCGTTCGGGAAATCGCTGGATCGCTGTTGCGACCGATTACGCGACCCGCTACGCTATTACGCGGGCTCTCCCCACCAGTTGTGCCACCGACGTTGCTGATTTCTTGCTTCACAACGTCATCCTACAGCACGGTGCTCCCCGTCAGCTCCTTACCGACCGTGGCCGGTACTTCCTGTCTCGGGTTGTTGACGACCTCCTCCGCTCTTGCCACACGAAGCCCAAGCTGACCACCGCCTACCATCCCCAGACTAATGGCTTGACGGAAAGGCTTAACAAGACCATCACCGACATGCTCGCGATGTACGTTTCCGCGGACCATCTGGATTGGGACGTCACTTTGCCGTATGTTACATTCGCATACAACTCATC
Source organism: Haemaphysalis longicornis (assembly GCF_048455015.1). NCBI lineage: Eukaryota > Metazoa > Arthropoda > Arachnida > Ixodida > Ixodidae > Haemaphysalis > Haemaphysalis longicornis. The sequence continues at coordinate 3,206,437 of NW_027526460.1, forward strand.
CCGCCATGACACCGCCGGTTATTCACCGTTCTTTCTTCTCTACGGCCGTGAACCCTCTCTTCCCTACTTCCTACTTCCTGATGCGACACCTCTGGCTACCGAATATGCCCGCGATGCTGTCGCTCACGCTGATGTCGCCCGCCAGGTTGCCCGTGCCAAGCTCGCGGCTTCCCAGTCTTCCCAGAAACACCGCTATGACGAGCAACACCGCACCGCCGACTTTACGCCCGGTTCCTTGGTTCTTGTCAGCACCCCTTGCCGCCGCATTGGTCTCTCCGAGAAACTGCTGCCTCGCTTCAAAGGCCCCTATCGGATTAAGCGTATGGTCACACCTGTGACGTACGAAATTGTTCCCGCCGCTCCTTCCTCACCGTCACTGGACCCATCAGCTCAACTCGTCCACGTCGGCCGCCTCAAGGCGTATTACTCAGCGGCCCCACCTGTTCCCTGACCCTCGATTTCAATAAGCACCGAGACGGCGCTTCTCCGCCGGAGGGGGTTCATGTCACGGCCCTCTTGACATTTCAAATGGCAATGCACTGGATCACCTGGTGGTCAATCCATCGTACATTTCATCTATGGGTACGTGCCGCATCAGTGGGTCGCGCAAGGCAAGCCGAAGCGAAGACGAAGAGGTCGCGCAGAGACAGACTGGCTCGAGCTACGCTGGTATCCTCGGCTTCGGACTATACGCCTCATTCTTTGAAAATAGATCGCTTTTAAGCACAGCGTGTAAATAGCCCGCATCTGCCTCGTAACAATATATACAGTCGAACACGGATATATCGAACTCCAAGGGGATCGCGCATTAGTTCGATATATGAAAAATTCGATATAAAAAATATGGGCTCTGAGACCTCACCTATGGCGGACGATCGTCGCATTCAAGAATGACAACTAATTCCGCCCTCACGACGCAACAGGACACTTCATTTCCGTGAAAAAAAATCGCTCATCTTGGCCTGCTTCTTCGTCCTGGAAATGAAATTAAAGACGCTGGTCTCGATCTTCTCGAGGCTGCACAAGTAGAAAATTCCAGCAGCACGCTGCGCCTTCGCACACCATGCACAACACGTACGCAAAAGAAGAACAGCGCATATACCACAAGAACTTTGAAGGTAACAATTCCAAGGCTCTCTGAACGGACTCCAACAAAGCGCTCGCGATGGTCATCTCCGAGAGAAACAGTTATCTCCGAAAGGTACGGGACAACTCGCCAAAAAGCAGCAACAGCAGCAAAAAGCAAAAGAAGGAGGAGGCCGCCAGCGCCTTCGTTCCCTCTTCCCTTTCCCGAGACGACATTGGGGGAAGACAGACCCAGAGAGAGAGAAAGAAAAACTCTTTTTCGGCAAGCCGGGGAACATACGCAGCCGAAAAAAAAGGACGTGTGCAGTCAGGGCAGATGCCTACCTCGCACTGTCATATTTTCCGAGCGTTCGGGCTTGTGTGCCTAGAGAGATTTAGCATACCGGGCTCCGTCCGCTAACGCTACGGCGTCCGGTAGCGGGGCCCGACTGGGCAAGCGCAAATTCATTCGGGTAGGGGGGATTAGTTACGCGAGCCAGTCTTTGCCATGCCCGCGCATTACTCCACATCCTCCGCAACCTCAATCGGGAGTGCAGCGACCGCCGAAGAGCACCTTCCAACTCGCGCGGCGTTCGATATACCCAATGTCGGGAAAAATACGGTTCGATATAAACGTACGAATTCCTATACTTTTACACAGAATTTTCAAGGGGATAATTTATGAGTTCGATATAGACAATAATTCGATATACCCGTGTTCGATATATCCGTGTTCGACTGTATATATATATATATATATATATATATATATATATATATATATATATATATATATATATATATATATTGTAACGAGGGTAATGAACATATGCAATAGACGCAACATGCCATCAAGACATCGGGGTATGTGCCTCACCAGCATAGCCCGTATAGGATTATGCCCAATCCACACTCGGGGATATGCGCCAAAGAGGCGTCAGGGAAGACGATGAACCACAGGACGTGCATGCGCCAGGAACGAAATTGGTGAACGCAACGCTCAGACCTGCGTTATCCATCGGCTTCGCTCCTGCAATTAAACAACGTCAACCGGCTACCGGCGTGTCGGCTGTCTTCTTAACAAGTGGTGGAGGTCAGGAGTTTCGATCCCGCCCTGGAGCTTCGTTCCCGGACGCTAGCACCCCCAATGTCCAGAGAAACCACTCAGCCTGTGATCTGCCGCGGCTCCATGCGCGAGCGGGAACCGGCCAAGTTCAGCGGTGCAGACGACAGCGACGCAGAGGACTGGCTTGCTTCCTTCGAACGCGTGAGTGCGTATAATAAGTGGGACGACAATGCCAAGCTTAGCAACGTCGCCTTCTCTCTAACGAAAGTCGCGGAAACATGGTACAACAATAATGAGTCCGATCTCCGGCCTTGGTCTCATTTCTGTAGTGAATTCATTAGAATTTTCGGCCGCCCTGCTGTACGAAAACTTCGCGCCGAACAGTGCTTACGTGCACGCGGACAGAAGGCTGGCGAGACGTTCACCAGCTATATCGAAGACGTCATTGATTTATGCAAACGCGTCGACCCCTCCATGACGGAAGCTGACAAGGTCCGGAACATCTTAAAAGGCGTTGACGACGACGCTTTCCAGATGCTCTTGGCTAGAGACCCCAAAACTGTTGCGGATGTCGTCCGCTTGTGTCAGAGTTTTGACGATCTACGCAAGCAGCGAGCTCTGACTCGACAAGCCTGTGCTCGCGGGGAGTCCGTGGCGAGCGTGGCGGCTACGTACGACGAGGATTCCGCTCTGTTTTCCCGCATCAAAGACTTTATACGAGAAGAGGTGGCCCGCCAAGTTTCCCTGCTCCCCTGCACCGTAGAGCCGCCTTCTCCACTAGCGCCTACACTCCGGAATATGATACGGGACCAGGTAGCTAACGCATTGCCACCAGCCGAACACACCGCACCAGTCGCTGCCCCTACGCCCCTCTCCCCTCTCACCTACGCCCCTCTCCCCTCTCACCTACGCCCCTCTCACCTACGCTGGAGTGACAGCCAGGCCGCCACCACCGCCTGCTCCATTCTTCCAGTCCCCAGCGCCGCAACCAGCCGTGCCGTTCCAGCCGGCGGTGCGGATTGCGCCGACTCACGTACCATCACGACCACTTCCAACCCCCATCACCAGTCCTTACGATGCGAATGCGTGGCGCACACCGGACAATCGGCCCATCTGTTTCGCGTGTCGGACACCCGGACATGTCGCCCGCTACTGTCGTCGTCGTGTGCTGCAGCCCGCCAACATTTTTCAAACACCTTTTTACGCAAGCCCCCACATCCCATCTTATGTTCCGCCGCAAACTCCACAGAATTTGCCCACCGAGTCTTCCGAACAGCCGCCGTTCACCAGCCGCCGCTCGTCCTCCCCACGTCGCCGCTCAGTTTTAGAGGATTCCGGTGATGCCCCTACTACCAAGCTACTAATTGCTGAAGACACTGACGTTCCGCCAGGCTCCTCTGTCCTCGTTCCATTATGTTGCACCACTGTCCCAGACGCAAATGTTCTCTTTACGCCCTCAGCCATTTTCCTACGTCGGAAATGTCTTCCTTTGCCCTGTGCCATTTTAACAACTTGTGATGGCGCAAGCACTATGTTAGTCACGAATCCGTCGGCGACTCCGTGTTCCCTTTTTAGCGGAGAAACACTTGGGTTTATCGAGATTGTGGATGCCCGGCTAGTCGTCGACGTACCTGACCATTTGCACCATGTTCAGATTGACGGACTGAGCGTTAGTTCCGGCGTACCAGAACAATTGCCATCTGCTGCTTTCCACCAGTGCATGGACGAAGACCTTGACGCAACCCAACGATCACGACTTGCTGCATTGCTTCGGAAGTTCTGTTCGTCGTTTGATCACGCGCAAAGCTCGCTGGGTCGCACGTCCGTTGTCACGCACTCCATTGATACTGGTTCGCACGCCCCGCTTCGACAGCGCCCCTATCGAGTGTCACCGACTGAGCGCCAAACTATTGAAGACAACGTGACGGATATGCTCAAGCGAGGTGTTATTCGCCCTTCCAAGAGTCCCTGGGCTTCGCCTGTGGTGCTTGTTCGGAAGAAAGATGGCTCCATTAGGTTTTGCGTAGATTATCGCCGCTTGAACACCATTACACGCAAAGACGTCTACCCGCTCCCTCGCATCGATGATGCGCGTGATTGTTTGCAAGGAGCCGAATTTTTCTCATCCCTCGACTTACGATCCGGGTACTGGCAGGTCCCAATGGCGGAGGCTGATCGCGCAAAGACGGCATTCGTCACCCCTGATGGCCTCTACGAATTTAACGTTATGCCGTTCGGGCTATGCAATGCCCCAGCCACGTTTGAAAGAATGATGGACAGTCTTTTGCGCGGCCTCAAATGGAAGACGTGTCTTTGCTACTTGGACGATGTAGTCGTTTTCGCTCCAGATTTTGAGACGCACCTGGTTCGCCTAGAGCAAGTTTTGACGTGTCTCGCCGCAGCTGGACTGCAGCTCAATCTGAAGAAGTGTCACTTTGCCGCGCGCAAACTGACCATCCTGGGTCATGTCGCTTGCAAGGAGGGCGTTCGTCCGGACGAGACCAAGCTTCGTGCCGTCGCGGAGTTCCCGAAACCGACCACCCTAAAGGCACTTAGGAGCTTTATCGGGCTGTGTTCATATTTTCGGCGGTTTATTCGCAACTTTGCGTCCATCATTTCACCACTAACAAAGCTTCTCAGCAGCGACAACGGCATTTCGGCTTGGTCAGCATCCTGTGACGAGGCGTTTGCGACACTCCGTCGTCTGCTCACATCGCCGCCTATACTTCGACATTTTGACCCGTCTGCTCCAACAGAAGTCCACACAGATGCTAGTGGTATTGGCCCTGGTGCCGTGCTCGCGCAGCGGAAATCTGGCTTTGCGGAGCACGTCGTTGCATACGCGAGCCGGACGCTGACAAAGGCGGAGTCCAACTACTCAGTCACTGAAAAAGAGTGTTTGGCCATAATATGGGCATTGGGGAAGTTTCGCCCATACTTGTATGGCCGCCGATTTGACGTCGTCACCGACCACCACGCACTGTGCTGGCTGGCCTCCCTCAGAGATCCTTGTGGTCGCCTTGGTCGATGGGCTCTTCGGCTCCAAGAGTACGATATCAACGTCGTCTACCGTTCAGGCCGGAAGCACTCAGACGCGGATGCCCTCTCGCGCTCTCCGCTGCCGGCTGACGTGTCTCACCTCGCCACTACCGACTGCAGCTTGTCGTCTCTCAGTGCTACTAACATGTGCGCTGAGCAGCGAAAGGACCCATGGATAGCTTCCATGATCAGCTTCCTCTCCGGTGCGTCACCTGCCCGTGTATCAAGGGCCCTGCGACGGCAAGCTTCTCACTTTCAACTGCGCGACGAGCTGCTTTACCGCCGAAATTATTTCTCGGACGGTCGCAAGTGGCTTCTGGTTATTCCACGCCATTTGCGCGCAGATATATGCGCTTCATTTCATGACGACCCGAGCTGCGCCCATGCTGGCGTTATCTAGATATACGAGCGACTCCGCCTCCGTTATTATTGGCGTGGAATGTACAACTTCGTACAGAAGTACGTTCGCTCGTGCCCGGAATGCCAACGCCGCAAGTCGCCACCTGCTCGCTCGCCCGCTCCACTGCAACCACTACCCTGCCCGGAAAAACCCTTTGACCGCGTTGGGATCGATCTATACGGACCACTGCCTTCTACAGCTTTCGGTAACAGGTGGATAATTGTTGCCGTTGACCACCTGACGAGGTATGCTGAAACTGCTGCACTGCCCGCATCCACGGCTCGTGACGTCGCCACTTTCCTACTACGTCATTTTATACTTCGCCACGGGGCGCCTCGGGAGCTCCTGAGTGATCAAGGACGGGTCTTCTTGTCGGAAGTCGTGAAAGCGCTACTCGCCGAATGTCACATAGTTCATCGGACAAGCTCATCATACCATCCACAGACGAATGGGCTCACGGAGCGATTCAACCGCACCCTGGACGACATGCTTTCAATGTATTTGTCATCCGACCACTCCAATTGGGACCTCGTGCTCCCATTTATAACGTACGCCTACAACACGGCCACACAGGCGACGACGGGATTTTCCCCGTTTTTCTTGCTTTACGGACGTGAGCCGACATGCGCCCTGGATACCATACTCCCTTACAACCGCGATGCCACAGAATACACACCGGTATCACAAATGGCGTAGCAGGCCGAAGAATGTCGACAACTAGCCCGTTCTTTTACAACTGCTGACCAACAGCGCGATAAGCATCGTCGTGACGATTCCACCGGTCCTACGACGTTTGATCCTGGTTCGCATGTGTGGCTTTGGGTGCCCTGCCCAACACCCGGTCTCTCCCAAAAATTGGTGGCCAAATATCACGGTTCATACAAGGTCATTGCCCGCACTTCGCCAGTGAACTACCTTGTTGGGCCCGTTACTCCGTCCTAGGATCTTCGCCGCCGTGGCCGTGAAACAGTCCACGTTGATAGGCTCAAGCCTTACTACGACCCGCTCGTGTCGACATTACCCTAAGTCGCCAGGTTGGCTCCTTCTGCACCGGGGGGTGATTGTAACGAGGGTAATGAACATATGCAATAGACGCAACATGCCATCAAGACATCGGGGTATGTGCCTCACCAGCATAGCCCGTGTAGGATTATGCCCAATCCACACTCGGGGATATGCGCAAAAGAGGCGTCAGGGAAGACGATGAACCACAGGACGTGCATGCGCCAGGAACGAGCTTGGTGAACGCAACGCTCAGACCTGCGTTATCCATCGGCTTCGCTCCTGCAATTAAACAACGTCAACCGGCTACCGGCGTGTCGGCTGTCTTCTTAACAATATATATATATATATATATATATATATATATATATATATATATATATATATATATATATATATATATATATATATATATATATATATATATATATATATATATATATATATATATATATATATAGAGAGAGAGAGAGAGAGAGAGAGAGAGAGAGAGAGAGAGAGTTGGAATGAGAAAGAGGAATTGATAAGTAAAAGCAATGAAACAGCGATTTTAAAGCACGCAGTTTTGTTTCCGTAGCCTTACTAAATGAACAAGATCATGCACTTGACGTGCCGCCGCGTAAGTTCATATGCAATGCGAATTGTAGAATCCACCAGCCTTAGGTCACTGAAATTCCAGCCGTATGTTTTTAAGGTGAATTTCGGTTAGGTGGTCGGGCCCACAGACCGCGCATGAAGGGCTCATCCGATGTGCAGCGGGTATCCCGAGGGGACGGACTGTGGCAAGTATGGGATATGTAAGGTGTACTTTTTAAGATCGGCCTCCGCTAAGTAATCCTCTCCCTTGTATCGGATTCTGGCTAATGTAAAACACGCACCGTCGGCTTTCGTTTCTGTCTGGGATGACTACAGTTACAACAAACCCGGGACAATACAACAAGCAGGCATTTAGCTTAGGGAACGCTAACAGCAAACAAATCGCCATTGTTTGAGTGGCTATGCACCTACACTTTATTTGGCATGCAGTTACTTATACTCGGAAGCTAAACAAATAAAACTCCAGAAAAACCAGGGCTAATTCCTGCACGGGGCACGGGAGGGAGGTACGGATTGTTGTTTTCGTTCCGCTGAAAGACTGATGAAAGTGTAGCGGTATTTCTAGCCTGCACTGGCTACAATGAGTGCACGTTCGGTATGTCTGGGCCAGTGCGTACACTATTCTAGTATACACTAGGCTGCACTATTACACACTAGTGTAGTCCTAGCGGACCTTTCTGCTTCACTGTCGACTTCTGGGGAACCGCTCTCCTTATACTTAACGCGAGGAGAAAAATTACAGAACGCTGTGCGGTGCGCTAGTATGCGGTATCGTATGAATCTGTTCATATCCCGTTAGTGATGAGATAATCACGATAGTGACGTTGACAACGACGACAGCGGTTCATTTCAAATGTCATCATCAGTGTCCTGCTCACTATCCGCTCATCACCATGATTTTTCTTATGCATCCGTACGACCGCACATCAAATTCTACACGAAAACAGTAGTATTTGGCCATTCTGGTAGGCTACTTGATTCACCCAGCAACTGAGAACCGTGGACTGAGAAGACGCGTCACCGTCTGTCTTGCCGACTCTTTACTCAGCTTAACCTGACGGAAAAAGTGGAATGCATTCGCCTAGCGTGACTCTACAAGCTAAGCCTTGTGCGCGATCAGTAGCCGGTGGCGCGGAGCTCGGATACCGTCGTCTCACGGCTGGCTGCAGTTGAGGTGCGCGCCGCTTTGTGCATACACAACTAACAAAGGGGGGAGGGGGGGGGGGGGGCGGCGGGCGAAGACGCGCGCGGCCTTCACGCTTTGTTTGGCTGCGCCACGCGTAAACCGGCGTGACATGTCACTATTGGGTAGTCGCTTTCAAACAATGGACGGTGACAGGCTGCATGCGAGACACAGCGGCACAGCTCGGCTGTTCGGGCCGCAACCGCGGTGAAACCGAAGGGGCGCTAATGACTGCACTGCGCGACTCTCACTCGAGGGTCAAGGCCCAAGGGTGTCTGGTGACGCTGCGGGAGATGCTGGTAGGGGGTCGAGGCCGAACGCGCATCTAGCGGAGCGAGCACGCGCGTACAGCCGTGTCCCGAACAATCAGGAGCCAGTGTTTAAAAGGGCCGCAACTCGAAATACAACCTGGTTCGGTTTGAAAGAACTGGCCTTTGGTAACTCACTCAGCTCCGTTTCAGCCACGAAATACGTTTTTTTAACAAAAACTCAAGAATAGTAAAACCTTTCGAATTCCGTGCAATTTTTCTATCCAATAGTTATTGGACAGTATGCTATTGACACCTCCAACATCGTTCACTTTTCAACTGGTTACGATATCAGACGCCGATATGTGCACTAACAGTCACACCACTCAATCCACGCAACAACTGCTTCAAATACTCATACTTCACAAGAACCATTGTCGATTGGAACAACCTGTCTAACAATAACAATGCGGTAACCGAAAAATCACTATTTACTTTCGAGTCACACCTGCTCACATGTGCATCTTCTCCTGTTTTCTGTATATTTTGTATATGTTTGTGTGTGTGCTTTGCCGCGAAAGTTGCTCATCTAAATTTTCTTTCTCCGACCCTGCGAAGATCTTGAACAAAGGTCGCAGTATAATAAATAAATAAATAAATAAATAAATAAATAAATAAATAAATAAATAGTGACATGATATGGGCGGGAGTGACGTATTATGGGGTAGCACTAAACATTCAGTTATCAGTGTGTTTACTGTACGTTAGCACTCAAGCGATACGATCAACCAGAGGCCCCTCTACTATTGCCCAGTCATGTTTCTTAGTTGTGCTTCGGGTCGGCTGCCGCCAATCGCTCAAACAACATCCTATGACGTCATAGCGAATTGGTCGGAAAATGGCTGGGGAGTCGCCAGAAGCTCGCGATATCATTGTTATCGGAACATGGCACTGTTTTTAATGAAGCAAGCTTTTCTTCGTTGCCCCTTTAAAAAGCGGACTGGAACTTGGCTTGGCACTAGAGCGAGAGCCTGTGTTTCTTATTTTTCCGAAATGATTTAATCCATATAATTGTTGCGCTCGCTAACTTCCGGATTGATTACTTTAGTTTTGAAAGGTCGGTTGGAGGATGTGAAAGCGCTTTGAGAAACAGCCCAGTTTAGGCGCTTCCACCAGGACACACTTCGCATGATTATCTTCAATGCCCGCAGAGTACGAAAGAAGCCAAAGTTGCAAGCAGAATCAATCTCCGATGCTTATCCTTTCAAGCGTAAGAATGAAAATCATTGTCAGGCTTGGGAGAATCATTTACCTCGTTGGCATTTTCAGATAAGGAAACCTGGTTCCTTACAGGTAAAAGTACTCTAGGGTGAGTAATGTGAGCAGTGTGAGTGCGAGTGTGCTTGGCACTGATACTAACTTTGGCTTCCCTGCCATGACGCAGCCTGTGATGTGGCGCATCTTTTACAGGCAACACTTTGATATGAAGCCAGAGAGACAGCAAGCTAGGCTAGGTAGTGGGTTCGGATCCCACCCGGCGGGCATGTTTTTCTCCACTTTCAAAACAACTGTATCTGTCTCAAGGATAATAAATAACCTACTGCACTTTCCCCTTTGCTGTCCCTTATTTCTGCTCTTATTAAACGAGCCCCTTAATTTCCTATATATATATAACACAGAAATAAGGATTGGCAGTCAAGAAAACCTCGGAAAGCAAAGGGGAGGATGTGGTAGGTCATTGAAACATATAAAGAATTTGGAAAGAAAGAAAGAAAGTGGAGAAAAAATTCCCGCCAGGCGGGATCCGAACCCACGACCTCCAGAATACCGGTCTGGTGCAATAACCACTACGCTACCGGCGGGGCGATTTTCCCCTCCACTTTCTAGGGTATTTATGTTAACGTATTTTTGTTTCCTGTGCTTGGGGGTGGTAGCCAGCGCTACTCGGACTACTCGGGGTGAAGGGGACCTTCTTTTTTAACTTCCGGGCCGTGACTCGAGTGCCTACGACATGTCAAGAGTGGTCGACCAGCGTTGAACCCTCTTAAGCTTCCTATGGCACCAAGACTGCCAGAACAGAGGCCCCCGCTATGCATGTAGCGAATCAGAATTCTGGAGGTCGTGGGTCCACTTTCTTTCTTTCCAAATTCTTTATCTGTTTGAATGATCTACCACATCCTCCCCTTTGCTTTCCGGGGTTTTCTTGGCTGCCAACTCTTATTTCTGTGTTATTTTTAACGAGCCCCTCATTTCCTATCCTGATTCGCTACATGCATAGCGAGGGCCTCTGTTCTGGCAGTATATATATATATATATATATATATATATATATATATATATATATATATATATATATATATATATATATATATATATATATATATATATATATATATATATATATATATATATATATATATATATATATATAATGAACGATGCAGTCGTGATTGCCAGTGCTGTTCGGCTACTTCAAGGTGCTTTTATAGCGCCTAATGAGGTGATTGTCATGTTTTTATGACTCAGGAATAAAGTGGCGCAATTGCAAAGCAAACTTTAAATAATTACGAGATATTAGAAAAACAGATGAAGTGGCGACCATTTACCACCTACGTTCTCGCCCAGACTTTATGTTGTTTTAGCAACTATTCATAAAGGCACTGCCAAGAGATATGACGGTGGGATATATTTTCTGCCCTTTCCTTTTTTGTTGAAATCGCAATCGTCACTATGGAATCGCCCATCACGTTAACCTTGAAGCCTTAAATTTAGGCCTGCGTACTGGGGCGTTCAAATACCACCGCTTAATACCAATGGCACACATTTTTTTTTATATTTGCAACAAAACAGAAAAATCCTACAACAGGCACATAAATACTACCAATGAATTAGAACGTGTCATCATAGAACCAATTCATAGAACCAATGAATGAATCAACGTGTCACCTGCTTTATTACTGTTTCTGCTTCCAAGACAAGGTCGAGGGCTGCAGTTTCTTGCCAAGGGATTAAGTGCGGACCTTAACAGTTTACCCTGACATATCTGTTGTTATTTGTATCTGTAAAAAACAGAACTTGTCCACTGTACTGTCCTCAAAAACTGACCACGGAACTCACTTCCTTCGCATTGATGACACGTTTGGTTGTGAAAGGCAGGGCAAAAAAAAGTATAAAGCAATATCCCCGTTTTGGTGCTTTCTTTTACTTATGCGGTTTTACTTACCTTTTGCATAATATTTTAAAGCAACGTGATTCGCCTTTTCTTTTTTGTTGTTTTTCGGGTAAACACATTAAAAAAACAGGCGCATTTGATGCTTCGTGCTATATCTCTGCTTCGAGGCACAGAGATGTTACAGGCCGGCAGACTTATTTTAATCAGCTGGTGATATCAAACGTGGATCAAAATCTCAATACATGGACGTTCTCGATTTCCGTCTACTTCAAAAAAACGGTCGTGGGAAAGGGAGATCGAGGCCACTTGTGGTCAGCAGCAAACTGCTTAGCCACTGAGCAGCTCCTGCGGTCCAATTGCCAACTATTAACAATTTTCAGGTGTCGGAGCTTTTAAACAAATGAAGATATGCAAAAAACTTTGCACACATCGGGTGTGGGATTTTGCTGTTGCGCAGTGGAGCACTCCTGCAGCCTGATTGCTCCAATAAAGTCGCAGCTAGGGAAGGGCAAAGTCGTTTTATATCCCATGAAAGCTGCTGAGAATTATATTTCGTTTAGTCAGCTTGCACTACGCTCGCGCTTCCAGCAGCAACAGACCATTGCTACATTGGTGCTCATTCATTTCCCCTGTTGTTGCATAGAGCGTGATAGTGAACTATTGCCTGAAGGGGAAAGTGCGCGAGCGGGTACGAAGTTGATGGTATGTGAAAGAAAAAAAAGTACTGAATTGCATTGACTGTGCAATATCAACAATGGAGGGTCGAACCGTTTCGGCATGAACCGGTAACCCTTATTTCTTTTTTCGGTTCAGTTCCGCTCGGGTTCAGCGTACTCAAAAAATAACGGTTCGGGTTCGGGTTCAGTTCCGGCCAAAATACCGGTTCAGTTCCGGTTTTCGGTTTGGTTCGAGTTTCGACACCCTGATATATATATATATATATATATATATATATATATATATATATATATATATATATATATATATATATATATATATATATATATATATATATATATATATTATGGGATGAGCGATTCCGTATATAAAGTCCTGATTGCCAGTGCAATTCGGCTACTTGAAGGAGGTGTTTTTATAGCGCCGCACGAGGTGATTGTCATTTTTTTGTATGATACAGAAATAAAAAAATGAAAGGCGAGAAAAAATCCAGCGTGATCGGAAGCGGGTTTGTCTTCTCGGGCTGGCTGGTTGAAGTTGGAAATCATGAGACTTGCAACGAAAGCATGATGGAAGCAAGGCTTAAAGAACATGTTAAACACCGCACGTCAGGGCCTTTGTACAGTATAAAGCAGTCCTGCGATTCAGCTTCATCTCAGTGCATTGATTGGCCAATATATGCGGCAATGAAACCTCGGCGCATGACGATTCGAGCGTACGATTCGGCTCAAAAGTTCTGTCTTCGCTGTGGCATCACTCAATGCAAGTGTGAGGTTCTTCTTACCGCAGTGCCGCAGCGCAGATCACATTTTTTTAGTAATGGTACGCACGTTGCTGTAATTTGCCAAATTCGCTAGAATGGTGGCATGAATTGGCCAACGAAGTGCACTGTGGTGAAGCTGAACCACGCGATCGTGTGAGAGTTTAATTAAAGGACGCGCTCTTTGGACGCCAGCACGCACGCACACGCACGCACACACAGACAGTGAACGCATACTGCGTGTTTTCTCCGCATTTTATTTCACCGCGTAGAAACTACTGTTTTACCCTAATTGAAATATAAGGTTCCACCAATACGAAGAATGAGGCATTTGGATGATTATTCGAGAGAATGATCAATGATCACATTCGCGGGGAAAATATCCAAAAATGCGGGAGGTTCCGCAGGGGCCAATAAATGATATATTCCGAGGACAGATCGTAGAATACTCTTTGCATCAAAAGGTAAAAATAAAATAAAAGAATAGGCTGTCCAAATTATAAACCTGGAGTACTAAAAACGTTACAAAATATAGCGGCAATTATTTTAGATGTAGCAAAATAAGCTTATAGCGCAACAAACAAAGACCGCTGTCCACGGATCCACGGAGGGCACTGTTTACGTTCGGAAAAAAAAGAACCTGGAGGCCCCCCTCCTTAGCCTCTGAGCAGCTGAAAGAACACCGCGCATGCATCGGCGGTGGCTTTCGGTTTGAAACAGTTACCTACATTTCGAAGCAGGGGCTTCGCGAAAGCAAAGCAGAAAGGAGGTAGAAAAGTCAGGATGGGTGGGGGAAGGAGGGAATGGGGGGAGGCAGGCATCGCTCAAGTGCTTGAGAGAAGGAACCCCGAGAAAGAAGCAGACGTATTCGACTTCGTAACTCAAGGCTGGACCATTCACAACAAATCTGAACGCAGTTCCGATGCCAGCAGACCCAAGGGGGTTGTTTTCCGTTCAGTCCCACCCTTCACGGCATTCCCTCAAACTACCGTTATTTTTTTTTCCGAAGACGAGAATGAGAAGAAAACGGAAAAAAGAGTCATATCTTGAGAACCTTTGTTCTCTGCCCCGCTCCCTCTCAACTCAACAAGTCCACGCCGCTGTCAAAAATAGGCCGCCCCACTTGCGGTCCATCCCGACTCCGAAGACACCCTGCAACATTTCCTCCTCGCCACTTGCCCCGGAAGAGAAGGAGAACGAATCGGAGGAGGATGGAGAGGAGACGGGAGACGGCGCTTGCGTCCCGCTGAAGCGAGATACCGGCGAAGCGAGCCTGAAGTCCGAACGGCACAGACATGTGTGCGCTCCGCGGCAGGGTTTAGTTTCTATTTTCAAGAACCCCGCGTGCAGTGCCAGGGAGACACGCGTCGCCGGCACTTCGGCACAGAAAGAGCTCCGACAACCGCCATGTGTCGATGCCTTCCGCCATCACGTCAAAAATGGTACCTTTTTGCGAACGTTTCAAAGAAACTTATTAAAGTTGTTTTTACCTCCTTGTTTCCATGTCCCCCTTATCCCGACAAAACCACCGATTTCCTTTCCAGCATGAACTCGCAAAAAGGGCGACCGAAGTTGTTTTTCCTGCAACGCTACCCGAATCAATAGAAACCGCAGAAACACGGGAGCTGAGAAGATAGATTCGATTTCGCCGCAGTCGAGGCTTACGCGCTCTGGAAAACTTAAATCCGCTCAGTGAGGTTTCTCTCAACATCTGCACTGCACGGGCATTCGTTAGAAGCACTGGCCTTCCTTTCTCTTTACTAGGAGTTTTTTCTTGTTAATACAACCACCGGTTCCGTGCAAACGGTTGTGGAAAAGAAAATCACTGCCATCAGCGGCACTCCGGAAGCTTGTTGTAACTTTGTGTTGGTGGGCCGGCAACCCGTGTGGATGTGGGAGTTGGGAGGGAGGGGGGTGGGGGGGCGGGGCAGAGTGAACGGCGCAGAGGAAGAATGGGCAGGGGAGCCAAAGAGGATTACTTTCATCTGCTGTTCCGTCTCCCCTCTTCGCATATTTTGTCAAAATGCAGCGGGACTAGTAACAAATTGCATCGGCATGACCTAACAGCAATTACATTGCTATCGGTTCTCTGGCGCTCTTTGCCCTCGTTGGCCTTGCGCCATGAAACACAAACCATCATCATACATTGCTATCGGCTGTTTTGTTCTAACGATACATCGGACAGACATTGCCTCTGCGTGCCACTGGGATGACAGGGAAGACGACCATCCCTGACCTTGCTCGGAGTAGTCGAATTTATAGAATTCATTCCCCAACTATAAAATAAACGTGAATTCCTTACACTATTATATTGCTAGCGGTGCGAAACACCTAATTCATTTTACGATATGTCAATAACTGCATTCGCCCGCACAGAGCAGGACACACTGAAATAATTATCTGAAGGCTATATGGAAAAGATACAAGCAATTCCTTTAAATCTTGGCGTTGAAAGAATATTGACAAGCTAGAAATTTAGATATCACTGATGCCCAGCAGTACAGCGCGAAGATACGAAGACGAACACTGCACGCATTCGCTCCGTACAGATTGTCAACCAGGGAAGCTGCACCGTATGGTCTGCCAGAGTGCTTCGCTCCTTCCGATGCGCCGTTTCCACTCAGCGGTGTCAGTAGATGCGAGAATGTAGCTTTAGCATAGCCAATCTCGCTGCCCATAGTTCGAACTGCTCTCCAACCTGGTTTTCTCGCGCATGCGCATGGCGTCGCTCCGGAGGAGTTTTTGCGTACACGGGAATGCCCGATTTTAACACAAAAGTATTTTATTCCGGGATTCACGAAGATATGACTTACGTCATGACCATCACGGAAGTGGCGCCAGTACAACAAAGCAAGCGGCCTGTAAAGGGTGCACCCCTGCACACACACTCTTCCTGCGGGGAAGCAATCTTTAGTACTAAAGAGTACTAAAGAGAGGGGAATATTGCCTAGGACAGTTACCACCTGTAACAGGGAAAAGAAAGTATTTCGGGCCTAATAAGCTTTAGTGCCTGCCCTAAGCAGCGCTAGTATTAAACCAAGAGTGTAAAACATGGTTATATTAGTCCTTTTTGGTAAGATGACATGTCATCACCCCGCTTCAAAGGGGAAACCAATAGCAATCATCATCATCATCATCAGTACGTTATACTTCGGGTTGTTTTCGGGTTTTATATTTTAACAGGAAAGTGTTTTATGCCGGGATACACCAAAATTTCACTGACGTCATATCCGTCACGGAAATGATGCCAGTACACATTTCCCGAAGCGACCCGTCAGCAGCACGTCGCTAGCCAAGCACAGCCACAAGACAGCCGCCGACCCGCAAATCAGGCTCAGCTGCAGATTTCGCTGCACATGCCACTTGCGTGTTTTACCGATTCCTATGACAGAGGGATCAATCACAGTTTTTTCTTTCGCCTAGTCATAAAATGCTCCGATTTAAAGAAAGAAAGAAAAAAATACAACGGTTGTGGAAAATGGACGTCTGAGTGTTTACTGAGATGTTGATTGATTGATTATGAGGTTTAACGCGCCGGTGCTACACAGGCGATGAGGCGCGCCGTAATGGAGGGCTCCGAATTAATTTTGACCACCTGGGGATATTCAACGTGCTACGAAATCTCGAATACACGGACGTTTTCGCTTTTCGCCTCCATCAGAAAAGCGGCCGCCGCGACCGGGAATCGAATTCACCGAAATGTGCTTCGATTGTTAAAGATTTTTCTGAACGCATCCGGGCGAGCGAACAGATGGCGCCCTTCATCCCCGGCGCTCAGCGAACCGGTGGCTGAGGCGCCGTGCTGCTGAGCACGCAGATCGCGGTGCCGATGCGCTGCTCCGGCGGCCGTTTGTCTGATGGCGGAGGGTGGAAAAACGGAAATGCCCCTGCAGGCGACGTTTTGGGCGCCCGCTAAATAACTCCCCGGCGATCTGGATCGCTTCCCATAGCCTTCTCCGGCGGCGGGAATCATTACCCAGTTGTTGCTTCGACACGTGAAGCCAGAGATTTCATTTTCCGGGTCGGAAGGAGGAGGAAGGTATACACATGATTCCGCGAAAAAAAAAAAAAAAACATGTATGGTGGATGGCAAGTTTACTTCGTGTGTCTTCTTTCTATCGCGTCCTTAACGGCTGCCATCCGATTAGGAACTGTCGTGGAAGGGGAGGGGCACTCTGATAGAATTTCAATTTTGGGCGAACCGGCTGACAGCAACAAGCCGCATTTAAAAACTAGCGGTAAAAAAAATGAAGGTTTTTAGTTTTTAAGTTCAGGGAAGCCAGCATGGATGCATACTAAGGAAAAGGAGGAGCGGGAATTAGAGGAAAATTTCTCTCATTTCGTGAGTGCTCAGCAAGTGGGCTTTATCGCAGGGCGTTCGGCTTCACTGCACTGTTTCTATGGGCTGTGGCAAAACTCTCGAGAACGAAGGAACTAGCGACCTGCCTACAGTATTAAGCGCAACGTGATTTTGCTGCGTGCTTCGTTTAAGAAGTTGAATGTAGCGAGAAACTGCTCGCGTTTGTATTCTCAGAAATGGGAAACCCAGCCACCCGGAAGAAATTGAAAGTTAACGGAAAATAGTCTCCGACCTCCTGCCATTTTTTCGCGTTCACACAATTTTCGATCGTGATTTCTTGTTGATGTTGCGGTTAAATTGCATCTCGCGCTAATGAGATTTTTTCTGCAATCAATACCGTTTATCGCCTTGATTTTTTGTTAAATAAGAAATAGCTTTTTGTTAGACCATTTTCGTTTTAACAGGTCCCACTTTATGCTTTTTTTTTTCATCTTGGGCTCGCGATCTTTCAACGTACAAATAAGCACTGGGCGATGCCTGCTAATGAATAGGCGCCTCCTTCGGCATGGATGCCCATTTTGGCGAAGCAGCGGGAAAATCGGTGCTCCCGATCGTGACGAACTCAGCGCGCACGCGGTGGGCTGCTGCGACGGGGAATTTTCGATCAGGTTAATAGCATAACAAGGTTTTCGCTTGCCTTTCTCATGAATTTCACCTGCTATTGCGTGTGGATGCTGCACCGGCTGTCCCCAGGAATAGCCAAGGCGTCTAACAGCTGATGCTAAGATACCGAACCATGTACGCATGAGCGGTCACAAATTGTTTTTTTCAGAAAAGCGGTGCCAAATAGCATTCGTGCTCCGAAACACTTATCCAGAAATTGTGTAAATTAAAACAAAAACAAAAAAAAAAAAACTCCGAGGATGCCTAAGCACTTCTCATGGGTTGGGAACACGAGAGCGTGAATGGTACATTGAACGCCTGATACGCTTTGCCTCATCCTCGCGTTGTCGAAGGGCTTCACAGTCTTGTCGCTTGAGACGCTTTGCTTCGCAATCCGCCTTAACGCTTTCGAACGGCTTCCATGTTTTCTCGTATGCGTGCAGCTGCTGCTTGTTCCCGCTGCCGTGCAATGGGCGATTGGAGGACGAGGCCGAATTTCGCTGCCTGTCTGTCCGCTCGTTTGGCTGCGCGCTTCCTTAACTTCGCCTGCGATGTACTCGCGCTGACTGCCACCTCTCGCTGCTGTCGTGTTTAGGCTCGCGCTAAGGAAGGCTTCCCAGGCAGTCGTTTCACGGCTTCCCACACCGATGCTGGCTTTTTAGCTCGATGGGCCACTCAGTGCTTTCGCACTAATGACACTGCAGCTGACTGCAAGTATAAGGGGTGCCCTTTTGTAGAAACATTGCATCACATTAACTTATCGGTTAATAAAATGCTGACTGCTCCTTACTTCGAATATTAGGGTGAGGCACACCCAGAAGCAACGGGCCATATATGCTTGCATTATATTCAGAAATTCGCTGTTTAAAAATTTCCGCGAATTATTTCCCCGGTCACACGATATTTTCGTTGTACTAACCGTTGGAAAAAAATGTTTGTGTCATCTAGAGTGAAGATGCCCTCACCACACGCCTAGCGCCCCACCTTTTAATAATTTGGCTGCTCAGTTTTTTATTTAAATATTGGATATTCTACACTGAAGCATCATGAATATCAAAGCTCTGGTCAGGGGATTCCCTTTCAGGAGTATGTGGACCGCTGCATCAGCGCAATATTTTTGGTTAGGAGTTTAGCCCTCGGCCTTTACTACTATATGCGCAAAAGGTTACCACCCAGAAAACTACAGCCTTTCTAAAATTACTTGTTAAAGGATTGTTGTGGATAAGAGGCAAGTTGGTTTGCCTAGATTAATTACGTGATTGATTGATAGTGGGGTTTAACGCGCCGGTGCTAAACAGGCGATGAGGCGCGCCGTAGTGGAGGGCTCCGAATTAATTTTGACCACCTGGGGATATTTAACGTGCTCCAAAATCTCGAAC
>NW_027526460.1:3226088-3248657 GCF_048455015.1 Haemaphysalis longicornis
TACTGGGGTTTAACGCGCCGGTGCTACACAGGCGATGAGGCGCGCCGTAGTGGAGGGCTCCGAATTCCGCGCTCCAAAATCTCGAATACACGGGCGTTTTCGCTTTTCGCCTCCATCAGAAAAGCGGCCGCCGCGGCCGGAAATCGAACCCGCGACCTCATGCTCAGCAGCACGCCTCAGCAACTGAGCCACCGCGGCGGCCACGGTGGCGCTGTGGGTAAAATGTCGTGATCTTACGTAAAAGCCACGGGTTCGATTTTTGACACCATGGGCTGTGGTTATATGCTTTTAATAACGGCAGAATACGAACACAGCCGTGAGTGCTAGGTTTCAAGGCGCGGTGAAGACGTTCAAGGGGCCTTAATACGCAACCCTGCATTACTGCGCGTCTTATAATCCAGGTACACCTTCGGCGCGTAAAATCGAAGTATGCTTTTTAGAATAATTAGCGTTGATAGTTACAAACTAATAGGAAATTTAATTGGACAACGTCTGATCTTTGGTAAGAAAATGGCGAAAATTCAAAGAAGCGTACCGAAAGTCTGCTCCCGCCCCAGACCCTCGGTATGGTTTTCTGCCACCGAAATTCGTGATGCTGCACACGCACTTAAGCACACACCTTGCCTCTGGTTGAGGAATGGGTCATATGCCGCTGATCTTTCCACCATAAGCGACGCCCCCTGAACGGGAGAGGTACATCGCAGAAGGAGCGGCATTGCAATACTATTCGTACTTGTGTGTCTCACGACAGTTGGGAGGGTTCGGCCATGACGGTGACGATAACGACGGGGCTGCCATGACGTACGAACGCACGCACGCATGCACAAACAGCTGTTTTCTCGCAGCCTGGCATACTCATATCAGAGTCCTTCGATGGTATTAAGGGACTTTGTTAATATCAAAGTCTACGACGAAGTGTCACGCCGCGATAAGCGCGGGCTGTTAGGACGCACGGAAGAAAGTGAGGTGCCCAAACAGAGCGCGGGCTGTCTCTTCCGTTTGAGGATCAGTTCGGACTTCTCGCTTGCCTGCTGCGGTGCGCGAGAGCGCTAACGGGCAGCCGCACTGGGCGGCTGCTGAGCTGCTCCGCATGAATGTTTCCACCGAGCTTGCGGTAATGAGCACGCCGAATAGAAGGCGCCGCTGAGCTGCGTTAGCCGCAGCTGACATGGCGGCGGGGCTTGTTGCGCTATCGATTTCACACACGGGGAAGGCTGTAATGGGCCGAGCGTGACGACAGCGGCAGTTAGCTCAGCTCAGGAAGCAGCATCAGGCATTCAGCTCCAAGTCACGCCAGTGTTAGAATTTTGAGGTCGTAATGCGGTTTTTGAGCAACTCTTGTGAGTTTAACATCAAAATGTGGTGTACGGTACACATCAAGCGAATAAAAAACTTCCTGGGGGGGGGGGGGGGGGGCATAAGTCTGCTTGCGTGCTTTGAAGGGGAAAGCCTGGCGATACCGATTACCGTTTTTAATGCAACGTCGTATTTGCGTCTCTTCCTTCGCCTTTGTTTCCTTTTTTTTTTTGTCGCGAATTTCTTCGAGTGCCTTCTTTCCTGCGGAACGGAAAGTCGAGCTAGTTTCGTCTGATTCATATTTAAAGCGCAAACAGACGTAACGCAAGAAGTGCACGTGTTACCTACTTGTTGTGTTACGTCTGTTTTCGCTCTGAATCAAATATGAATTATTTTCTGGTACAGCGCGTTCGCACCTCTTTCTTGGTTTCCCTGTGCAGGCAGCTTGGTGCGAGACTTCAATTAAGGGCTGTTTTGGCACCTTGGTCGGGACTCAGTCAGGCTGCACGTGCAATCAAAGCTCTCTTGGAGTTTCTTCGGTGCACAGAACTGGACAGAGTTTTGTTTTGGGCGCATCAAGTGACACCTTTTCATTTTTAGTTTTTGTTTTCGTTTTCTTTCTTTTGTTTTTTCTTTCTTTCTCTTTTTCTTCTAACACCTAGCGTAGCAAGCCAGCGCAACGGCTCGGCTAACCTCGCTGGTCTTCATTAACGTCTCTCTCTCTCTCTCTCTCTCTCTCTCTCTCTCTCTCTCTCTCTCTCTCTCTCTCTCTCTCTCTCTCTCTCTCTCTCTCTCTCTCTCTCTCTCTCTCTCTCTCTCTCTCTCTCTCTCTCTCTCTCTCTCTCTTCTTTCATCGGCAAGCAGACTGGCACATGCATGCCACACCTTCCTTAGAACCACAGTCTTGCGCGACACGTGTGTACCTCTTTTACTCACATTCCATCACGTTCGGGTCTAAGGCGGTGCGCAGCATTTTACAACTTTCCGACTCATAGTTTTGTGAATTTTGGAAGCAGGCACATTAGCCCTCAAAGCTCCCGACTCCGGGGCTAAGTGGGCATGTGCTCCGAAGAAAGGAACAACGACAACAACTTTTGCCCCACCGCTCGGAACATGCTGGGATAGCAGAACCGGTACAGCCTCGGGCTGCTACTGTCGAAATCGGGTTAAAATACACCAGATACTGCGAACAACAATGGTGCTCTTTCGCCGTTTCTATTGCACTGCCATTCTTGATTGATTTGACAGCGGAATAAGACAGCTAAAAAAGATAGAGATTTTTTTTCCTTTTTTAAAATCGCAATTCTTCCTGTCCGCAGTTAAAAACACCAAAAAAGTGCCGAGCGTGCGCACATGAGCGTGGGCCTCGGGGCGGCCGCCCGGAAGTTAACAAAACCAAGGAAATGCCTAGCGCTCGTGTGCGTGCCTCGCGGCGACCTCCCAGCGTCCCCGGAGCACGTTTGTCAAGCCAAGCATGCCCACTTAGGGAGACTGGCCAAAACTGGCCAAAAAAACAAAAAACAAAAAAACAACTCCAGCGTTCGCCGCAATCGCGAATCACTTGCTCGGAACGAGAAAGACACCATAGCGTACACCCCTCCAAGGGGATGTCCAATGATTAACGCTTCAAAAAAAAAAAAAAGAAGAAGAAGGAAAACAATACAAGAAGCTCAGACTTACAGCAACAATTACGAAGTGAAGAAGCAAATCGGCTGCAATCGTGGACTTAAACCTTCGTGATGGCCGTGAAGGTTGCGTACAGCTTCGCTACCTTACGCGTTAGTGTGAGCTTCCTTCGTTTTTTAATGGTTTATCGGGGTGAGATATATTCTCTGGTACTAAGCGTTATAATTGATTGATTGATTGATTGATTGATTGATTGATTGATTGATTGATTGATTATGACGTTTAACGCGGCGACGCTACACAGGCGATGAGGCGCACCGTACTGGAGGGCTCGGGATTAATTTTGGCCACCTGGGACCTTTAACGTGCGCCGAAATCTCAAACACACGGGCGTTTTCGCGTTTCGCCTCCATCAGAAAGGCGTACGCCGCGGCCGGGAGTCGAACCCCTGTCTTTGGGCTCAGCAGCGCAATGGCCGCGGCGGGTTACTAAGCTTTATAAAAATTTAAAAAAAAACTCAAGCCCGATCGACTCTCGAGCACCACACATATGAACTTCAGTTTTCACAAGAAAGAAGGAAGGAAGGCCCGAGTACATTTGAAAAGCTGGCTTATGATTAAACGGGAGCGTGGTTCAATTAGGTGCACGCACGAAGCGTTGAAACGTGGATTGCAAATTGAAGCTGCGGAGTAGCTGACCCGACGACAATGATCGTTATTAGTTTGGTGACGTCTGAATTATAAACGGCGTCCGCAGAAACGACACTTTTATGACTTGCTGTCCCCAGCGGAAAATTATAGCGTAGCTGACCAGCGTTGTAGGAAAAGGAGCGTCGCGGGGCCGGTAGCGCTTCAAAATCGTGTTAGTCGAAACGGGGTGGTCTGCAACTTGTGATTTGCGTGGTATGTTTGTTTATCGTGTTCCGCTGTTCCATCGCAGTCAACCGAACGAACGCTTAGAAGACGTTCTTTTGGAATGCCCAGCGACGTCAATGGCGGTGAATTATCAAATGTGCATGACCAGATTTAATAATGCACTCCCACTGACCGCGCTGGGCATTCCATAAGAACGTCTCCTGAGCGTTCGTTCGGTTGACTGAGATGGAACTTCGGAACACGGTTAACAAACACAGCGTGCAAATCACAAGTTGCAGACCTCCCCGTGTCGATTTTGAAGCGCTACCGGCGACGCGACGCTCCTTTTTCTACAACGCTGGTCAGCTGGTATTTTACGCACGCGTGTTTCATAAACCATGCATCAAGGAATAAGACGCGCTTTCACATGTGCATGACCAGATATGAAAGGGCGTCTAATTCCTTGATGCATGGTTTATGAAGCCCGCATGCGTAAAATATAACGCCGTACTCAGCATAATGAGCTTTTTGCTGTCCACTGCCTGTCGAAGGTCTCTCGCAATGGCGTCCGAGCGCCAATACTCTGCGTCAGTCCATTTTTTTCCTCGTAAGCATTTTTTGTCCCTCCGCCAGCGTCCTGTATTATCTACGTCCTGTTCCCTGTATAAGATTTTCATTTTATTTTATACTCATCCGCCAGCTCTTCGCTTGCTTGCTGTTGGTCGAGCATCGGGCGAGCTGCCTAACTTCCCTTTGTGCTCATAACCCGGCCTGATTGAGTGTTGTCCGCTCTGGCTCGTACGGCGGTTCATGGTGCTCGCTTTCTATACTTAAACGAGAGTTCCGCAATTCGTTCTGGGGATTGTTCGGTTGCTCAAAGTTTTCTTTCTAAGTGCTCCATAAAATCCCAAGTTACTGCCACAACTTCCGCGCTGTTCAAGAGTGCATTCACTACGCACCCAGTTTTTTTCTTCTGAGATTGGTAGCCCTCGTAGTTTGTTTAGTGGAAGTGCTTTACAAACACATTATAGGCACTCATCAAGAACTATCTTATTCCAGGGAAGGAGAGGTGTACGGAGTCCATGCGCAGCCTTCACAAATAGCGTTATACGCCTGTTAAGTTCGTGTGTGCTGCGTGTGTGCGATGTCAACGGCTTTCGATCGGCCATGCTGTTCGCGCACTGTAAACTTCAAGCTTGTATGTTCTAATTTTAGTAATACATTATTATTGCCTTCTCGCGTGTAGAAAGTGACACTTCGTAAATGAATCACGCGTAGGAAACTAGCTGGTCTGCCGTGCTAACCAGCACACACAAAGGCAAGCACACGCACGCACGCGCACACACACGCAGGCAAGCACGCACGCAGTAAAATAAAATACGCAATAGACACAGGCATTTCCAAACGGTGATTTCTATGAACGACTTCGAGGTGCACTGCCGCAACCAACTAATACAAGGGGTAAACGAATTTGTGAGCGCACACCCTAATTAGTCAGACTACAACGAACGGCGGTCGTATTATTCCTGACCTTTCGCTGGAGCGTTGATTATATCTTGCAAACTCAATAAATTGGAATTGTTAAACTAAGTAAATCATCGTACTAGAGAACACTAAACAGCGACAAAGGAAAAGAGGCGACGAAACAGCGTGTGTTTCGTCGCCTCTTTTCCTTTGTCGCTGTTTAGTGTTCGCTAGTACGATGATTTTCTTAGTCAGTAACCAACTCGCCCAACTTACCGCCTTAATTGTTTTACTTCTGTTTGTTAAAGTTCTGAGGAATTATTATCGCGCTGCCAAACCACCTGCGCCCCCGTCTATGTGGCTTTATTGTAATTTAACTTGGGATGCTGCCCCCCCCCCCCTCTTTTCTTAAGAGCAAAGCTGTTTAGCAAATCGTAATGTTTTGTGTCTGCAGTTAAAAATACCCAGAAATTGCCGAGCGCGCGCACGAAAGCTCGAGCCTCGCGACGACCTCCCGGCAGTTAACAAAACCAAAATAATGCCTAGCGCTCGTGTGTGCGTGCCTCGCTGCAACCGCCAAGCGTCCCCTGAGCACGTCTGTCAAGCAAAGGATACCCACGGAGATAGATTGGCCACGAATGCGGCGACAGACCGGCAGTTAGCAAAACCAAGAAAATTGCATCATCATCTTCCTGTAGGGGAACCCTGATTAGTATGCGAAGCAGCCATGGGTACGTCGACTGAAGTTCCCATTAGTTTTCAGTTCGTCGTTTCCGTTGACGTTCAGCTTCGCGTGCCTTCGTTGTATCAGTAGCTTCTTGACGTAGTTTGAATGAGTGAAGGACATAAGGCGCGTTCGTAGCGCGTGTTCCTGTCTCCGTTTGTAGCGCAGTGGGAAGAGCGCCACGTACCTCCCGTTGCGGCTAGAGAGTCGTGGGATCGAAACCGGGCGTCGCCTAACTGTTTCTTTTTATAGTGGACTGTGCTTACGTCAGCGCAAACGCTGACGGGGCTGAAGAGACGCGCATGCGCAGTGGAGTGCGGACGGCGGACAACGACAACGAGGGAGGGAGGGACACAGCCCCGTGCATGCGATGCTTCGCATCTAAAACACCTATCGCTGATGTGTGTGTGTGCCTCGCGACGACCACCCAGCGTCCCCTGAACACGTCTGTCAAGCAAAGGATACGCACGGAGGAAGATTGGCCATGAATGCGGCGACCGCCTTACAGTTAACGAAAACAAAAAATGCCTAGCGCTCGTGTGTGCATGCCTCGCGACGACCGTCCATTGTCCCCAGCGCAACTTTTTCAAGACAAGCGTACCAATTTACGGAGATTGGCCAAGATTGGCCCAAAAAAGGAAAAGGCCAGCGTTCCCCGTAATCGTGGCAACACTTGATCGGAACGAGAAAGACACGTCATAGCGTGCGCCCTTCCAAAGTGACGTGCAATGATTAGCAGTTCAAAAAAAAAAAAAAAAATGAAGGAAGCTCACACTTATAGTAACAATGGTGGAGTAAAGCCGGGGAGAGCAATCTAGTTTCCGACGCGGCGCGTCGAACTATCTAGCAGGCTGGGTGCGCGCGGGTGCGGCGCCGGCCATGTTGCAGCCAAATCGGGTGCGGGGACGCGTGCGGGGACGCGTCCCCTTCCGCTCATGTGTTCGACGTTTAAAGGTCGTTGTGGCAGCGAAGAAGAAGCAAATAGGCTGCAATCGTGGACTTAAACCTTCGTGATGGTCGTGAAGGTTGCGTACAGCTTTGCTACCTTCAAGTCTTACATGTTAGTGTGAGCTTCCTTCGTTTTTTTTTTTTTTTTCGAGTGCGAATTGGTGACGTAGGCCTGGACTGCTCGCTGAGCCCAGGGCAACCCGCAGTAGGGACCCCCCCTCGCCCCCCCCCCTCGCCCCCCCCGTGGAAGGTGCGCTGGCATTTTCCCAAAATCTCGGTAAGAATTTTAACTCGTCATCGTAACACCGCATAAGACTGAAAAAAATTTCGGAAAGTTATCCGGCGTGAATAATGCACGGCGGTGAACTGAACCAAGCTACATGTTGCATTTAACAAGAAAGTTCCTGGTCCGGAACTTCATTTTCTTATCTTGCTTCTAGTTCAAGGTACGAGCAGCACGAAACAGCGTGGTTTTCTTTAGGACGGAGAGGGACAGGGAGGTCTAGTGAATACTGAAGAGGTCCCACCAGACGGCGGCGCTTGCCACTTTATATGAGGGTGATTACAGTGAGGCAAAAAAAGAAGGGAAAAATGGTTTCACTTCGTACCATTGATCAAGATGGAGACCGAAGCCGATAAATAATTTGCCTGAATAACCAAAAGCAACTACGGCATTGCCTTGCGTCAGCCTAGAAAAGTTTTTTAGCAAAAGTAGCTTCTGAGAAGTTCCGATTACTTGAAATGAACCAAATGCCGAAACCTGCCCTTGAAAAGAACTCCCGCAATCGCTGTTCGCCGCGGCGCTTTAAACATGAAATTGGCTCTAATCCACGCTGTGAAGGTGGTTGGTAAGCAAAGCTTTAAGCAACACCCACAACAACTGCCCATGCGACGTCACTTGAATTCACACACGTGGCTCTACAAAGAGTGAAACCAGAGATTCTGCCAGCCGTTACCTGGAATTCGCGGGGGCGGCGTCCCGCCCGGGCTAGAGCGGCGGACGCCGCCGCTGAGCCCGGCCGGGAGTCGGGAGAAAGAAAACGGAGAGAGAGAGAGAGAGAGAGAGAGAGAGAGAGAGAGAGAACAACATCTTTATTGGCCGGCTAAATTAGTCGCAGATACCAGCCTCCTGTAGGGGAGGCAGCATCTATGACTGCTGGCGTTGGAGCGCCTCCATCGCGAACTGGACGGCTACCCGTTGAGAGTCTAAGTCTTCCTTGCCCACCGCACGAGCAAGATGGGGTGGAAGCACGTCTGTTGGGTCCGGAGTCACAGCACATGTCCATAGCATGTGCGCCATAGTAGCGCGACCTTTCGAAGCGTGAGACAGCGAAACGTAGCCATCCTGATGTGCTAACTTGGGGCTACACAACCGCGCGACACAAGCGCAGACACCGAAACAATTGGGCATGTGAGCTTGGTGATTTCCATTTATGCCGATTAAAATTAGTTATTTTAGTAAGTTTGAGAATTGCTAGAAAGCTGAGAGAACTTTTATAATCGCTATTTATCAGAACCAGTTTCTACTTTCACCTTTTGTAGCACCTCTTTTAAAAGACAATCGAATTGGTATTCACCAATTTAGAAAACGGAGTTCCATTCATGGCAAGCACTGCGCAAAAGGTAGCGTTTCTCTAGCGGCCAGATGTCTGTATGTGGTTTTTACATTTTGTTTTCCCGCCCTGCAAACCAATCCTTAACGTACGTTTGCCGTACGACCACTTAATTCCATTGGGTGCGGGTTACCCTGGAGGTGCTGTCGAACAATATAATCAAGGCGTGCGAAGGCAACGCGCAAGGGACGCGAAGCTGCGCCAGAACAGGCCCGAAACAACCATCGCTAAAGCACACGACAAAGTCGTACCGCCGACGCCGCTGCCGGCGAGCAGGCACTTCCGCGCGGGGAACGCTGTGTAAATTCGCCGCGACATCTACAGTGTGCTCCGTGAGTAAAACCCTACGCCCCCCCCCCCCCCCCCCCCCCCGTCCCCTCTCCCACCCACCGCCGCCTCCGCCACGTTGGGAGTTTGTTGTCCCGCACGCCACGAAAGAACCGATGGCTGGTAGAGCTAGAAAGCTTTGCTTTGAAATTTTGCACAAATTCAGAGAATTATCTACTAATGCGCAGCATTCTTATGGCGCCTGTCTTGAGTGTGAGTTTTTTCCAGCCAAATTTTTGGTGTCTTCTAAATCCTGTCCGACCAATTATCTCCAATTACGCTATTATAACAGGTAAAACTTTCGCGAAATCTTCAATATTGTGGAAATGCCATGCGTTATAGTTTTGCCTTTTCCGTTTTTTTTGCTATTTTTTTTTTATTTTTTCAAAATTTTGTCCGAACAATTATCTCCATTTACGTTATTACGACGTCACATTTCGAACTTTCCCGAAATCTACATTATTGTTGATATGCACGGCGTTACATGGTTGCCATTTTCCGGAATTATTTTATATTTTTCTCATTTTTTAGTTTTTCAAATTTTTGTTCGACCAATCATCTCCATTTACGCTATTATAACGATTACAGATGGAACTTTTGCGAAATCTGCATTATTGCGGAAATGCCACGCGGTAAACGTATCGGCATTTTCTCTTCTCATTTTCTAGTTTTTCAAAATTTCGTCCGGCCAATTATCTCCATGTACGTTACTACACGTTACATTTGGAACTTTCGCGAAATTTGCATTATTGTGGAAATGCAGGGCATTACACCATTCGCCATTTTCCAAAATTTATTTTATATTTTTCTTACTCTTTAGTTTTTCAAAATTTAATTCGACTAATAATGATTCGGGACATTTACGCTACTATAATGATTACAGGTGAAGCTTTCGCAAAATCTGCATTATGTGGAAATGGCATGCGTTTTGACATTTACCGTATTTTTAAATATTTTTCTTATTTCTAGTTTTTCAAAATTTTAAACAACCAATTATCTCAATTTACGTTACTATGAGGATTACATTTGGAAATTTCGCAAAATGTGCATTGTTGTGGAAACGCAGGGAGTTATACGGTTCGCCATTTCCCGTAATTATTTTATATTTTTCTTATTTTTTAGTTTTTCAAAATTTCGCTCGACAAATGATCTCCATTTACGCAATTATAGCGATTACAGGTGAAACTTTCGCAAAATCTACATTATTGTGAAAATGCCATGCGGTATACGATTTGAGATTTTGCGTAATTTTGTTATGTTTTTGTCACTTTTTAGTTTTTCAAAATTTCGTTTGACCAATTATCTCCACTTACGTTATTCTAGCGATTACAGTTGGAACTTTCAGGAAATCTGCGTTTTTGTGGAAATGCAGGGCGTCGCGCTCTCCTGGCTGTGGGTGTACTCGGCAAAGAATGCTACGCATTAAAAGGCCCGTGTGTGTGCACGATATTTCGGCCTACGTTGAAAGGTTTCAAAGGTTTAATATAAACTTTTTAGAGTAGTAAGCAACAGGAAGTGTACAGCAAAGTAAGGCTTTAATAGTACAAGCCCGCTTTTGAAAAAAAAAACGTGCCCAACTCCTGACCTCTTACAACTCTTCTTTCCTAACGCTTGGTCATCATCATCATCATCATCATCATCATCATCATCATCATCATCTATGTACGCCCACTGCAGGGCAAAGGCCTCTCCCATTATTCTCCAATTATCCCGGTCCTGCGCTAACTGTGACCAATTTATCCCCGCAAACTTCTTGATCTCATCTGCCCATCTAACTTTCTGCCGCCCTCTGCAACGCTTGCCTTCTCTAGGGATCCACTCTGTTACCATTTATAACCAACGGTTATCTTGCCTTCGCATTACATGCCCTGCCCACGTCCATTTCTTCTTCCTAATTTCTACTAATATGTCCTTAACCCACGTTTGTTCTCTTACCCACTCGGCTCTCTTCTTGTCCCTTAATGTTACAACTATCATCTTCCGTTCCATTGCTCGCTGATTCGTCCTCAATTTAAGTTGAACCCTCTTAGTGAGCCTCCAGGTTCCTGCCCGGTAGGTGAGTACAGGTAAGATGCAGCTGTCATACACTTTCTTCTTCAGGGACAATGGTAGGCTGAGAATGCCTGCCGTATGCACTCCATCCCATTCTTATGCTTCTAATTATCTCTGCCTCATGGTTGGGATCCGGGGTCACAACTTGGCCTAAGTAGACATATTCTCTTATCACTTCCACTGCCTCGCCACCTATCTCAAACCGCTGTGCTGTCCCGAGGTTATTGATCATTACTTTAGTTTTCTGCATAATAATTTTGAGGCCCACGGTTCTACTCTGTTTGTCCAGTGCGGAAAGCATGCTTTGCAATTCGTCCCCCGAGTTGCTTAGCAAGGCAACGTCATCAACAAATCTTAGGTTCCTGGGGTATTCTCCATTAACTCTTACTTCCGCCTGTTCCCAATCTAATGTTCTGAATACTTCTTGTAAACATGCTGTGAATGACATTGGAGAGATTGTGTCTCCTTGTCTGGCGCCCTTCCTTATTAGGTACTTTACTGCTCTCCTTATGGCGGATTATGGTAGCTGTGGACCCACTGTAGATATCCTCTAGTATTCTTACATAATGCTCATCTGCACCCTGGTTCCGTAGTGCCTGAATGACCGCTGATGTTTCTACCGAGTCAAATGCTTTCTCATAATCTATGAAGGCTATATATAGGGGTTCAGTATACTCAGCTCACTTCTCTATCATCTGATTGATCGTGTGAATAGGGTCCATTGTTGAAAAGCGTTAACGAAACCCTGCTTGTTCATTAGGTCGACTGAAATCTAAGGTTGCAGAAATTCTGTTAGCGATTACCTTGGTAAGTACCTTGTAGACGACTGACAGTAAGCTGATCGGCCTGTAATTTTTCAAGTCCTTCATGTCACCTTTCTTATGGATTAGGATGATGTTCGCGTCCTTCCAAGATTCCGGTACACTCGCGGTCATTAGGCATTACGTATACAGCTTTTCCAGTTTTTCAAGTATAATTTCTCCGCCACCCTTCAAAAGCTCTGCTGTTATCTGATCCTCACCAGGTGCTTTGCCCCCTTTCATTTCTTTCAAAGCCTTCCTTACTTTTTTGGTCGTTACTGGTGGGATGTCTATCTCCTCTGAACTACTTTCTCGTTCGGCATTATCCTGGAGGTCCCGGCTACTGTACTGATCCCTATAGAACTCCTCGGCCACTGTGACTATTTCATCCCTATTTGTGATCACATTACCTTGCTTATCTTTAACTGCATACATATGATTTTTCCCCACGCCAAGACGCCCTCTTCACTGCTTTTAGGCTACCTCCGTTATTTACAGCGTATTCGATCCTCTCCATATAATACTTCCGTATGTCAGCTGTCTTACGCTTATTGATTAACTTTGAAAGCTCCGCTAGTTCCGTTCTGTAAGCTGGGGTGGAAATTGTCATACTTTGCCGTTTCCTAATTAGATCTTTCGTCTCCTGGGAAAGTTTACCATTAACCTGTCTATCGTGCCCCCGACTTCTACTGCACACTCCGTGATAATGCGTGTAAGATTGTCGCTAAATTCCTGTGTCGTAAACTCCGCTTCCTCGGTAAGAGCTGAATATCGGTTCTGCAACGCTATCCTGAATTCTTCTACTTTACGTCTTACTGTTAGCTCATTAATCGGCTTCTTCCGTACTAGCTTGTTACGCTTAGTATCACGTAATTTATAGTTAATTCTGTTTGCCCACGTCGTAGCCCATCGCATTTTGACTTTTAGCCGCGCGTTTCGGGCAGTCCGCTGCCAACGTTTCCGACTGGTGTTCCTCATTAACATCTCAGCCGCGCGCTGTCGTGGACGAAATAACGAAAAGTGTAGTGCTTGCACGAAGTACTCACCCGAACCAAGTGTGTAGTACTTGGGGCTGCACACCAGACGTCTTTTCAGGTCAACAGGCGCGTGACAGAACGCGGCTTCCGCACGCGCAGCTAATGACGCTTCCGGCCGTGTTGTCCGCCCAAGATGTTGACACCATTAGCGCGGTGACACATCAGGAGCGTAGAGTCCGACAAACGTTGCTTATAAGGCATGATTCTGAGGCAAATGCATTCTTTTATAGTCTCCGCGCTTCCCGTGCATTGCGATTTGCTTTATTCCTGCAAACATTCCAGGAAGTGTGGGCCTGTCGGTGGGGTCCGGTGATGAGCCTAAGGAACAGCAAGGGCTTAGAAACCTATTGTTCGAACTTAAAGATCGGCAGGTTTCGCATATTTAGCGGGGTTCTGTGTTAGTGCGAACAATGATATTTATTTATAAATAAATAAAAATTGGACCAGAAACTCCCCATCGGGGAATCGGCATAATGCGTAGCGTTCGTGGTTCTTTCGTGCACGCTATTCTTTCCTGCAGCGTTGTAGCGCTTATTCAAACTGTATTTGTGGCAGTATAGTTGTGCTTTTTGTTT
This sequence comes from Haemaphysalis longicornis, assembly GCF_048455015.1. Lineage (NCBI taxonomy): Eukaryota > Metazoa > Arthropoda > Arachnida > Ixodida > Ixodidae > Haemaphysalis > Haemaphysalis longicornis. The sequence goes on from NW_027526460.1 coordinate 3,239,405, forward strand.
TGTTACAGGGTGTAAGATGGACAGCATATCACTGACAGATACCAGTAATTGTGCTGGATAATAAGCTGACTGGACAACCGCTACTAATATGACGGTACTGGCGCGTTATTTGTGATGTGTTTTTGGTACTTCGAAAAAGAAAACAATATAAATTGTAGTAAGGTAATTCGCAAAGGAGATAACTATAGTAATAAAAAAATATCCAAAGTAAACACAAATGTTTAGATTTTCTTCTGCTGAAACCCACAAAAACAATTACAAGGCATTGGAACACCCGGATGACATGTCGCGTTATACTAATCCTGCCAATACCTTAATTTCTAATTTTGTACTCCCCTGTGCTTTATACGGTTATCAATGCTACCGGATGCATGGAGACAGCGATGGCTGGGCTTGGTACTTCAGTTACCTTTAATTGGGTTGAAAAAGAAAGGCGGAAAGAATAGGGGACAGGAGTTGCCAGTGCTGACAGCCAAATTCTTACGGTGGTGAAAGGGGTAAAACCATGTTCGTTCAAGGCGCGTGCAAGGCCTGGACAAAGAAGATGGCAAAAAAAAAGGAACATACCACGTAGTACGAATTATTGCTACTGGTCGCAGGGGGATCTTCTGGGCTCATATGCAATTTCGTAACAAAGTATTTTTTTTTTTTGTTTTCGAGAAAAATGAATGGCTAGTTTGGCACGTAGTAGTATAACGTAAAAAATTCCATACAGACGGTCGTTAAACTACGTATTCACCTAGTATTTGGTTGTGCAGTGTTATCTGCACAACACGGTTTAAATGCATTTAATAGTTTTGCGTTTCGGTGTGTTCAGTGTATGAAATTCGACCCACTCGGCGAAAGGAATTGCGCTGAAAACGCGTAGGTTTTTCATATATTTACGCGACCAAACAAAAAAATGTCAGCTAGCACAAACATCGTTTTATATAAAGAAAACAAAAACAGAAGGCAATAAACACAGATTTGGCGTACAGGAAAGTGATTTTGACCAATACTCATCGCGCCTTTCGGTTCTTCGGCACCGTGTTTAGTCTGTAACTGCAGCGCTTTTGTTTGTCACGACCGTATACAAGACATTGCTGTAAATCACTTAAAAAGGTCAGATAGATCAAAATAAAATGGAATAGGAAGTGTTTTTTTTTTTGTTTTCAAGAAATTATGTCAGAGCGATAAAATGTGCGAGTGAAAAATATATTCCGCATGGTCCGTAAACAGAACTGAGCAACATTTACGCATGTAAAATGATGTACCAACGCTCATTCTTTAGTCTAAAAATACCTGCATAACGCTAAGAAGGCTGAAAGAGAAAAATCTACGTCGAGGCCAATGTCTTAGTTGGCCTCCAGCCTCAGTCACCCGCGGCACCGAGGGAGATGATTCAATATATTGGCAATGTGGTCACTGCGTAGGGCACGCCACTTCCCGTGGATAAATAAAAAGATAAGTTCGAACAGAGCACAGAAGGAAAGCGAAACAGAAGAAGGCACCGACGATGAGCAGAGAAAGAAGCAGCGAACGAGAATCGGGGCAGTTGAGGACGGGACAGCCAACGAGCTCTCGCCACATTCCCGGAGTGTTTCCTCTCTCTCGTAACGTCGATAACTGCGCTCTGGCCCGTATTCGAACGAACCAGCCACCTCATAATACCTGACGTCAACACGGATCACAAGGGGAATAAAAGAAGGTGGACGAAAAAAATAAAAAGGAGTGGAAGCGTAAAAAACAAACAAAGCAGGAATAACTGAGCGGCAACGATCTCTATACATCTATATATACACGGCGGGGTCCTGTGCCGGTGGCCCAGTTGTCGCGTAAAGCAGGCCTCCCTTCTCGCGGCGTGGAGAGACGAGGCGGTTATATATAGCCGCCGGGAACACGCTCTCCGGAGCCCGGGGCCGGGCGTCAGCGAGGCAGAAGCCCGTAGTCTGTGGCTCTCCGAGACGTGGAGGCGATGGGAGCCGACGGCGAGTCACGAGCCCTTGAAGGCGGCCCGACGTCCATCGAGCCGCGCTGAGAAGACCCGTCGTCGCCCCCTGCTCCCGCGGAAATGAATTCCGCCGCCTCCACGAATAGGTGTGGCTGATGAACGGCACCACCGGGAACTATGCGGACATGCGTGGCTTCGATGCCACGAATTGCTTCGAAAGGGGAGCCGAAGCTCCGGTTGTTCGCCTAGTAGGCAAATGGCAAAGGTCGACGCGGAAATACTCTGAGAAGGGACGCGTCGGTAAGCGTCTATAAAAGGCGGGAGGGAACATTACAGAGGGGTTGTTCAGGACAGATCAAGTTTGCGAGAAGTTAATTAGGGAAAAAGCTACCGAAAAAAAAAACCCATAAAAAGATCAAAACACAACTTGGGAGCCCCTCCTGCTCAGGTTCTAATTAAAAATAAATGACAGATTTATTGGTGAATCTTTCAGAATGCGTGAACATCTTATACCCCCCCAAACTTGAGGCTCGACGCGATGCGCATTTATTGGCCCGGCTTGACAGAATTATACACCCTTCTGTCTAACGACGGCGATGGTTGAACGCGAAGCTTTCTCGTTGAGAAATTCCTCTGTTGATAGGAAAGCCTAAAGCAGGCTTCACCTCTGAAAGGGTATATTTGAGGCGGAGTACGCTTTACAGGTGTAAGTTGGCTTTTCTGCAGTGTAATTTGAAGTCGACTACAGACGCCATCTGTGAGAGATAGAAAGCTCCGCTCTAAGCTTCGACCGTGTCGGAACGGTGCATCGGATTAACTTTGGCTCCATAAAACGAGGGACCCAGGTTCGATTCCGACCACAGAGTAGTTTTTTTTGTCTTTCACTTCACTTACGATCATCGTCATAGTCCGAGAAAGTTGGCTTTCCTGCAGTGGGTTTTGAGGCGGTCTACAGACGCCACCAGTGAGACATAGAAAGCTTCGCTTTAGAAGCCCGCAGCACAGCGTTTTTCGCTTGCGACTCGCACACCATGTCAACCACGCTTTGCGTTCTAGCCGTCTCAGCGGCCACGTTTGCTCGCTTTAGAAGCGGCGTTAGGTGGCTTTCGCCCCCTCTGTTGTTCACCGGTGCGGGCATTTTGGCATTTAGTCCCTCATTCTGCGCACTTTTGCGCCTACTCAGCGGTGAATTCGATTCGCACTCAATTTTATGCTGCGACGCCGGGTAACGGGCCTGACCAAAGTGTCAGGCGACGAGCAGCCGCCCGAGCCGTCGCTCATCGAGCAAGAGGCCGGAAGCTGCGCGACGGCAGCGCCACCGCTACAAGCTCGGCGTGACGTCACCTCTCTCCGCCCGCACTCTGTTCTCTGCTCGTCTGTTCCTCTCTGTCAACGTGTCGACGGATTTTAAAGCCCAAAATGCCTAATCTATCGCTCGCGCAGTGACATGACATAAATGAATTTCAGCCTGATCGTGGAAAAAATCATCCAAAATAAAAAAATTACGCCCACCTCCCCTCGCGGGAACCCTGGTGTGATGCGACGCTGAAGGGGGTTCCGTTGGGTGTTTCCGTTGGCAAGCGCAAGCGCGGGCGACCGTCGACTGAGAGACCGGCCGGAGCGCGGCACTCCGCTTATATGCGCAGGGCACCCGAAGGAGAGGAGACCGTGGAGAGAGAGAGAGTACTGCACATGCGCACAGCGCGCAGCGCCGCCCACCGGCGGAGTGAGAGTGCGCTGCGCCACGCGCCCGCAGATGTTGGGCGAGAGTGTTCGCTATCGGAGAGAGGAGAGGGGGTGAGCGGAGGAGAGACGCAGCTGTGCGGACGCGGACGACGACGACGGACGCAGGACAGGGCCGCCGGCAAGAGATGCTCCTCTCAGAGTCGCATCTACAAAAAGCACGACAGTTTATTGCGAAGTTTTTGACGATTTAGATGCATACGTGAGTCCGGAACCACTTGGGCAGGTGATTTCTAAGAGAGATGAGAGATGAAACGTTTATTAGGAAAAAAGGAGGTGGTGCGATTGTCTTAGGGGTGGTGCCCTCCTTCCAGGCCCCAGACTCTTCTGCTCCTCTCCGGGCTCGAAGAATTAAGTCCTTCTGAATACCGAAGTCGGAGCTGGCCAGCGCGACCGTATTTGTGGGGTTGTTTCCTGAAGGCCAGATGATAGGGCAGGCCCATGTTGCGTGAAATAAGTTGGAAGGGTTTCCGCATTTATTGCATGCGTGTGTGTGTGTGTTTGAGGGAACATTTTGGATAGCCGGGATTTCTAAGAAAGCTGGCTGCTGTAATTTTCCGAAATATGCTGCATATTCAAGCATGCGCAGTAATTTAGGTTACTCATTACCTCTTCCCCACATTGTAGAACCGTGTCGAGATGCGGAGCAGGCTCAGGATGAGAGTGAGCGAGAAACAAAGAGAAAATCATCCCAGAGTGAAGTTTGGTAGACGAAGAACGAAAATCATGCAACACCGAGAAAAAAAAAATTACGCTCGTGAAGAATGGGGCGGAAGATGGAAACTGACATCCAGTATTGTTTTATACAAAATAACGGTTCAAGCCTCAAAAATGATAGCATTCAGTTATGTGGGCCGATGTTCGCCGTGATCATGGAACGCGATTGTTTTTTCTTCCAACCCAGGATTTTTACACTTCAGAAAGGCCGGTTTGAATGTTCTTTTGGGGGTAAACGGATGAGCTTGATTCCCTGAAACAATGGTTGCTCTGAGTTGCAGTTGCGCTTAGTCAACTTTGGGGCCTGGTGTTTTTGTTCCGAAAGGAACGCCTAATAATAATTGTGTTTTTTTTTGCGCCTGACTAATGGTGCCATCCTCATTACACATGGTCGTATGAAATTGTTGGTCGTGGGATATGAGAAGCAAGGGCCCACATTTTGTAATAGAGCTGCTCGTCAGGATCTTGTCAATAATCTTCGCTCTCCCTTAGCCTTCAAACCCCGTTTTTGACTGATTAATTCCACAATTAAAAGTGATCTGTCGCCTGGATTTTACTTTTTTTACCTTTATTGAAACTTCTAAAATATTTTAGCTTTTCCCCTTAATTTTAATGCATATTTAAAGGAATGAATGAAGCAAAAGCTTTCTTCCGTTTTCAGGAGGTATACGATAACCTGGCATGGCAACGCGTCTTCGAAATTAGCAGTACGATAAGCGGGTGCAACTTCGCCCTCTAGCCCTGCGTCTTTTCTGCCCTCCAAAGCGTATCGATTGTTCGGCTTCCTCGCCGTCCCGTTGCGTCGCTTTTGGCGACCTCCCTCGACCCAGCACTCCTGTTGCGTGGCCTTTAGTATAACCTCGATGCTAAAGTTGTGACGGCAAAGTGGAACTAGGGATAAGACTCGTATGGCCGGGCGGCGCACTACCACGCGAGAGAGGAGTTAATCGAGTCTGCAAAGGCAGGTTTTTTCACAGGGCGCAAACGTCAAGCAGTGGCCAGCTCCTGGGCTACACTCTGACTGCCTTATCTGGGCGGCCGCGGCTCTGGAACGTGGGCTCTCCTGGCGCGCGTGCTTCGTTGACGCTCGCAAGACAAGCATCCTGCGCATGCGGGCGCCTTTCTTCCGGCTACTGCCCATTAAAAAAAAAGGAAACGCTTCTTCTTGCAAAGAGCTAGAATTAGGAAAATTAGCTAGGCCTAAGCCTGAACAAAAACAAATGGTACATAGGGCATGGAAGAAAGCACGGATGCTGTGGTAACCAATGATAAACACGAAGCAGTTAAAGCAACGCTTCTGAAATTTTTTTCTTGGTATTAGCTAAAATCCCTCTATCTGCGTCAGCTAGAGGGGGAGTTGCACTATGAGGGTTCGAAAGTGGTGCCATAGCAATAAGCGACTTAGACTTCAGTGGCAGCATGGGGCGACACCGTGGGGCGATTGGAATATGTTTTGAGATAAGAACTGTCATCGCCATTAAAAAAATGAATTCATCCCCTGCTTTCTCGCTCAGAAATTTAACCGCTCAGGAACCTAGTAAACTATGGCAAGAAAGTGATATTCCACGTAGAGCGAGGCGTCGTCTTGTATGTGGACACTAGAGAAATATTTTGTAGAACCCTGAATAAATTTGTTGTAATCCGGTCTCAAAATTATTGCATACGCATCTTTTTGGGATAGTTTCCAAGGCTCTGTAACCTGGTAGAGCAACGTGTTCAACTCGAAACTGCGCACAAAGCAAGTTTTTGCCCTGAATATTAGCTGTGCGAAAATTCATTGGATTAAGCTAAATAACTACAGATTAATTCCTTCTGAAAGAACTGCAACGAGCCGGAAAGCTGCACCTGGAGCGCTCTCTCGCTCAAAGGCTGCGATGAGACCAAAGCAGATAGTGACCTTTGAGCAGATAGTGACCGCTTTGAGGTAGTGACCGAGGTCTAAAATGCAGCCGACGAGCAGAACATTAACACAAGTCACGCGTAAGGACAACATTGAGCAGCAGAAAGTCATTTAGGAGAAAACGCGAGTGCGCGGGGACTTACGCTGTGTCGTGACCCCTCGATCAACGAGATTTAAACGCCATTCATGAAGCAACAGAGGTGTGTCACCGAACAATGAAGTGCCCTAAGGGCATTCGGTTGATCAGGTAATCGATTTGACCGACCGGCAGCAAAGGGATCGGTTTGCAATCGGTCATGAAGCCGGCGGTGAGGCGACACTTCAAGGCATCCTTATTTATCGAAAATCCGTCTGGGAGCGCTTTTATGTCTCAAGTTTGAAATACGGGAACATTTTGAAGACAGTCGAAGAGTAATGGGCTCGGCCGCCTTGAAAGGCCAACCTGGTTGCGGCTCGAGAGTGATCATTACAGCACCGCTAATAAGACCGTTAGCGTCTCCGTCGAAGTGAAAAACACACGGACGCTACCCTTAAGCGTGAACGAGTATCTTTTTGTTAAACATAACCTGTAACACAAGCATTTGTTCAAGCAAAGAACTGTGCTGAAGGTACCGACAAAGCGCAAACTTTAACCATGAATCGCCATTATGTTGCTGAAAAAATGCAACCGGGATAGCAAATCGTGCCAGTTGGACTGGCCTATGTTCACCGTGGCTCACCGGGCAAGAAAATGAGGAACAACGTGAGGAGATGAAATGGCTGCTTCCCCTCACCCCCGCCTTTCCCCGTCCTTGAGCAGCGTTGTCGTCACCCGTGCACAGAACAATCACGCAGGTGGACGGCATACTGTAAGCGTCGCATAGTTCAGCAATCGGCGGTGATAAGCGGCTACACAACACTGCACAGCTGAAGAATAATAAAAAGAAGGCTAGGCAAATGAAAACAAAACGAAAAAAATGGCACCGCATAGTGTGCGTGCGTGGCAGCTTCAGGTTTGATTTACAAAGCATGGACGGTCTCTCGCATGCTAATTGTAAGGACAGCTCTCCGTAGTTCTTTCACCGGCGCGACCACCGTGCTCCCATAAAAGACTAATCGGAAAGACTTAGAGCAGAGCAGGAAGGAGCGGTTACGTGGTGACGAAAAAAGAGCATTCTGAACGGCGGTAAAGGACAAGAGCTGAAGTTTGCAAGTGGAAGAACAGCCGAGACGTGCGAACGAGGCTGCGCCATTCTAGAGCGCACGTGGCCGGTTGGCTGGGCCCAGCGCGACTAAACGATTCACCCACCCACCCACGCTGCCCTTTTCGTTTCCGCTCTCTCCTGAGTAACGCTCTCTTCTTCGATTCTCCTCTCTCGTTCTCCCTCGCCGACCGCTTTAGTATAGCACCACGGCACGGCGGGGCTATTTCGGTCTGCAGCCGGCAGCAATAAGATCAGTGTCCTCAAAAAATTGTCACAAAAGAAAACGTTTCGAGCAGGAGAAGCCATGCGTTACACTTGAAGATTACGGTTGTCTGTACCTCCATCTCACCATGACCGCGAAAGAAGCCACGAAATAAGATAGTCGAGAAAGAAAACGAAAAACAAAAGCCCAGGAGTGAAGTTTCACTATTGAGTTTGATCAGCAGCAATAGCAAGCGTACCACCTTCGTTACATGTCGCGCACACAAGGCCGTGAAATGAGAGAGAAGAGGAGATTTAACGAGAGTAGGGCGGGCCTGTACAGGAAAAAGGAATTACAGGAGCCTAAAAGATGGGGGTGAAGAAAGTGGACTCATGATCTTGTCGTGGGTCTTCTGAAAGAACGAGGAGTCAAGCAGGGATGGAGAAATGAGAATGCATGCGTGGTGACAGCTGTTTTTGAAAAGGGCGCTTATTTAGGATGACCGAAGAAAAACACCCATGCTTTCGGAGAAATCACTAGTCCGCGTGGCGCTTAAGAAGCCATGTTTCGTTTAGTATGTCCCCAAATTTTAATTGCATCTGCTGTAATTTTTTTCGCTTCCATCAATCGTGGTTCGGTGAGTCTTAATTTTACTGGCTCTGATTTTGTTCATCCGCTCTCCAGCTATCACGGTTCTTTGTCGTCATCTCGCCGGTTTGTCGGTGAGCCGTTTTCAATTGTTGCGCTTTTCAATCTTACTGGCAATAAGAACTTCGTCTCTGCCATTGTCCAACCTTGCAGAATATTTTTAAATATGAGTCTCGTCACACTTTAAAGCTCATGTAGGCAAACAGAAACAAACAAAAAAAGATTGTAAAGATTTAGAAACCGCGCCAAAAGCTTTTGTTCGCAGTGTTGCTCTTTCTTATAGATAAGGTGATTTTATTGATTGCTTGATTGATTGATTGTAGGATTTAAAGCACCGACGCAACGCAGGCGATGAGGCGCGCCGTAGTGGAGAGCTCCGGATTAATTTTGACCACCTGGTGATATTTAACGTGCGCCGAAATCTGGCACACACGGGTGTTGTTGCTTTTCGCCTCCATCAGAAAAGCGGCCGCCGTGGCCGTGAATCGAACCCGCGACCTCGTAATCAGCAGCCCAACGTCATAGCCACTAACCCACCGCGGCGGGACTTATAGATGATGTAATAAACGCGATCTTTCTAATTCCGTTTCGTAACACCCTCAATTCTGTTTCGCATTTTACGGGTTCATGACATTTTAAACTACTTTTTTTTTTTCATTTGTTAGTATTTCTTGATTGAATGCATGTTACCGTTTTTAATTGCTCAATCCCATTATCAAACGGAGCAAGCGACAACATAGAAACCTGAGCCTGCTGAATACGGGTGGAAAAATAGCTTTCATCCGAAAGAAAAAAATGCTGGAAATAAGATTTGTTCGGGTAGTCCACCCTTTTTTCGTTTTTCGCCCGTTTGTGCGCTGCATATTTTTCACGATGAACTGCCAGCCGTTCCAACTTTCAGTCATACCAGTCAGACCTCTATCCTACGC